>NW_022436941.1:83726196-83991882 GCF_009761245.1 Sapajus apella | reverse complement strand
GTAAAAAAAAAAAAAATCCAAAATGGCTTGGTTAAAAAAGACCATGTAGGAGATGTCTGTTAAGATTTGTTAGAATGTAGAGATTTAAAGAACTGAAATTCTTTATTAAAGAATATTTTCAATAATTTCATGGTAGCTTTCTTGTGGCGTTTTAGGGTTCACACACAATAGGTTATGGTTTAGGAGCTAAACTTTAATGCAATTCCAGAGTTTCTTTAAATAGTTCACTTTAGCGATAGAAAAGGGTCTATAGGTTGATTGACTATTGATAAACTATTTGGCCCCCATAAACTTCCATTAGATAGATTATTGGGGCTTTCACAGATAACCTTGGTAACAGCATAATCTAAATACGAAAATAACAATCAATTTTAAGGTTCTCCAATCAGAGCTTTAAGAAAATAGATCCAAATAGCATATGACTAAGAACTTACTACGCACCAATCAAATGGCATAAAAATATATGCAACACAGTCATTTTGAAAAATTTACAATCTAACGCCACAGTAGGTCTGAACAACAAACTTAACACAAGGCAGAATGGACCGAATATACTGAGAACAAACAGCAACTATGAGAGCGCTGGGGATGGGAAAAGCTTACTTGACCTGAGCACTGGAGGCATGTCAGGAGGAGGTTGGAGAAATGCTGTGGCATTTGAGCAGCACCTTGAACGTTGGGTGCATTCTGAGTAAAAAGTACACATCAGTACAAGCAGAAGAATAAAAATTCAGGCCATGGTCCGTAAATAGACATGCCAGAGCTTACACTGTATTAGGATGATGTGCGCTGGTGGCCATACAACATAGGGACAAAATGAAAGTTAGGTTTTAGAAAGTTAAGACTCAGCAGAGCGGAGTTAGGAGGAGTGAAAGGCAATCATGAGGAAGCCAGGGGAACTGTCTAGGCCAGAGGACACGTGGGCTAAACTCCAACGGCGGCAGTGGGAACACACCGTGGTGACCTTGCACACAACTGAAAGGAGATGCCATCTGACTGGATGGCAATGTGAAGAAGAGGGATGAGACAAGGAGGACAAGGCCAATGACGTCACAACTGAGACAAGGCACAGGAAGTGGAACTGACGGAGGGAAGAACGAGAAGGAATTTACTCTTGAAGAATCCAAGTTTGCAAAGGCAGCAGGACAGACACATGTAATGAGCAGAATGAGAGATTAATTAGTTAATTGATTAATTAGTTGATTGAGTGATTGATTTCACATCCACTATCCAAAAGTATTTCAAATGGCCCAACTATGTGAATCCAGAAAATTATATGGAAAAATATAAATAACTATAAATCAGCATCTGGGGTCAACATTCAGAGATTGGATTGTGAAACTCAAGAGGGATCTAGGGACTGAAACTGAAAACTTGGACATCATCAGTGTAAAAATGATAGTTGTCACCGCCCCTTGAGAGAGGGAGTGGTGAGAAGGGAAGGGAGAGAATATTCTATTTTTTTTTTACTTTATAACAAACTTTTATTGTTTGAATTTTTATCAATAGCACATACTACTTTTTCGGATATTTTTAAAGCCAATTTTTTTTAAATAAAGCAAAAAGACTGAAGCCATAGGAACAGGCAGTATCACAGACTGACTTCTCAAATATGTGCAGTTAATATACACAGGCAGTCGGGTGGGCACTGAGAGACACGAAGGCGATTCCAACCCAAGTTCTGTGTAAGTCTAATGAGAAGATGCAGGCACTGGAGTCCCGCGGGATTCAAACTCCTCTCCCACTAATAGTTACATACTTGAATTCTTAAATTCCCTTGAATTTGGGGGGCATGGTGGCTCACACCTATAATCCCCACACCTGGGAGGCTAAGATGGGCGGATCCCGAGGTTAGGCAATGGAGACCATGCTGGCCAACATGGTGAAACCCTGTCTCTACTAAAATACAAAAAGTTAGCTGGGTGCGGTGGTGCATACCTGTAATCCCAGCTACTCAGGAGGCTGAGGCAGGAGAATCACTTGAACCTGGAAGGCGGAGGTTACAGTGAGCTGAGATCACGCCACTGCACTCCAGCCTGGCGACAAAGCAAGACACTGATAAAATAAATAAATAAATAATAAAAAATAAAATAAAATCCCTCATTTAAATGTTCTTCTCTAAAAATGAGGCAAAAAAATACCTCATAGGGTTGTTGTAAAGATGAGAGAAGTTAACGGAGCTAAAACCCCTAACAGGCAGCATTTGGCACAAGTAGGTACTCAATTAAGATTCCTTGATTTTCCATCATTCTGCTGAGATGGAGAAACTAAAAATTTCAGTCAGGTAGGAAAAGAGACTGAAAAGAAGTGGTCAAAGAGACCACGGCTGAAAAAAAGCCGGCACCAAGTCATGGGGACCAGCGGAGAGAAGCAAAGCGCCTTTATCCATCCACTCAACATAAATGTACTGAGCATTTATACATTTATAAATGTATAAAACCTGCTGAGTGGGTAACTGTGTCAAAGGTAGTAGATTTGGTGAGAAGTAGATTATCTGACAACTAGGAAAGAGATAAAGAAGTCCTTGCTGACTTGTGAGAAGTTCCAGCAGAACAGCAGGAAAACATACTACTTGGCCAGAGGGCTAAGGAATGACTGGCTGGTGAAGAGTAGCAGTAGGAAGAAGTGACGGTTCTTTGGGAACTTTGTAACTAAGGGAATGAGACGCTCTTGTGAAGCAAAGGTTTCAAGAAAGTTAAGTAGCTCATAGGATAAAAGGAGGAGAGTCAGCGGAAAGGGACAGAGTGATGACAGGGAGGAGGTGGCGGAGTTCATTCACAGTGGAAGGCCCTGAAGCTGATGATTGGGTGCCCAGAGTGAAGACGCCGACCTTGGAAAGGAGTAAGGATACATCACCACATCGGGAAGAAAGTGTGAGTAGGCTGGAAAGATGGACAAAGGTTCAGGTGTAAAGGAGAGCTGAAGGAATTCAACTGGATTACCATCTACCTTCTCATTGAAAAAGGAAGTAAGATTACCAGCAAAATAAGGAGACCTGATGGAAATGGGACCCCAGAACGAAGAAGAATCAGAAACTGAAAGGACTTTCTCAGGAAAGTGAGGTTCCAGCACAGGCAGGTGGCACACACATCAATACTAAGCACGTAGCCCAATGTGATTTCCTCCAGTGATTTTCAGTAGCTTGGCAAGTAGACATGGGGGGAGCAGGAAGGTAGTCAGAATAGTGGGTAAAGCAGAATTTTAAAAGGCAAAGGATTCTAAGGATGCCTGTGAGCAAACAGCTGACACGGTGGACTGGGGAAGTCAAGGCCTGAAGGTTGAGCAAGAGAAGGGTAAGAAGGAGTGACAGAAGAAAAGTGACAGGTGGAAAATGGCAGTTCATTGGATTTAAGGTGAACAAGCAGGTTTAGAGGAAGTGAAGGAATAAGTAAGTGAAAGAACAGAAGGCTGTGACTGGAAGACAGCTCCAAGTTTGAATCCTTAGAAATGAGGCAATTCCAGGCCATGCAAAGAGTTGAGGCTGACTGATTAAAGGGAATGCAGAAATTCCTGGAATCGAAAGGCCAGGCCTCAGCCATTCATGACACTGGAGGCCGTGGTTACCTATGATCGTATCAGGAGACCAAGCTAGGTGAAGAGGAAGAGCCTTGAAACAAATCCAAAGGAGGTGAAAACAGGGAAACAGAAAAAGTATAAATTATTTTTGAATAGATTATTTTCTGAATAGATTATTTTCAAAGACTATTAGAGATAATGTTTCATTAGAAATAATGCCTTGCTTTTAGTCTGTTTAGGTCTTATTTAAAAAAAAAAAAATGAGTAAAATCTTTAAAATCCACAGCAGAAAAAGCCATTCCACCATTTATATGCCTTCAACTGAAGCAAAAAACAAGGATCTGACTCTTTGCTCTTCAACTCAACATATTTGATATGGTTTGGCTGTGTCTCCAACCAAATCTCATCTTGAATAACTGTAGTTCCCATAATTCTCATGTGTTGTGGGAGGGACCCAGTGGAAGATAACTGAATCATGGGGCAGTTCCCCCATTCTGTTTTCCTGGTAGTGAATAAGTCATGAGATCTGATGGTTTTATAAGGGGTTTCCCCTTTCGCTTGGCTCTCATTCTCTCTTGCCCTGCCGCCATGTAAGACATCCCTTCCTCTTCCGCCATGATTGTGAGGCCTACCTAGCCATGTGGAACTGTGAGTCAATTAAACCCCTTTCCTTTATAAATCACCCAGGCTTGGGTATGTCTTTATTAGCAGCATGAGAACAGACTAATACACTATTTCACACAGCATGGCAAAGTAACTGGTAACAACTGAGGGAAAGAACACTGCTCCTATAAGCACTGAGGTCAACTTGTCTGAGCTCCTCTTCTACCTCCGTACATTGGGGAAGAAGGAGCCTGTGGCAGGATCCCTCCACAGCTTGCTCAAGCGCAGGTGAGACACAGCATAGCCTCCTGCAGCAAGCAAGGTGACGTGACTACCACAAGAACTAATCTCATCACCTTTACACAGCTCTTTCATATCCATTATCTCTCTTAATCCTCACAGGTTCTCTGGGAGGCAGGTACTACTATGAGCAGCTTTTTTATCAATGACAAAATAGAGACTTGTGAGGCCAGAAGACTTGCTCAAAGTCACTGAGTCTGGCAGTAGCCAAGGTCCTCCCACTCCTGAATTTAGCCCTTTCCACTAAATCCCACCAACTGAATCACTGCAAGGACAAGATGCACAGGAGACAGCGCAGTTCAGAGAGGCCTGAATACTCCTGGGTTATTCTTAAAGTCACACGGGGCAGCTAAAACATAAGGCAAGGTAAGCAGCATCAACAGGTATTCCTTAGGGATACTTCAGTTGTCACTTAAGACAACTTTTCCACATTCAAGCACATTGAACAATTGTCAGTCTGCTCACAATTTGTGAGAAGACAAGAAAACCGAGTTGACAAAAATCTAAAGTGACAGAATCATCATTTCAGTGCTGTTTTGTAGGTACAAAACAGTAAGTGGCCTCTGGGTGTACAGAAGGAGGTAACATTTTCTGCAGAGTAACACCTTTTCTGAGAAGAGACTGAATTGGAAAAAGCAGGAGATAAGAGGATGGATTGGAAAAAACAAACTACCACATCTTCTCAAACCAAGAGAAAGACACAGTAGAAGTAGAGAAAGAAACTTGGGACCCCTATGTCTGTAATGCCAGAGGACCCTGGACACCTTACATGAAAATTATCAGAAATGCAAATTATCAGAGAACTAATTTCTAAGGTCACCTGGTGCTGGGCACAGTGGCTCACACCTGTAATCCAAGCACTTTGGGAGGCAGAGATGGGCAGATCAAGAGGTCAAGAGATCAACACCATCCTGGCCAACATGATGAAACCCATCTCTATCAAAAATACAAAAATTAGCCAGGCATGCTGGTGTGCACCTGTAATCCCAATTACTCAGGAGGCTGAGGCAGGAGAATCACTTGAACCCAGGAGGCAGAGGTTACAGTGAGCCGAGATCGCACCACTGTACTCCAGCCTGGTGACAGAGTGAGACTCTGTCAAAAAGAAAAAAGAAAAAGAAAATATATTCCAATTCCAGTCTCTGCCTCACACATCTCAGATCCCTAAAAAAGAGGCAAAGGGGGAAAAAATTACCTATAGAAAGCCTGATGTCCACTAAGCCTGGCAATACATTCTATGACAAGCCACATTTTATCACAAAGTACTACAATCTGAAAAGTTCCCTGAGATACACATTGCTAATCTAAAGAAGTGTTGAACCAAATTGTAACTAAATCACCAAATTCTACATAAAGCAGGGGGCAAAGTAGGTTCAATATTCAAGACTAGCTCAAACAGGTGAATTTACTAAGATAGCTGGGCATAGCCCATCTTTTAAAGAGTCCTTATTACCATGAGGACAGACTCCCACGACAACAAAAGAGAAAGGCGATGAATAATTATGATATAAAGTCATTCTCACCTCCCTCATCACTGTTTCTTGGAGTTTTTATCAGGTTTTACAATAAAAAATTTATAGCCATCTGAAATAGGTCTAACCTCTTCCACAAGTAGTTCGCTTATTAGTTCATCCTTTTCCCCCAGCCCATGTAAATACCAGTGTAACCTTCACTTTCGTGGTAAGAAAAACACTCCCTTTAATGAACTTCAGGAATCACGAAGAAAACTGCACTAGAATCATGGATCCCATTTTAAGGATTCTAAGAATTCTTCACTTAAGAGATCTGTTTTCCTTTTCCCCCAGTCTCCTTTAAACAAAATGTGTGTGAGATATCATATTACTTTAAAAGCACCAAACACACCATCCCTGAAAATAGCATGTTTCCTGTTGGGGGAAGCATGTTAGGGTGTATGTGAGAGACTTCTGGGTTTATTTTGATCATGTTTCTGGGGGGGCTTCTGTGACACTTTAGGAACACAAGAGCCCCTCTTTCCACTTTGGTTGTCACTAGTCACACAGCTTTTCTTACTACTTACTGCTTGTCTGAGTCGTCTCAATCCATTAAACATTCTCTGAGCTATGGGCAAGACTTCAGCAATGGTGACATACCCTTTACACTAGACCATCTAACTACAGCCTTCCTGGAAAACAATCCTTGGGCAGTAGCAAAAGCCTGTTGGGTCAGCTAACAAAATCAAGTCATATTAGAATCTCAAGGTTTGTCTTTCTTTTTAATTTGTGTTTTCTTCTCCAGCAGTTGCAACATGCACCTTGAGGTGGCAACAGTCAAAGTATTGACTGAATGTGCCTGCCCCCTGGTGGCTGGCAGGGTGAAGGACACACTGGAGCACTCCGGGTACTTGCATCAGAATCAGAGAGGAGAGACATGGAAACAAGCACACAAATCAGAATTTGCTCTACTGGAGTATTATGAAGATCTGGTATAAAATGAAATAAAATACAGTTTAAAATAGAAAAACATTAACAAGAGACAGTTTTAGAGACAAGTCACCAAGATCTTAGCTTGAGATACACTAACCTAGGCCCCTTTTGCAGAGTTATGAGCAACTATTGTGCTAAGAATCTATGTGCACCTATTGTTGTTCTAGCTTCTTCCATTTCAGTTATAATCTTAAGAGTGCAGCCCCAGCACTGGTACCTTTAAAAAGCTACCAGGGGATTCTTATGTGCAGCCAGTACAGATAAGTGGTTCTGAATCTTGGGCAATGTTTCTAAGGCAGTGTCCAGGGTCCACCTGGATCAGAATCAGACCCCATCCTAAACTTCTGCATTTCCAAAGCTTCACAGACAAATTTTTTTTTTTTTTTTTTTTTTGAGGCAGAGTTTTACTCTGTCCCCCAGGCTGGAGTGCAGTGGCATGATCTCAGCTCACTGTAACCTCCACCTCCTGGGTTCATGTGATTCTCCTGCCTCAGCCTCCCAAGCAGCTGTGATTACAAGCATGCACCACCATGCCCAGCTAATTTTTGTGTTTTTAGTAGAGACGGGGTTTTACCATATTGGCCAGGTTGGTCTCAAACTCCTGACTTCAAGTGATCTGCCTACCTCAGCCTCCCAAAGTGCTGGGATCACAGGCATAAGCCACCACGCCTGGCCCACAGACAATTCTTAACAATGCTATGCTGAAGAAAATACTATAAATAGAAAGGGTTTTGGGTAAGTAACTCCTGGTCATGAAAGTATATAAAGGTGCCTTAAGACAGTTTGACCTGGAAACTATGAGACAAGCTTCTCCAGAGTGGGCCACATCAACAAAGGTCTAATAGGAGCAGGCTTCAGAACAGGCCAGATAGACTCATCTTACAATGAAACTGGCAGGAAAGGCCCCATTAAGCCTGCATGGCTGTTTGGAATGGATTTCCTTTTTCTTAGTGGGAAGCCCTCTCCAATTCACCTTCTTTTTACCTCTCATACATTATACCTGTACCCCTACCCCTCATCCCAGCCCACATGGAACAGACAGCTTGAGACAAAGTACTTTTTGGACAAAGAGGCACTTACCAGTCTCTTTTTCATTGCCTTCTCCCTGGGAAGCAATTATTCGGAAAATAGATCACTCCTTGGCCATCTTGGGTTAACCAAAGTCAGTCTATTTCAGCACTGATCACCCTCTCACACATATGCATAAAGCAAAATAAGCATATGGTCACTGCTCCTTAGTAGAAGAGCCTTGGCAAAGAACTACCTGAGGTAGGGTGGGGGTTAGGCTGAAAATACATAACTTCTAAGGCCAGAAAAATGGGTTGAATTGCTTAACAAAAAGCCAAAGAAGGGCTGCATGTGCTCATAAATCATTTACACTGACAAGGGTTCTAAGGCCTTGTCCTGGATTTGCCCCTTTGAAATATCCTAATGGTTTGTGGTCAAGACTCAGAAAAGCCAAAGCTTGGGTAAGTAATATTCAGTAAATAAATGACACCAAGGGTATTTCACTTAGCAGAGCCGCATAAATATAAAGTTTGCAGCAAAGACCAAATACAAAAGAACCTTCCCAACTCCTGACAATCCTGTATGAATGACTGGATTAATTCAAAATCAAAATCTCACATTCCCATCTAAATCGACCAAAGAAATGTGTCAACATTGGCTAAGAGCATATCCGCTGTGCCCTAAGCTATGAATTCTCAAAGGTTTCACTCCCACAGCAACCCTGAAGAGGTCATTTGACTGATGAAGTGAGTTTGGCATTGGTTAGGCAACTTGCCCCAAATCATACAGTTCTTAGTGGTAAAGGGAGAAAACTGAAATACATGTGCTTTATGGTCATTGCTCCACACCACAGGGGTTCCCTCAGGGACATGGTCTCAACTGGCTATGGCCGATTCGGATCCCATCGGCAATCTTACCTCTTCATTCTCCTCTTTGAGGCCAAATTGTCCAGAGCTACTTTAAACCTGGATTCAAAAACTCAAATGCCTTCAGGGCAGGTAAACAAACAAAGAAACAACCCCTAAGCCTGTGAGGCAGCAGTAAGAGTAAAGGAAACTGCGGAACAAGGTGACCTGTGGTGACTAGGAACATGGCTTCCTACAGGCATTCAAACTCCACTGTTTAAAATCAACTCTGCATTGCCCAAAAACCATTTCTAGAGCAGTGCTCTGTTTATGTCTTATAGAAAATGAAAGGAAATATAAATCAAGAGGGCACAAAGAAGCAAGAAGACAATGCCCTAATGGCCTTCCCAACCACCAAAGACACATACCCAGATGTCTCAATACGGTCTCCTCAAATGCCATGGAACTACGTCAAAAATATATATATACTTTTCCAATGAACCAGCTCCCACTCTTGATTTTCTGATTTCTCTCAAGGAAATGATCACTTCCCCAGCCAGCTGGACTTTGAAAAGGTGTCATCTGGACCCTCCCCTCCCCTGTGAGGTATAACCAAGTCTTCCCTGAAATCCTGTCATCTCCTCTGTGTGCCCTCATCCAGGCCCTCACTCCCTGGGGTGTCTTTCTTGTCCTGTGTATCCAGCATTTTCCCTTAGATCCCAGTATAATAAATTACTCAGTGTGTGCAGTCCTTCATAGTTACCATGTGCTTTTGCCATATTTCCTGTTTTAGTTTTACTTCTGAGTCACATAACAGTTTAGTAGGCAGGAAAAAAAATTCTATTACCATTTTACAGGAGAGGAATTAAGTGATTTGGCCATTGCCACTAGAGAAGCTTACTAACAGCATTTTTACCTAGATCAGTATTCCATTTCTCTCTCTCTCTCTCTGTTCCTCTTTCTCTCTCTCCCTTTTTCCCTCTGCTCTTTCTCATCTCCGGAACTGTATAAGCCAGCTGCTTGGGGAATGTTTCCATGGGACACCCCACGAACACATTAAACTCAGCATGTCCAAAACCAAATGCATCCTTGGCTCCTCTCAACTTGCTGCTCTGCTGTGCTCTAGTTCAGTGAACAAAGGTCACCCACCTGGAAACCTGGAAGTCCTGACTCATCCTCCTTCACTGACCCACCCAGTCACCAATTTTCAATAGTCTACAAAACTATTGAACTGTTTCTTGAAACCAACAGTTTCTCTCAATCCCCACTGCCCACTCTGCCATCCTCAGCCAGCCTGTAATGTCCATTTCTCTGTCTCTCTCATAACACTCTATCTGCACAGCCCCAGTCAATCCATTCCTCACACTTCACCTTGAATAATCTTTCATTCTGCTTTCTACATTTTGATGTCTCCCCAAAAGCCTCAAACTAAAAGCCAAACTCCTTAAGGCTGACAGAACTCATCAGCTTCTCTGGGTGGTACCTCAGTATCTTAGCTCAGGCTACCATAACAAAACACCAAAACCTGGGTGGCTTAAACAACAGATATGTATTTTCGCACAGTTCTGCAGGTCGGAAAGTCCAAGATCACGGTTTGAGAGGCTTCCGTTTCTGATGAGGGCCCTGTTTCTGGCTGGCAAACAATCACTTTGTCCTCACATGGCCTTTCCTTGGTGCATGAGTGTCAAGAGTGAGGGAGCTTTCTGGTGTTTTTAAAATGAGGACACTAGTACTATCAGATCAGGGCCCCACCTTTGTGACCTCATTTAACCCTAATTACCTCCCTACAGGCCCTGTCTCCAAATGCAGTCACACTGGGGCATAGGGCCTCAACACAGGAACTTGGGGAGGCAGAATTCAGTCCATATTCCCTCTCCAATCTCAAGTGAAGATCTGATCGCTTAGTAGTCTACAGTGCGGCCATACTGACTGCTCACTGTGCTGTCTCTACCTCCAGACCTTTGTGGAGCCCTCTCCTTTTCCTTAAGCTCCCGATACCTTTTGTTTAACTAACCCCTCATTCTTTAAGTCTCAGCCTCCATAGTCTTAGTTCCTCCAAAACGTTTTGTAATCTGACCTTCAAGTCCTTTCCCCTCTGGGATTAGGGGCCTCAGCAAATGTTCCCAAGACCCTGATCACATTTGCCTGTATCCTTTACTAGATTCTCAGCTCTTTGACAGCAGGTACTGAGGCTGTCTTATTCACAGTTGTGTCCCTAACATACCCCAAGAGTACTGTTAATACATAGCACTCTTTGAATAAATATTGTCAAATGCCATTCTCAAAAAGGTAGGTAGAAAAACAAGAAGGGAAAGAGAGACCAGAGTAAGCAATGGCTCCTTACTATCTATGGAAAAAAGTTTCCGGTCACTGGTCTGACATCAGAAGCTCCCTTCTACTTGGCCTCAAGACCCTAAGGTTAATAATTGAAAGGCTGCACAGAAGAAAAGCAGGGCCTTATGCTGCCTTTTGTGGTAAAATAGAACCAACAGATAGAAATACGGGAGAAACAGGGCAGACTGCGAAAGGCAGGGGTGCTTAATTAAAGACGCATGTCTCACACCTGTAATCCCAGCGCTTTGGGAGGCCAAGGCAGGCGCATCATGAGGTCAAGAGATCAAGACCATCTGGCCAACATGGTGAAAGCCCATCTCTACTAAAAATACAAAAATTAGCTGGGCATGGTGGCATGCACCTGTAGTCCCAGCTACTCAGGAGGCTGAGGCAGGAGAATCACTTGAACCCGGGAAGTGGAGGCTGCAGTAAGCCAAGATCGTGCCACCGCACTCTAGCCTGGCAACAGAGCGAGACTTCATCTAAAAACAAAAAAAAAAAAGACGCATGCCCACCTACCACCAGGAAAACCACAAAAAAGTTTCTCAGAACTTGCATTCAGGGACCTCTCGGTCTGCTCTATCTTCAAGACATGTTATTTTCTCCTCTGATTTCCTCTATTCCCACAAGAGCCAGCAACTGCAGTGTAGCCTCAGCCCCTTTTTGGCTGACACTCCTGTTCACCCCCTGCCCTCATACACCATCCTTGTTTCCAGTGGCTTCATAACACCCAGACCTATGCTTCCTCTAGTCCAGCCGTTTTCAATGTGTGCTCCGTGGACTCTGGAAGGTCCCTAAGACCCTTTCAGAGGATCTGCAGGATCAAAACAAATGTCATCATACTAAGACATTATTTACCTCTTGCATTGTGTTTGCGTTAACACTGCTGGAGAGTGAATGAGTGAGACTGCTGGCCCCTTAGCACAAATCATGCTGGTGGCACCGCATTCTACCAGCAGCCATTGTGTTTTTCACTGCCATGCACTGGTTAAATAAAAAAAAAAAAAGGTCAATTTCACGTAAAAACGGCCTTGATGAAGCACTAAGCTATCAATTTTGTTAAACACTGGCACTTTACTATTCTGTGTGAAGAAACGGAAAACACATATAAAGCATTCCTGCTCTGTGTGAAAGTCTAAGGGTTGCCACAAGGAAAAGTACTTGTGAACTGAACTAACTTCTCTTTTCTCAGAACGTCATTTTTACTTGAAAAATGACTTACAGACAAACTGTAATTATTCAAACTTGGGTATTTCATAGATATTTTCTCAAAAATAAATGGAGTGGGCCTGTCAATTCAAGGAAAACAACTGTTAGCATTCGCTGCCAGTGACAAGATTCAAGCTTTCAAATGAAAATTAAATTCTTAGAAAACTTGTATCTGCCACCATGAACATAACATATTTTACAAGACTGATATTGTGTCAACATTTGGATGATTTACATAACTAGATGAACCAATATTTTCCAAGACCAATGCATAATATTACAAAATCATGCCTGAGCAAAAGAGTCAAGGTCCAAGAGAGATTACTGGATTTTAACATAACTAACTAGAATAAGTTCACTGAGAGAGTTTCAGGTTCCACACTGCAAGTAGCCCCTAAGAAACTACCACTTGATTGCTTAGATGTGGTATCACAGAAGACTACTCATAATTATCAGAAAAGGCTATTAAAATATTCTTTCCCAACTTCATAGCTGCATGTGGTTGAATTTTCTTCACATACTTTAACCAAAACACACAACAGAGTCAATGCAGAAGCAAATATGAGACTCTAGCTGCCCTCTATTAAGCAGACATTAAAAAGATCTACAAAGGTGTAAAACAATGCAATTTCCTAATTTTTTTTTATTTTGGGAAATATAATTATTTTCCATTTAAATGTTATATTAACATGTAATGGGTTTATTTTTATTTTTCTTTATTTATTTATTGAGACAGTCTCGCTCTGTTGCCCAGACTGGAGTACAGTGGTGAGATCTCGGCTCACTGCAACCTCCATGGTTCAAGCAGTTGTCCTGCCTCAGCTTCCTGAGTAGCTGGGATTATAGGTGGGCGCCAGTAAGCCCGGCTAATTTTTTTATTTTTGTAGAGATGTGGTTTCACCACATTGGCCAGGCTGGTCTTGAACTCCTGGCATCAGATGATTCGCCCGTCTTGGCCTCCCAAAGTGCTGGGATTACGGTGAAAGCCACCATGCCTGGCCTGTTATTATTGTTATTTTTAAATGCATTAGTAAAAAAATATTTTCAAAGGGGTCTATTTTAATTGCTAGAACATTAAATATCAATAACCACATTAATAAAAGCTATTTGGGAGTCTTAATGATTATTAATGGTGTAAAGGGGTCCTGAGACCAAAAAGTTTGACTTCGCCGGATATTTGAAAACTACAGATCCCATCTTACCCATGAAGCTTCCCTAGACATCCCCAACCACCATGCTCTCCTCTGCATCCTATTATAGCATTCACTGGTAAGGCCACTATTTTAATAGTCATATGGTTGCTTTATGTTAATAAATTATGTTTTTATACGATAGTCTCCTGGTATCCATGTTTAAGAATTTTAGGGACTTTGCTTCCAAAGCTGTTAACCCAACTAGCTCTATGAAAGTGAAACAAAATTATGGACTTAAATTTCTGTCTGTGCCAAAAAAAAGCAAAATGCACCCTCTAGTGGACTTGTAAGCTCATAGAACACAAAAGAAATTTATTGGGTTGTCAGAAGAATTATGACCTCGTCCCAGAAAATTCAGATAATAAGACAATATATGAGCATAGGGAAATTAATTTTAATTTTTTGATAATGTTTTTAAAAGAGCTAAGAAAATGTGAAACCAAAGCTAGTTTGAACGTAGTTAATAACTAAATGTAAAACTAAACCTGAGATCACACACAAAAACTTCTTTCTTAAATTTCTATGAGTTGATTATATATCAGCTACCCAAAATAATCTGTTCAAATTATGTCTTATTAACTAATTATAACTTTAAATATGT
The DNA here is from genome assembly GCF_009761245.1 of Sapajus apella. NCBI lineage: Eukaryota > Metazoa > Chordata > Mammalia > Primates > Cebidae > Sapajus > Sapajus apella. The sequence goes on along the minus strand of NW_022436941.1, from coordinate 83,977,829 downwards.
AGAAGCATTAACACTGATAAAGCTGGGATTATTATCCATTTCCAAATATTAAAACTACACTCAACTTATAACCTGGGCATTCCAATGACCTTCACAAAATTTGAAAAAGGACCTTTGAAGGATGAGAACCAATACTTGGGGTATACCTTTGTTTAACTCTGTATGTTAATGTTAAAAAAATTTAATTCTGTGCATCTTTCTCTAGGATGGCATAAGAAAAATGGTGTGAAAATACACTCAACCTTATCAGATAAAATAATGTAATGACATGAAAAGACATCTGAAATATATGGTTAAACTAAAAAATGTGGTCAGAGAATAATAGGTGGCATGATATAACTGGTTTTTAAAAATGTATACACATGTACCCATGTTTATGAGCACATATAAATGTTAATTCTATAAACTTTTTTTTTTTTTTTTTTTGAGACAGGGTGTCACTCTGTCACCCATGCTGGAGTGCAGTGGCTCGTTTGTGGCTCACTGCAGCTTTGACATCCTGGGCTCAGCTCCTTGGGTAGCTGGGAATATAGGCATGTGCCACCATGCCCAGCTAATTTTTATAATTTTTATAGAGACAGGGCTTCAAAGTGTTGCCCAGGCTGGTCTCGAACTCCTGGGCTCAAGTGATCTGCCTGCCTTGGCTTCCCAAACTGCGGGGATAATAGGAGTGAGCCACCATCTTGGGCTATAGTAAAAAAGTATTAACATTTGTTATTTCTGGCAAGGAATATATATTAGTAGCAAATATAATTGAAGGGCATTTGACTATATTTCTATGCTATTAAAATGCTGTGAGCATTTTAAATTCAAAATAAACATGGAATTTTTGAAGAAATTACAGTTATAATTAATTCAAAGCACTGTATGAAATGGGAATTATTTCATCAACTAGAAGATTAAAAGGTTTGAGTAACAATAAGAAATGTGATGTAGCTATTTGGTTTTTAAATCATGATTTGGAAAAGATTTTTTAAATGCTTTTATCACCAGAACACAATGTCTGATTCCTCGGATAATAACGCAAGCTGGGCTGGTATATGAAATCCTCTCTGCCATTTTTAAACTCTGGCAGAGACAGCTACTCTTTCCAACTGATACTATCTGACCAGATAACTGTGTTCCTTTTTAAACTCTCAAATTCTATAATTTCTGAAGTACTGAGATACTGTCATAGTTACGGAAGCATTTTCTAGCTTTGAGTTTTTATGGCTCTAGCTTCAGCCACACAGCCTGCTGGGTACCTGTATTTTAAGTGAATAACTGGCTTTATTAATCTCAACTGGAAGTGGCTGAGTTGAATTAAAACTAACCACACAAGCACACACACAAAATAAAATCAGTGGTATTACCAAACTACAACCACTAAGGAGCACACTCATCTAATTTTAATTTGAGCATCAGGTGCAAAAAGACAGAAATGATATGTTTGCTTCATCTGTCATTCTAATCTGAGCACACAATATCTTCAAGTCAACAACTTAGGCAGATGGAGTAGACTGGCCAAAAATAAATTTCTATTGTCAGCACTTCTATGAAACTCTACTGGTCCTTTCTCATGTGCCAGTGTTTCACTCTCTAATCATATATTGCCCTGTGCATATATTCATTTAAACAAAACCCTTCTTTTCTTCAAGTAATTAAAACTCTTAAATCTTTTATCTATTTTTTAAGCCTACTTCAATTAATATTTGTATTTAGACATTTGTCTGAAGTGAAAAGTGTCCCACCAGAGCATTTTGAACCTTGGGATCCTCCTTGCGAATAGAATTTAGCTGGACACATAGCCACTCAACTAGAGAATGCGGTTTCCAGATTCCCTTGCAGCCAGGTATGGCCCTATGGCATCACTGGGACATGAGTGAAAATGATGTGTAAAAGGGAATTGTTTGCTCTCCTATCCTACTCTTTTTACTTCCAATATGGTTTGGCTGTGTCCTCACCCAAATCTCATCTTAAATTGTAGCTCTCATAATCCCCACGTGTCATGGAAGAGACCTGGTGGGAGGTAACTGAATCATGGGAGTGGGTTTTTCCCCTGCTGTTCTCCTGATAATGAGTAAGTCTCACAAGATCTGATGGTTTTATAAAGGGCAGCTCCCCTGCAAACCTTCCGTGCTGCCATGTAAGGCATGCCTTTGCTACTCCACATTCTGCCATGATTATGTTTCCTGAGGCCTCACCAGCCATGTGGAACTATGAGTACATTAAACCTCTTTTTCTTTTTTTTTCTTTTTTTTTTTTTTTTTTTTTAAAGACAGAGTCTTGCTCTGTTGTCAGGAGCCAGGCTGGAGTGCAGTGGAGCAATCTCAGCTCACCGCAATCTCCGCCTCCTGGGTTCAAGCAATTCTCCTGCCTCAGCTTCCTGAGTAGCTGGGACTACAGGTGCACGCCACCATGCCCAGCTAATTTTTGTATTTTTTAGTAGAGACGGGGTTTCACCATGTTGGCCAGGATGGTCTCGATCTCTTGACCTTGTGATCTGCCCTCGTCGGCCTCCCAAAGTGCTGGGATTACAGGTGTGAGCCACCGGGACCGGCCTCAACCTCTTTTTCTTTATAAATTACCCAGTCTCTGGTATGTCTTTATTAGCAGCATGAGAACGGACAAATAAAACTCCCCTATCGGTAGAGAAGTACCCTGAAATATTAGAACATTATACAATTATCTTAATAGAAACAGTGTGCTGACAACACATGATTAGACAGGTAGATCAATATACACACCAAAAAGGGGGAATATATCTAAGAATATACAGGGAATAATTACAAAGCAGGAGCATTTTATGTAAATTAGTATTTTCTATTTAAAAGGAAAGAAGACTATTAATAAAGTCTCTTTGTAAACACACAACTTTTAATAATACGAAGGTTAAAAAAAAACTTATCAAGAATACTACCATCTGAAACCTGGCACAGCGAATGTAAACTGTGTTTTTAAGACTGTTGCCACCTGAGGGCACCACTTCAGCTGACTAAAAGAAATGAGGGTGATCCTTTGTAGAATTTGTCTTGAATTTGCCAAACCTTGGAAAATAATTTTTTAGCCAAAAAGGATGACTGTTTTATTTATGGTTAATGTAGCATCTCAAAAAGCAGGAAACAGATAGATGACTCACCAAATGGGGCTGGGCAACCAACTAACCACATGGCGGGGAATAACAAAGTTGCATCCCTACTTCCCCGCCTACTCTAAAATAAATTCCACTGAGATTTGAATTTTAACTATAAAAAACAAGCCCACAAGAGTACCAGAGGATGTTTAATAATAATTTTTAAATCTTTATATTTTTAGGGGTGGGGAAGAGCACTCAAAGGATGAAAGGAAAGCATCTGACCATTCTTTCCATATCACTAATTCCCAGCATCCTTCCTGGCATTATGGAAACCCCGTCCCTGAATTTCACAAAGTTAAAAAACAAAATGGAAATGGAAAAAGAGGGAGCAACCCGGTCACTTAATTTTTCATGCCAAAGTCACTCTGTTTTTCATAAGCCCAGATTCAGGGGTTGATCCTTTGTGCCTTGGAAGCGCTGCACGAGACCCCAGAACTGCCAGCTCCAGCTTCTGAGCCTGAACTACTCTTTATCCTAAACCTGGGCCTAACACACACAACAATCACAAAAAAACAATAACAGTAACAAAGAATCCAGCGACTGTTAAAACCCTGAGGAAGCCAACAGTGACTGACCCCTTCCTGACTTCTAAAATCAGCTCCAAGTCAAGCCTGTGAACTTGAGTCTCACAGGATGCCCCATTCTTCCCATATCACTATGCCAGAGAATATTTTTTAGGAACATAGAGCACTAGAATGAATGGTTATCTCTAAAGCCATCTTAAGTTTATATTCTTCAACAGCTCTGACTCAATAATCTGACCTTGACATTAAGCCAACTTCACAGACCAACTGTCACTTCAAAGAACAAGAAAAACCCTGAGTAAAGGTCATATGAAAAGTGTTTTCCAAATCATTCGCAAAGGAAACAGATGAGGTTGTTGTAATAAAACATGTAATCAACGCATTTCATGAGCTAAAAAGGCATCCTCAAAAACAAAAACGCTTGAGCCAGGGTAGGCTGACTCTGTCAAAGGTTTGGGGTCTGATGTTGATGACTGGCAAAGACAGAGATAAAATGAACTCATTCTAACATTCAAATTAGAGTTTTCTAATCTAATCCAGAACAATCATCTTGAGGTAAAATACCAAGGTGCCACTTTTATAGTCATTGATGGGGAACTAAGCCATCAGTGACTCTTCTAAGCAATGCAGCAGTTAGTGAGCGACAGAATCAAGGCTCAGATGAAGTCCTCTGGCTCTATGATCAAAGGTGTTTGACTCCATCCTCTAGCATCCTCCATAGTGGAAACGACATTTAGGTCAATTTATAACATCTGAAAAAGACAGACTAGCTGTACGACTATTAATAGATAATAAATTGACTTCTCTTGGGGCAGTGGCAAGGGAAAAGGCTTTTATGAATGCCATTTTTTTTTCTAAAAAGCAACTAACTTTATTAACCAAGGCACTGGATTTTTAAAATGGCATCTGAAGAATATAGTTCAGGTATCTCTTCTGCAGTAAAATATTGGTAAAGACTGTTCCATCCCCAAATGTTAGTGTAGCTAAGATAATACATTTAAGACTTATGTGAGTAAAGAATCACCTGAAATAAATGCTCAGTAAGTCTTTGGTATCTCTGGATTGGCATAAGGGAGTCTGTGTTAATGTAGAAGAGGCTGCCAGGGATTCCCCAATATATATTCTCCTCTCCTTTGTAATAAAAGAACTGGGTACATATGTACCCAGTTATGGGGAAAATGCTGTGTTTTCCAGCCTCACTTGTAGATAAGTGTGACCATTTGTCTATGTTCTGAAATATGACAACAAAAAGGGGTTAAATTCTAGAATGTTTCCTCAAAGAATGGAGGCATATTCTTTGCTCTTCTTCCTTTCTGCTGTCTGAAATGTGGGTGAGATGGCTTCAGCTCAAATAACCATTTTGGACAATGATGTTTAAGCCACCACTGCAGTCAGCGAAGCAACAAGATAGGAGGCTGGGTCCTGGAAGGTTAGGGATCCCCACACTAGTCCTAGACTATTTACCTGCAAATTTGTTTCCCTGAGACAGAAATAACTTTCTAACCTGTTTGACCTGCTGTTCGCTGGAGAGTAGAGCTTAATTCTAACTTTTTTTTTTTTGCTTTGTAACATTCAAGTTATCCATTAGCTCAAAAGGTATCATTAAATCCTCAAAATTTTAATGTTTAAATTAAAAAATATTTTCCACAAGCACATGTCTGAGCACACACGTAGGTAGAGAGGGGACACTCGCAAACAAAATTAAAAAGCATCAAACAGTCCCACTGTGAGGTACATCAGGTATCCTTGATCCACGTTTACACCAAAACCTGCTTATATCCTTTTTATAACACCTAAAAGTTTGTGTTGCCTAACATACTGTATTCCAAGTGTTCATTTATGAGTTTGCCAACACCATTCCCACTCCCTACCACCTAGACTAGGAAGTTTCTGGTTCACCATCAAATCCTTAATGTCTAGCATTGTGCCAGGCACTCAGAAAACTGGGTGAACATGTGAAAGACTGGCCTTTGCAATAAGGATCCTTCTCATGATTAAAAATCTTCACAAAGTACAGGCTGAGGATCCCTAATCCGAAATCCACAGTGCTCCAAAATCTGAAATGCTCAAAAATCCAAAATTTTACTTCTGATCCCACGCATGTAGGATAAAAAAATACTCAATCGGTACTAGACATGGTACTAAACGAGTTCTGAAATTACTCACATCCCATCAGTAATCTGATAATAAGTAAACAGTCATTTTAACAAAGTCTCCAAACTTCTGAATTATTAGTGATGCTTAATACTGTATAACAATACTTAATCGAAGTCCCAGTTCTTAACTATTCTACTAAAAATAAGCCTGCACATGTTTATACTGTTCTGTCCACAAAAAAAGAAAAAAATAAACCAGCAGAACAACCAGTACCAGAATTATATTTAGATTACCCTGGTAACCTAGATTACCTAAAAAATTCTAATAACCAAAAAATGCCTAATCTAGATTACCAGAGTAATCTAATCCATCCAATGATTGTGGCAGTAAAAATATCAGCCTGTATGTCATTATTATTCAGAATCATAAGGAAATAAACCACTCTACAGAAGAATATTCTTTCTAAAATGTAATATACTCATCCTTTTTGTCTTTTATTTCTTCACCTATAGAATGGAGATAATGATAGTTACTTCAGACGTTCTTTTTTTTGAAGACCACATGATTTTTAATGTGCTTCTCAAATAATACTCTCAATAAAAGGTAAAATAATAGTATTTTATTATTAATTTTGCTGCCTTCTTAAGTAGGATACATTAAACGTAATTCAACTTTTTGTTATGACTCATTAGAGTGGGTCATCTTAAAATAACTAATTATATAATTCTGTGTTAAATCCAATTCCTTATATAAGAGGCATGTGTAGACAAGACAGATGTGTAGCAAGAACCTAAGGTTTAAAAACCATAAGTACATCTTGAAATTAAGAAAAAGTCATATTAAATGTTCTCCTTTTTCAAGATTTCAGGATGTTCCAGAAAGAATGCCGTAACTGCTGGGGGCTCTGTCATCCACTGAGTCTGAGGACCAACTAGAGTAATAATTTTGAATCTGTATTTCTTTTATGGCTAATCTTAATATCTAAGTCATAAAGGACTTGACAGAGCTATAAAGGAACAGCCTTGGTACAGCCTGAGACACATACAAAGATGGAAATCAAGCTGAATGAGCTAGCCAAACACCGTACATAGCCTGAGTAAATACCCCACCCGGGGTGTCCTCATCTGCACCAATTAGCAAGATGACCCAGCAATGCCTCCCGAGGGACCTATGTGCCCCTCCTCTTCTCCTGCGTGACTCTTACCCTTATACATGTATATACATGCACACACACACACACACACACACACACACACACACACAAAATTAAGTTATAAGTTACATGTTAAATCCAGACAGTTTGAAGGGCTAAATGGTAAAGTAATAATGACAACAGCAATAATAATAAGTATTTAGGGAATATATGGGAAAATATTTTTATAATCCTGCATAGGGAAAGGCCTTCTATACCCTTCTTCTTCAACAGTGCCTTGATTGGTCCTAGGGGACTACGTGTTCCCACTCAGTCCACATTGTTTGGGCCAGGATGAACAACCTGAAGCTCCAAAGATAAGCAGGGTTGTAGGCCTGGCCAATCATAGTCTCATACAACCTCCTGCTCAAAGGTCTGTTCATGAAAAAGACACAAAACCTAAGCCAGGACAATCAGAGGAAATGAGACTCTAGAACAAGGCTTCTGTTAAAACCACTGGGAACAAGTATTTTCTTGGAAGGGTTGCCTAGAGGCCCAAATGCAAACACCGAGCTCCTAGAGGCCATCTTGCCACCAGGAAGGGAGGCCTTGTCTGAAGATGGAGCCAGCATAGAATGAGGTGGACCTGAAAAGGGGGTAAGGTAAGAAAGTCAGCAGAATGGTGTCGCTTATGCCTCTGAATCCAGAACTGCCTGAAACAGCACTTACCCCTTTTTTCCCTAGGTCAGTTTGCAGTTTGGGGCTGCAACCAAAAATTATAACAAACACACCTCCTTAGAGCATTCCAAATGAAATTAAGATTGCAATCTTCACAAAGGAAAAAAAAATCTTTGCTCATACCTTTTCAATATAGGGAATGTAAATCAAGCTCTGAATACCAACCTCTAGATGTACACAATCTTACCAACTTAAAAACGTGATTGCTTGTGACAGTATGAAAAACATCCTCCTGTGAACACCGCTACAAGAATTTTTGAATCATTTAATTATTTGAAGATTACATCTCCAAGTATTAATGATAATAAAATATTATTACCTGCTTAGTAATAGGCAGATTCAAAAAGATTTAAAAAGCAGATGGCAGGCCATTAAAAACAATATGACAAATCATTTCTATAAAACTATTATTAGTGTCATGAAACTGTCCTGGCAGTATCTTTTGAGAAAATAGGCACCAAAGAATTCCTGAAAATATGCTGCTAAACCTTGATTACAGCCTTTTGTAAATAGATGTAATCTAGGAAAACTCAAAAGCCTGTTATTTGTATAAATATAACATATTCAAGCTGACAAGCTGAAATTATCCACCTTTTGTATTCTCCTCATAAGCAGAGACTGGTTGTAAAATCCTTGCTAGTCTAGGCACCAGTTGAAATCCGCCCCCCCAAAAAATGGAGAATGTTGAAAAAAGGTTTTTAATAAGTTGTAGTACAGATAGAAAAACATGTATGTGTTGACTGATAGTAAAGCATTAAGTTTTCTTATAATACTAAAAATTCAAATGCTCAGAGTCCAGATAAGACAAAGCAGGGCCCAAGGACATGGTGATGGATGACCATGTAATAAACCCGAAGGAACGAGTCCCAACCAAAGGGGGCAGCAGTCACTCATGAATACATCCTCCTAATTCGGATTTTTGGAAAGAAGTTAGAAAACAAATTTTGTGTGAAATCTCCTGATATCAAAAACATGTGGCCCATTGTCCTGTAAAGTATTTTGTTTGGCATATAATTTCTTAAAATTTGTCACAGACATTTAAGATCTAGAAATTTCACACAAAATTTTGTTAAGTGGCTGTTGCCACCTTGTCCAAGATTTAAGGGTGAGAAATTTGGACCTCATCTCTAAAGAAGCTCAAAGTTGGGACTGAGAGAGTATGGGCTAGAGTTTGCGCAATGATCAAAGAGCAAGTATCCCAGTAGTTGCATACAAATCTCTAATTCTTAGATCTTAAGTCATCTTCCCTCTCTGGCCCTCAGTTTCCACAAAATGACAAAACTAGTTTAAGTAATAATATCAGTTTCCTTCAGCAAGATAATTTTATCATTCTATAAGAAGTCCCTAAAATAGCATCCCTATAAGCAAAAATTCTAGATTTCACTCATATCTAATAATGTACAAAACAGTTTACAAAAGAGAAACACCCACTATTCATATTGGTAAATGAGTATGTAAAAATAACTGACAAACTAATGTACTTTATAGACCTGTGTCATAAGTAGCTTCATGAATTTTTATGAAGTTTTTTATGTTAAACACCATTAGAGAAAGCACACTCAAACTCAAGAGTCTCACAATCACACAGAAAGGGTCTTTATCTGTAAGGAAGTATGGAACAGACCTACTGAACAAAATGTATTTTAATACCACTCCCTAAAACATGGAAAGAAATTCTCTCCTGTCTACACCCAAAAGTTTTTTTAAAAAATGGGGGGAAAAAAGATGAAATCACAAAATCAAACACAATAAAGGTCAAGCTAAAAAATCATCCAGACTGGCAGCAATACCCTAACTTCCTGTTATAAACATAAAGTAATGGGCTTTCAAGTCAGAAATGCAATTTGATAGAAAGGCCATTCTCCAGACTCTGGAAATTGAGTTCAAGGCAGACACTCTCTGCCTCTGTCCAGCACTGTCCCTCCCCATCATTATCACCATTAATGATTTTCCTAATTCCACACATCGCTTAAACAAAGAAAAAAGTAGCCATAAAAAAATCACCAGAAAGTTAATCATCAGCATTTATTAAAAAGTATAGCACTGCTGGTGTTTTCAGCATTTTTAAATTTGAAATTTTTAAAATTAAAAATCTAACTTTAATAAATGTTGTTAATATCAATATTAACTTTCAATGTGTGCTATTTCTAAAATGAAGAAAATACTCTAATAATGACCTCAAGTAAATTTTCTCTACGGAATCAGAATCAATTCAGCAGTACAGGAATATTCTTCTGTCTAGGTATAATTATGTCTGGGGCTACCTGCATTAACTTCAATCTTCCCTCCTACTATCTTTCTACAAATTTAACTTTATGATAGTGTTCTGTAAGGAAGTATTTATTCCACTTCTCTAAAATAAGCTCTAAAAGAAATCTTTAAGAACGTTTTATGATATTCACAAGAAATTAGTAATTCTGGATTTGTAACTAGTAACCACTGAATCTTAGCAGGAATTACGCAGAAAAAAATATATGCAATAGTATGTGTCAAATAGTCACACGTTGCTTGCATTATTCAACTGGGCAGAAATCAGACTAAGTGAAAAATTTTAAAAATTTCTTTCACGTTAAATGAGCAGACACTTTTTGAATTAACAGAATTATAAATTTTAAAATCTCTTAAAAGAGACAATCTGATGTATCAACAAAACAAAACAGAAGTCTGGTGATCTGGACTGGGACTCAGGTACCGACTAACTGGCTATGTTGTAACTTCAGGCAAATTCCAAAATGCCTCCTGGGTCCTCAACACTTTTGCTCTGTGAAATGAGGATGTGGACTTTTTTTTTTTTTTTCTTTGAGATGTAGTTTTGCTCTGTTATCCAGGCTAGAGTGCAATGGTGCGATCTCGGCTCACAGCAAACTCCGCCTCCTGGGTTCAAGTGATTCTCCTGCCTCAGCCTTCCGAGTAGCTGGGATTACAGACATCTGCCACCATGCTCACCTAATTTTTGCATTTTTAGTACAGTCGGGGTTTCACCATGTTGGGCAGCTAGTCTCAAACTCCTGACCTCAAGTAATCCATCTGCCTCGGCCTCCCAAAGGGCTGGCCTAGGGTATGGACTTCATAATTCTATGATAAGCCCCTCTCTGATAATATCATATCCAATTCTATAAGCCTCTTTCTGATAATATTGTATCAAATTCACAAGGATATGTGAATTAAAATAGGTCAAAGAGTTATCAACACTGCATCCCTTTGTCAGCCCTTCACTGTATGTCCACCCAGGGGAAGTGCCATTGATAGACTTCTGAGCCTTAATCCCTTCAATCATAACAATGTCCCAGAAACATAAGGTATGTCCTAGAAAGTCTATAAAGATCTTCACTCACTTTTCTTTTTGAAACTAACAAAACTGCCTTCTCTTCTTCCTCCTGTTCTTTTTCTCTGTCAAATTAAAATAATTCCCTCAAAGTAAACTTTACAAATAAGGATCTACAAACACCTCTATGCTCCCTTATTCTGGGTTTTCTTTTCACTAACATGAAGCTATTCTCATCTACACAATCCTTCTGACAAGCTTGCCCACTCCCTACATTTCAAAACCCAAAGCTCTTGCTTTACAGTCCCAACCTCTCCCCCAAGCTTCAGACTCTCATAGAAAACTACCTGTTGTATAAAGTCACATGGACAGCCCATGGATGCCTCAAACTCAACATGTCCAAAACTAACCTCTCCCAAACATCTTCTTCCCAAATTCACTATCCCACTTCACAGCACCTCATGCCTACCACCATCCCAGGCACCCCGCCAGAATCAGGGAATCTACCTTACCACTCTTTCATCTCCCTGACTCAACACACATGATACACAGACAAGCCGACAAGACTTTTATCTCTTACATGTGTTTTGAAACTGCTCCCTTCTCTCTCTCTATCCCTGCGACCATCACCAAGTTCAGGTAACTTTTCCTTTATTCACATGTTTTCATCAAACTTAGGTACTCACCACCTCCTGCTTGGGAAGCAAAAAACTCTTTTTATATACAAAGCACATATAAATATGTACAGTGCATAAACATATACACAGTATCTCTGTGTTACTAAAATGTCATGAGGGAGAGAGTGATTAAGAAAAACTTGTCTGAAAAGCTCAGGATGGTGGGAGAAGCTTAATGATGAAAAGGTTGAAAAATGCTACAGTTATGAGATTTATAGCTCCTTATCAGCAAAGACTGTATAAATGTACATGAATAAAAATCTCTAAGATAAATAATTATCTTAGAAAATAACTTGTATTTTCATTTTCTCCAAAAATTTATTTTGTATCTTGCATATTGTTAAGTGTAATATTCCCCCTGCCAGAGAGATGATGCCACTGGGTAGTCATGAAGGTGAAGAATTTCCTATGAAAATTAACCTAGAAATTAAGGAGTTAAAGTTTTCTTTCTTTCTTTTTTTTTTTTTAAGGAAACTGCTTTTTAAAACACATTATAAAATATGTGTGAGAAAGTAGCTAGGACTGAATTAAGATTGAATAGTTATTTATAACTGTTTCCTGTTTAGCCTTTTGACAAAGTTCATCCCCATATTTTATAGTCGGCTTTGGATAAAGCTTCCCAGAATAACCTTGATGTGGGGTCGGCTGTTAGGGAGGACCCCAGAACTACATCCTGCAATTCACACCCTATGAACGCATACTCTGCTAAACTCAACAACTTCAAAACAAAAAAAAATGTCACTGTCCCATTTCCTCTGCAAAGCCCTGTTTTGAAACTCCAAAACACAAAAGAATGGGAGGAAAGAAAGAGGAAAACAAAAACCGAACATGTTTAGAAGCAAAGGCACATTTTGAGATTACTTTAAGAGTCTTTTCTTATTTTTTAAGTTCAGCCAAAAATTCCCCTTCAAAATCTGAAAAATGGAACAGGTGAGTCTATGAGAGAAACAAATATCACATCAGCAACATATTTTTGACGTGTATGGAATATCGTTACTCAATATAACATACTAATTTGTGGACAAATGCTTGTCAGATTGGGCAATTATAAAAATGAAAACCTCAAGTCACAGAAAAATAAATAAATAAAATAAAATGAAATAATAACCTAACAACAGCAAAGGAACTTCCATGAATGGGGAGAGTTGGTTAATGTGAAAGAAAAAAAGCTGATAGAGCTTTTCTACAGCATGGAAGACAAAAATTCCTAGCTTTGAAAGTGGGTCTCTGAAACAAGAGGGCACATCTGATTAAAAAAAAAAGATAAGAACAATAAAGGGTAGAGAGCTGATGGTAAAGACCAGATTCTTACCTCCATGGATACACTATCAATAACAAAGGGCTTCTAGTAACCTGCTATCAACTAAATTGTATCCCCCCAAAATGTATATGTTGAAGCGCTAACCCCCAGAGTGATGGTTTTTGAAGATGGAGCATTTGGGAAATAACTGGGTTTACAGAGGTCATGAGGCCTGTCTCAGAATCAGAGTCAAATCAACAGAACTATCTCTTACCATGACCACGGAGACCGTCTCTCTTCACCATTCTATCCCACCCCATCTCCATCTTCTCTTTTTCTGACTTACTCTCCTGCAGCCACACTTGGCCTCCTGGCTGTTCACTGACTAAACAAGGCTGCTCTGCTTCAGGACCTTTGTGATACTGTCTCCTCTGCCTAGAAGAGGAGACAGTCTTCCTCCACTGTCTGCATGGCTTACTCCTACAGCCTCTTCTCTTACAGGGAAATACATTTCTCTGACTCCCATCCCATGCACTCTTTTTCACACTGCCTTGTTAATCACTAGAGACCTTACCATCATCTGACATTCTTTCATTTACTTATTTGCTAATCGTGGGTCTTCTCTACTAGAATGTAAGTTCCATGAAGGCAAGAATTTTGTCTGGCTCATCAAAACAATGTCTTACACATACTAGGTGTTCCACAAATATTTGCTGAATGAGTTTGTCTTGCTCATCTCTGAATTCTTAGTGCCTGGTGCTAGCTGTGTATGTACTGAACTAATGAGTGTTCAAAGAAAGCAAGTTATGGGAATAGATGAATTCACTCCTCAAGTCAGAAGGAGAAAAAGGCCAAGCATGGAACACTGGGAGACTGGTAATACTTAAAGAATGACTGATGGCTGGGTGTGGCGGCTCATGCCTGTAATCCCAGCACTTTGAAAAGCTGAGGTGTGAGGATCACTTGAGTCCAGGAGTTCGAGATCAACCTAGGCAATGCAGCGACACTCTGTCTCTAAAAAAATAATAAAAAATAAAAAAAGAATCAGTGGTGGAAAAGAAGCCAGTAGAGGAGACGGAAGAAGAGCAATCCAAAAATTAGAAGAAAAATTAGCAGAGTATATTGCAGAGGCCAAAGGAGAAATGATCAGTTGTGTCAAAACTTGGCTGAAAAGAAGTGGATGTGTATAAAATTAGTTGAGCTGGGGTAGCAGAGTCCAACTAATAATCCAGTTGCAGTTGGCTAAATAAAGAAGCGGAGGTAGAACTGGCAATATACTCCTCTTTTAGAAAGTCCAACAGTAAAGGGAAGGAAGAGTCAAATATACAATGGCAGGGAAACAGAGCAGAGAAGGTATATTTCAAAATAGAAGACACTTGAGTCAATGAAGAAGGACAGACACAAGAAGATATAAGAGGAAGTAAAGATAACTGAGAAAGAAGCTAGAAGGGAATGGGAAGAGCAGAGGTAACCAGTTAGTCTTGGGAGTAAAGAAGGACAGAGATAGGCAACAATATACAGAAACACTTGGAGGAGAGGAAAAGTGCAAGAATTCCTATCTCTAGTTTCTGAGTGAAGGAGTTCATGGGGTCATTTCTGACAATAAGAAAAGAGAAGTGTGGTTATGGTTAAGATTTTAAAAAAGACCTTTAACAGCTGTAGGAGAAAAGAAGGAAATCCCTAGTTGTTTAAGGGATTCACAGAAAGGCATGACAGAGGAGCCAGGAGAGCTTGTAACTCATTAATCAGAATCAAAGCCAGCCAACAGGCTACAGTGGTTTCTGTCAAGCAGGCTGCCAAAAGAAAAGCAAGTTAGAGTGGCTGCGCCTGGGATTGCATCTCAAGGGTCCTGTGGAGAACATATTCGATGACTGGTCATGGTGTGTGTCAGGCCATTTCTGTATTGCTATAAAGAAATACTTGAGTTTGGGTAACTTATAAGAAAAGAGGTTTAATTGGTTCATGGTTCTGCAGGCTGTGCAGGCAGCACGACACTGGTATCTGTTTCTGGTAAGGTCTCAGGAAGCTCACAATCATGGTAGAAGGCTAGCGGGGAGCAGGCATCTCACATAGCAGGAGTAGGAACAAGAGGTGGGGGTCAAGGGAGGCACCACACACCTTTAAACAACCAGATCTCCTGAGAACTCACTATCATGAGGACGGCACCAAGAGGATAGCAACAAACCACCCATGAAAAATCCACCCCCACGATCCAAACACTCCCTGTGCTGGTGGTCCCACCTTCAACACCAGGATCCACACTTCAACATAAGACTTGGGGGGACAAATACCCAAACCATATCACAGGGCTTCTGGCTGAGCAGGGAAATAAAAGCAGCAGGTGTGGGTGAGACTGACAGAATTGGAGAACAGGGAAGAGACCAGATTTTCAAAATCAGCACAATAATGAGAAGCAAGTTTAGTTAAAGTTGAAGAAGAAAATACCTGATTCTGCAGTCTCTGAAGTGGGAAGAATAAGGTCCAGTAAGTTCTGAGGAGGAGAAACGAAGGTCTCTAAGAGAAGAAGGGCTATGATTTTGGTGGTCTTGATGAGAGACATGACAGTGGAGAGAGGGAGAAATACAGGGACATGACTAGGAGGGATGGTGCCAAAAAAAAAACACCACAGGTGAGTGACAAAGGACCATCAGAGACGGAGCAGAGTCCACAGGTGGTGGGGGCAGCCTGGAGGGAGAACCATATTAGCTGTGAAATAAACTGAAATCCCACATCTGATCCCAGAACAAATCAGCTCTGGAGAGATCTAGACCTATAAGTAGGCACAACGAAGGTCACTGGGGTCACCATTTTAGTCTACCTGAAATACAAATCACTCTCTGAAACAAGTTATAAAAAACAAGGTCCATCTCCTAACAGTGACAGGGTAACTTTATTTAACTAAATATAATCTACCTTCAAATGCTTTCAATCAAATGCTATATTAAATTAAATCAGCCTATCTTCCTTATTATGAAGCATGGCTTGGAAAAGCAGAAGAAAATACAACACTGCTAATTTGCACAGAAGCTTAGAAAGTGATTCACTTGAAAGCCCCTACCCTAATTTAGGTAAGAAGAAAGAAGATAAGTAAACCATTATGTAAAGCTTTAATTACTGGCTCACACTTTTTATAAAATGCACACTGCAAAATTCTAAGGTAGCCAAACAACTCTTAAGCATGCTCTGAACTAAAGCAAAGAAAGAGATACATCTGCAGGCTTTTAACAAACATCTAGGTAGTTTCATTTAAATCCCCACTCTAGTTTGTTGAGTATGTTTTTCCACATACAGAATTAAATTAAGGAAAGCCAGGCTTTTTGAAAAGTAATTGAATATTAGCATTAGTCAACAGCAACAGTTTGTAATATGGTATCTCCACTGCAGCACCCAGGGATGGCAGAAAACGGAGGCTGCTGATAAACTGTACTGGCTCTTACCTGTACCCTCACTAGATTTCGAAAGTTTGTTTAAATGGTTATTCTGTATCCGTGTCTTATAAAGGGATGTCATCAGAACTGCCACCTAAGAAGCTATTCCTAAGGAACTCAGACTTACTGATTCAAAATCTCCAAGAATAAGGCTCCAACAAGTAGATTTTAACTTCCTCAGTGTCCGTCACTCTGAACTGTTTAAGAATATCTGTAATGTAATAAGGTAAGCATGAAATGTCGCCAGTTAAGAACACAATCAGCTTTAGAGCAGTGGTTCTCAGCCTTGCCTGCACAATAGAATCGCCCTGGAGGACATTTTAAAAATCCCTATGCAGCCGGGCATAGTGGCTCACACCTGTGGTCCCAGCACTTTGGGAGGCCAAGGCAGGTAGATCACAAGGTAAAGAGTTCAAGACCAGGCCTGCCCAACATGGTGAAACCCCGTCTCTACTAAAAATACAAAAATTAGCCGGGTGTGGTGGTGCGCTCTGTAATCTCAGCTACTCGAGAAGCTGAGGCAGAGAATTGCTTGAACCTGGGAGGTGGAGGTTGCAGTGAGCCGAGATCGCGCCCCTGCACTCCAGCCTGGGTGACAGAGCAAGACTCCATCTCAAAAAATATATATGTAAATAAATAAAATAATAAAAATCCCAATGCTAGGCCACATCACAAACCAATTAGTACATCAGAATCCCTAGAGTGAGACCTAGACATGGGCCTTTTGCTGTCCATGTGATTCCCATAGCCAGTCAAAGTTGACAACCAGTGAAGCAGAGGTCCATGTCAAGCAACTGTTTAATGAATAAATGAAAAAGACTAATTTATAATTCTCTGAATTTTTCCTTATTGAGCACAAGAAATGATACTTCACACTATCGGCAACGTGCAGACTAGGATCAAAAGGCTACAGGCCTTACAGTAACTGGTAAGACTGTGAGTCATCAGGCGGACATCAGAAACCCAACTAAGCAGGTGGCAATGTGTTAGGAAACTACTGAAAGCATTAAACGTTTAGTAAAAGGATCTCAGCATCACTCCAGGCAAAAGGAATGTGGATCTAGTCGTTAAGGTAAATTTTCTTTATGGAAGAGACTGCCTCATCAAGTCACTGTGTGCAGTCCAGTTCATTTCTTCAAACACTTTCTGTTGCAAAACAGCACCAAGAAAGTTCTGAAGTCCAGGTTTTAGGTACTTATTTTGCTCTTTTTAAAAGAAATATACTTGCTGCTTAGAAGTTCATCTATGCTTTTGCTCCCTGGACGTTCTGAAGTTTCAGCAAACAAGTCTTTAATAAAGACACCATGCGTTTAACAAAGGACAAGATTTCTCTCACCAGTTTAACCACCAACAGGGTTCGTGTCACAGGATGAGAGTCAATCAGGATTGGTCAAAGTGATGTCAGCCTAAAAGGAAGAAGCTGAGGCAAAAATAACATAAGGAGTTCATCTGGGCCAAGGCTGAGGACTGCACCCGGGGACACTTCCAAGTTGCCTTGCGGGGGTGCTCCAGAGAACACTAGAGAGAAAAAGTTTGTTTTGTTTTTTTGGAGACAAGGTCTCACCCTATCATCCAAGCTGGAGTGCAGTGGCCCAATTTCGGCTCACGGCAACCTCTGCCTCCCGGGCTCAAGCAATCCTTTCACCTCACCCTTCCAGGTAGGTGGGACCACAAAGCCCAGCACCACCATGCCTGACTAATTTTTTAAATTTTTTTGTAGAGACAGGTTTTTGCCATGTTGCCCAGGCTGGCTGTGAACTCCTAAGCTCAGGCAATCTACCCGCCTCGGCCTCCCACAGGCTGGGCTAACAGGCATAAGCCACCATGCCTGGCCGGGAGGTTAAGTTTTTAAAGAAGACAGGAAGAATCAGAAGCGGGGACAATTACAATAGTTGTTCACCAGGAATTCTCATTGTCCTACAAAAATAACATTGATTATTGGCTATACATTGTTGAACTATAGGCATTTTATGGCTTCTTGGCAGCAGTCAGCATAGGGCTTACATAGCAAATGGCTTCAAGAGCTAATTACTTAGCGCAAGGGGAGTAACATGACTGCTGTTTCATTCCAATGCCTCTCTTGGGCATGATAATTTAAAGGGGCTCACATTTTTCAAATCATGGATCATGAAGCTGGGTCATGCCACTTCCACAGGGCACCAAGAGCAGCCCAAGTAATCAACATGTAACCCCATGTAATCAACACCAGCCCAGGGAGCTGGGAGTAGAGGTTAGGAAGGTTGAAAAACTGATAAAAACAAAGTACCATCAAATGAAAATCTACACTCACCAAATTCAAACACAAGTGGGTTCTCTGCCAAGCTTCAAGAGAAAACTGGAAATAGGTTAATTTTAAATTTACAGTTAGTTATATGATTGAATTAAGGAATCAGAGCTTTTTTTTTTTTTTTTTTTTTTTGAGATAGGGTCATATTCTGTCACCCAGGCTGGAGTGCAGTGCAATGGCATGACCACAGATCACTGCAGCATTGACCTCCAAGCTCACGTGATCCTCCCACCTCAGCCTCCCAAGTAGCTAGGCCTACAGGTACTTGCCACCACATCCAGCTAATTTCCATATTTTTTGAAGAGACAGGTTTCACTATCTTGCCCAGGCTTGTCTCAAACTCCTGCACTTAAGCAACCCTCCTGCCCTGGCCTCCCAAATTGCTGGGATTACAGGCATTAGCCACCGTGCCCAGCCTAGATGATACATTTTAAGTACCTACATATGGTTAAGAAACCAGTGAGATTATTATTTTTCTAAACTAAAAGAACTTCAACGAATTTTGGCAGTCTATTAAGAGCACTAACAAGTTTCTTAAGAAATGGGAGCATTGTGAGATGGGGCACGGGGGATGATGAAATACAGCCAGAAAAATTGGACTCTATTCTGCACAAATTTTCTTTCAAAATTAAGAAAATCTTTTGCAGATTAAAATAGGGATCTTCAAACTCTGTTTCCATGGATCACTGATTCTCTGTGCCCTGAACAGAGTCATTCCACTATCCAAAATCAGATAATGAAGATCCTTTGTCACCTAACATAGGAGAATAGTTAAGATTGTTGTCAATTTCATGATGTACTCACATTTTGTAACCTTGAGTATTTGCTACATAGCTTGTCTACACAAGCCTCTATTACATAAGGAGTCTGACTTGTTATAAAACTATACATTAGCTATTTGAAACTTATTTTTCAACATTTTGAGGTGTCACAGGAAGAATGCTAAAACTTCTAGGGTCTCTGTCAATGCTAAATGAATTTGAAGACCAACCAGAGCAACAATCTGGGGTCTGCATTTTCTTTTATGACTAATCTTAATACATAAGTCATAAAGAACTTGACAGGCATAAAGGCATAGTTCCTTTTAGTACAAGAGTCCTAAATCACAAAGACCCTCATGATGGTTTCATGAAAAGGGTCCTTTCAATTTCCTAGCACCTAGGCTGGTGCCTGGCAGGTAGTAAAGTGGTTTGACCTGAAGCTAGAGACATAAGCACTGTTAAGTGTGTCCTTCCGTGAGTTACGTGGCTGGCACGACCTTCCTTTCCTCATCCAGAAAAGATCAACAGAGGAGAGAGGCAGGAGATAAAAGTTATCACAAAATTGTTTATACAAGGTTTAATAGGAACTTATCATCTGCAAATCACATTAGTGCTGGTTGCTTTCTGCATTAGAGCAACTGTGCTCTCCTTTCTGTTTTGGACACTAGCAACTCTAAATTGCTTTCCAGTCTTTCACAGCTCAAATCCTCACTCCAGTCCTTTTGTGATCTGAATGTTTGTCTATCATAGCTGGTTAGAAACAAGGTCTCGAAACATGGGACAGAGTATAGTTAACCACCTTGGCCAATTATACTCATGACCTTATAACCTTGTTTTTTCACTACTCCAGTCCTTCAATTCCAGGAATTTATGTTCCCAAGAAAAACTGGTTACTGAAATGGACACACATATAATTAGTTTAGAGAATGTTCCAAACTCTACGTCATTTTTTTTTTTTATTCTTGCATTTACTCTTTGTTTTAATGGCTGGAAAGGGAAGTTTAAAAGGAAAATGCCAGAAACAAAGGAGAATGTTTAAAATGTACAAATCGCCCTATAAACATAAAAAATAAAAAACAAAGGAGAATGTTTAAAACATACAAATCACCCTATAAACATAAAAAAATTTAATTCACTAGTAAAAGATACAAATTAACAATTACTTACTATTAACTCAATAAAAGATACATGAAATCCACAAGATACTTTATCTTAGGTACTAAAGATTTTGTTTCATTCCACTTTAAATCACATCTAGAGTTGAGATAAAGAGGTGCAGAAAAGGGTAGTTTCTTTCATACTAAGCTGGTGGAAGTATAAACAACAGGTTAAGCATCCCTAATTGGAAAATCCAAAATCTGAAATGCTCCAAAATCCAAAACTTTTTGAGCACTAACATGATACCATTAACGTGGAAAATTCCACTGTGATGGGCGGCAGTCTAAAACAGTCAAAGCTCGGTTTCATGAATGAACTATTTTAAAATATTCTATAAAGTTACTTTCAAACCCTCAAAACTATACAAATACATGGAAATTAAACAATCTGCTCCCGAATGATTTTGGGGTTAACAAATCAAAATGGAAATTTAAAAATTCTTCAAGATGAATAATAGTGACACAAGTTTTCAAAACCTCTGGGATACAGCAAGAGGTAAATGCTAAGAGGAAAGTTTATAGTAATAAATGCCAACATCAAAAAGTCTGAAAGGTCACAAGTTGAGAACCTAACATCATACCTCAAGGAACTAGAGAAAAAAAAAAAAATACAAAGCTATCAGAAGGAAAAAAAAATAACACAGATCAGAGCAGAACTAAATGAAATAGAAACACAAAACAAAAGATGAATAAGACAAAAAGTAGGTTCTCTTAAAAGATAAATTGATAGACCATTAGCTATACTAACCAAGAAAAGAAGAGTGAAGGTTCAAATTAGTTCATTTAGAAATGAAAACAAAGACATTACCACTGACAGCACAGAAATAAAGCTCATTCAAGACTGCTATGAACACCCTACGCACACACACTAGAAAATTCAGAAGTAATGGATAGATTCCAGGAAACATAACCCTTCTAGCTTGAATCAGAAGAAATAGGAATCCTGAACAGACCAATCCACATGCAGTAAGAGTAAGTCAGTAAAAAAAAAAAATAAAATAAAAAAAAATAAAAATGCAGGGCCAGGCAGATTCACAGCCGAATTCTACCAGACATTCAAGAAAAATTGGTACCAATCCTACTGAAACTATTCCAAAAGACTGAAAAAGACGGAATCCTCTTGAACTCATTCTATGAAGCCAGTATCACTCTGATAGCAAAAGCAGGAAAGGACATTAAAAAAAAGAAAACTACAGATCAATTTCCCTGATGAATATAGATGCAAAAAACCTCAACAAAATATTAGCAAACCAAATTCAACAGCACATCAAACAGATAATTCACCATGATCAAGGCGTGTTCATCCCAGGGATGCAGGGATGATTCACCATATTCAAGTCAATAAATGTAATTCATCACACAACAGAGTTAAAAAAAAGAAAAAAACATATGATCATCTCAATAGACACAGAAAAAGCTTCAATAAAATCCAGCATCCCTTTATGATAAAAACGCTCAACAAACTAAGCATAGAAAGAATATATCTCAAAATAATAAAATCCATCCATATATGACAAACCCATAGCCAACATCATACTGGATGGGGAAAAGTTGAAAGAATTCCCCCTAAGAACTGGAACAAGACAAGGATGCTCGCTTCCACCACTTCTGCTAAACATAGTACTGGAATCCTAGCCAGAGCAATCAGGCAAACGAAAGAAATAAAGGGAACCCAGGCTGGAAAAGAGGATGTCAAACTATCCCTGCCAATGATAAACAAATTCAGTCAAGTCTCAGGTTACCAAATCAACTTACACAAATCAGTAGCACTGCCATACACCAAAAACGACCAAGCTGAGGATCAAATCAAGACCTCAACCCATTTTACAATAACTACAAAAAATAAAATATATAGAAATACACTTAACCAAGGAGGTGAAAGATCTCTACAAGGAGATATATACATATCTCCCAAAATCCAGGCTCAGCAGATAGATCAAAGGCAGCAGTTCACCAAAAAGGAACTCAGCCCTAGGGAAGCCAGCATTTGACTTCTGACTTGAGCTGCAAAGATAAACTGGGCCAAATTTCTCTCTATTAGGAATTCCTATTTGGAAACCAAATCGTGCTTGTGGGCTCTGTATCTGAAGTGCTATGAATTAGGGTATCAGTGACCATCTGGAATGTGGAGCCAATTTCAACATAAATATGCAGATAAGCTGTTTGGTGCATTTTTATTACAATCATATATTACTTTCAAAATTAAAAGCAAATGCAAAAACTTTTGGTTAAAAAATAACCCAAGTATCTGATTGTACGTCAGAGAGGAGGATACTGATTTCCTGTTGGTGAATACCACCTGCATCTATTCCAAGCCCACACAAAGAAAGTGCTAGAGGCAAAACAGGGATAGGTACTTGTTTACAGACCACAATTGCTGGTTTCTTCTTTCCAGTTGGTTTTTTTCAGAGCTGTATATAAACACAGGAGTATTGACTTACATTATTTACTGCCATAACAAAAACACCTTGTATTTGCAAAACATACTTGAGTGGAGGTATGAGAACTGTTTTGTAAGCACTGGCTAAATCAGACACACAGTCATAGAGCCACACAGGCTATTGTGCTCAAAGCGCTTTAGAAATCAACCCGTCCTGGCCATGAGTAGTGGCTCACCACTATAATCTCAGCACTGAGGGAGGCTGAGAGGCAAGAGGATGGCTTGAGTCCAGGAGTTTGAGACCAGCCTAGGCAACATAGTCAAGACTTTGTTTCTACAAAAAAAAAAAAAAAAAAAAAAAAATATTAATGAGCGAGCCATGGTGGTGCGTGTCTGAAGTCCCAGAAGGGAACTACTCAAGAAGCCTGAGGTTGGGGGATCACTTCAGCCTGGGAGGCTGAGCTGTGATTGTGCCACTGCCCTCAGCCTGGGCAACAGAGTGAAACCTTGTCTCAAAAAGAAATCAACCCATCTTCCCTTTACAGATGGATACTCATGGAGGGACATCAAGTTTTTAGGTTATTCCTGTGCTGTGTCTGTCTAGGCCTATTTTTTAAAAAGGGATCTAAGGGAGCTTATAATCACAGAGAAAATCCAGGTGCTGGGAAAAGAGCAATTACTAATCCTTAAAGAACCACACTCTAAGAGAGCCCACTTTCTCTTGGAAGAAAGTCCTAGATACAAGCTGATCCTAATTCAAATATAATTCCCAGACTGTCCCTAGAATAGCTCCAGAATATACAAATTCCCCAGGGCACTTAATTCTACGTGGGGCCAAAAAGTCCCCAATGCAGCTCAAGGTCCTCTGGAATAATGAAAAGCCACCAGATCAGAAGTGGAGTGGAAGGAGAGGGGCATGGAATGAAAAGCTTAGATTCTCCCTAAGATTCAGTGATCAAGCCAAAGCTGCCAAGAAACATGAAGACCACAGGCCCAAAGCACCTACCCTCAGCCCCTCCAGGCTAAGCTGAGTTGGGGAGATGGTGGCAGTGTCATGGAATGGGAAGAACATGATGCCAGAGGTGGCTGTCTAAGGCTCTATAAGGAAAACACACGTTTTGAAACATGAACAACCATATAGACCAGTTCAAAGAAAGGGGGCGAGACTGTATTCAGTCTAGACAGCTATTTCCATCCTCATTGTCCAGTGGAGACACTCGTAATCCAACCAAGCTGTCCTCTTGGCTCTCAATTCAGGACAGAGCGGTCTGCAAGTGATTGGACGGTCAGAGCACCTATGATCATTCATTGCCAACCCAGCATTCATCAGGCCTCTAAACAAAGAACAGAACAGCCTGGGTGAACCATGGGCACTCACCCATTTGAATAGGCAGGACTCACCCCACACACACACACATATGCACATATGCACACACATATAAACTTAACCTTGGGGTTGGCTGCTGTCAAACAGTTCTGCCATCCATTCCTGATTATTCATGCCAGAGGCATAGAGATATAAGTAAACTGGAAAACTACTAATCATCCATAAATCATTTCTTTCCAGGAACGAGGATGTGATTTTGCAGCAACTCAACATTTCTATTAGCTTATTTATCCCACAATTCTTATCCTTCCCAATACTGAAACAAGTTGAAATTCCCGAAGTGATAGCAAATTAAAGAAACTGGTTAGAGATGAGTGGAAAAAAGAAACAGTCTAGGATTTTAACAGATTTTCATGGTTGAGATGTCATCAAAATTCAGACTTCCAAAAGTCAACCAAATCTATAGACCCCTACACTGCTAGGGAGGTAAATGTTCTTCTGTATCTCAGAGAACACACAGACATAAAGAATGACCAAGTAATGTGCTAGATGACAAATAGAACAATCAGTAGTATATAACATTATCACATGGTCTTACAACATCATAGCAAAAATATAACATTGCTTTACAATGAGCAAAAACCCTGTTCGTTCCCGGCCAGCAACTTAACTGTAATACAGATACCCGATATTAAAAAAATCATGGGAAAGGATGTCTACCCAGAACACTTAGAATTTCCACCTCTTTTACTGGTACAACTGATTCAGTTAATGCAGACAAACAGGAGTGTAGGAAATGCTAGAATTCATTCATCAACCTGAAATAATTTTTTCACATAAACCCTGAATGTGTTAGATTTCAAGAATGACGCAATCCATTGTCCAAGCTCATAGTCTCAGGGGAAAGCACATTTACTAAAGCACGTTAATGTTCCCTTGGCCATCCTACTGTGAGGTATATGGCAGGGGCATCTTTAATGGTGCACTCTGGAATGTGCCTCCTGTGCTCTGCACTCCTCTTCCTTTCCTTGTCCTACTCCTACTTAGAGCCACTCTGACCTTAAATGCAAAACAGGTTCTCTGTACAAGCAGAAAAGGAAGAACCAGGGTAGATGGGATGAAAGTGTGATTCCTTCAACCATTATCGTAACAATTACATAGGTACTAAGTCACCACTCTATGTCTCTGATATTAGGGATTCATTAAAATGAATTCCATAATTCCAAATTGTTTTACTTAGATATGTCTATGCTGTTCAGAGTCTCATCTGTCACTTTTGGTACCTCAGGAACTAATTAAAGAGTTAACAAGTCCTAGAACCTCTGTTCATATTAACCCAGCTCGAAGACCACAATGCTCCAAGTAGACATAAATGCCAAGAGGCCACAGGGCTCTAGTTAGGCTGATTTACCACTTAACAAAGAAATAAAAGTCCTACTGGTTTCAACCCTGATTGGAAAAAATTCTTTATAAAATGCGTATGTTTCTTATCTCAAGAGGGCAGAGTGCTCTAAACAGGATGAAACTCTGACAATGACTCAAAGGGCATTCTTCTGAACACAGAATCACAGACATCTTCCACACTACAGTCCAGCCCTCTTGTTTTACAGAAGCAGATTAGGACTGGTGATACATGTGTCCAGAATCATATGACTATTTGTTGGCATTTACATTCGTATACTCAATCTTTAATTGACACCATGAATCCCCCAAGTATCCCTATCTCAGAACTTGGAATATAAGCTGGATAATGAGTAAACTCCATGCTTCTCTGGACAGGCTTTAACAGCATGAACCAAAGAAAAAAAAATTAGTTCCCCCTGCTTCTGATCTAAACCCACAGAAGACAGGCCAGTAGGTATCAGGTCCTGCTCTCACTTGTGAGGCATGAGGGGCTCCAAGTGGGGAGGTATGAGAATGTCAGAAGGTAACTTCAACATGAGTTTCCTTGTAGACCCAGCAGAGGAGACATGGTCCAACTGGTCATTAACATCACAACAACACAGAATTACCAGCCACATCCATTCTATGGGAAGATACAAGGACTAACACTTTCTTGTCAGCTGTACCCATTAATAGACCACGTTTTGTTTTTAATTGATCTGGTAGTTACATTTCACAATCCAGTTAAACCATGGGAATTCACTAGGTAGGATTTTTGGTAAGGTATCTCACCCTCCTCAAATATACTAAGCTAACTCAGAAAAGCCTTCTAAAATAATCAGTAGATTCCTGAAGGGTCAGGATGCTGTCCTGCTTCTGGAGCCAATCACTTTACTTGACATACAGTAGATATTCAATAGTTATTTGTCAAACTGAACTGGACATATGTTGGGTATGTTAATATTGGGACTAAATATGAAAAAAAAAAACCAGAGAACTTCAGAAATCTGGGTTTTATTATTATAATTTGTAATGATATAGCATAGGTACTGAAAATATCCTTAGAGAATATCTAGTCAAGACCTTTCTATTTATACAGCAGAAAATTGAGGCTCAAAACAGATAAGTGAATGTTTCCATACCTACCTGTTATATGGATTATTGAACCAGATCTTACATACACACACCCCA
Organism: Sapajus apella; assembly: GCF_009761245.1. Taxonomy (NCBI): domain Eukaryota; kingdom Metazoa; phylum Chordata; class Mammalia; order Primates; family Cebidae; genus Sapajus; species Sapajus apella. Next base: position 83,951,127 of record NW_022436941.1, on the reverse strand, counting down.
TGACCACACCTTCTTTTCAGGAAGGTAGGGGTCATTTGCTAGGAATGAACCAGTGAAAATTCCAATGAAATGCTGGTAAATTTGGTTCTCATCAAATAGAAGTTTCATATTAACGTGTTCCAGAGGATAATGTGCTAAGTTAAATTAATCATCCAATTACTTAGTTAACAGACTAAGTTTATCTGAGATATTGTATGTTTTCAATACAAAACCTTTCCTAAAAATCATTAAATCAATGAAAAAATATGAACATTTAAAATAAATACTCACGTGTAAGTTAAGGGCCATTTCTCTGAAGGACCTAGGATCTCAACCTCTCTCATTTAAGAAGTCTATTTTCCCAACAAACCTTTCTGTATATAAGACATGCACCTCCCATACACAATCTTAGATTAAAATGTATATTCCTGTCTCTCAATAACATTATCACCCCCAAGATCCAAGCCACCATCTAAACCTCTGGTTTCAATGCTGCTTTATAGCCAAGGCTGGACTCTTAAGAAGCAGACATAGGAGTGATTTTAGTAAGAATTTCATTCAAACTTGTTGTTTTTTAGAAGAGAAGGCCCAGATTATAAAATATTTTACCCAAGGTCATTCAATTAAACAGTGGGGCCTGAATCAGAACGTGCCTTTGTGATCCATAAAACTGTCTGCCTTTATGGAATTGATTCAGAGACTCTCAAAGAACCTATTTCTGAAAAACTGCCTCTTCCCTAAAAACCTGATCAAACTCCAGTAATCTATTTACATTCGTTAATAACTATATTCCTACTATATTGCTTAACTATATTCTAGACATAGAATATGGTTATTAACTCTATTCTAGCTAATAAGTTATTAACTCTATTGTATGTCTAGAGGTTGCTAGTTTTGTTCTTTCTTTTCATTGCCGCTAATAATTATTTTCTCCTATTTACTCTATTAAGTAAAATAGTAGTAAAGTATATTGATCCTTTTGCCAAGCAAGGCTTAGGGCCCCTTCTTGTACTCCTCATATGATCCCATTAAAATAAATAGTTTTCATGTTCTAAACTTTTAAAAGTTTTATCTAATTTCTAAATTCACCTATTTTTTCTCCCCACACAAAAATTGTTTGTCTTCCTTTCATATTAAAGGGTTAGACAGGAAACCAGATGATGAAATTCAGTGAAATGAACAGGCACTTTAATTCTGTTTGCCAGGCACTGGCAACAAAAAGTATTTGGGAACATAATAGGCACAAAGGGAGTCACTGGGCAGTAAAACTTCTGGCTTATCTTCTCATCCAGGTTGAATTCATTTGGATGGGGTGGGAAAGCAGGATAAGTGGCAAATTTTCCACTTTGCTGCCACCATTGGTGGGAAAATGTTAAGGCAGAGACTGCAGGCCCCGTAGCATAGCACAATATTTTAGAATTTTTTTTTAAATTCCTTTTTTGCATTTCTGGTTTTTATAAATGCATAATTCACAGGCTGAAGTGAATTCTAATATCATTAGTGGTTTTGTAATAATACAACTGTAATTAATAATTTGCATTTTGAACCTGTACAGATAAAGCTAAAGTCAAATGGCAGTTCAAATCTCCCAGCTGACCAATCACTGTCGCTGTTAACAAATAAAAAAAGATTAGATAAAAGTAAGACACAATGAAGCAACTTTAATTTAAAATTTTTTCTACCCCTACGGTTGAGACAGAAAAACAAAAGGGAATCACATAATTTTAAAAGATAAGTGCTAAAGGTAAAAGGGAGCATTTTAATCACAGAGTATAAAATAATAAGGAAGATGAATGTAAGTATGCTTCCCAGCCCATTATTGTCTATAACCCTATGGTTCCACGAAGAAAGGAAACAGGAAACTGGAGCAAGCCGTCTAATGAACCAATGAGGCCAAAAGGGTAAAACAGCAATTCTCTCCATTTGGATGACTTCCAAAATTGCATCCATCCATCTGACAAATAATCACTGAATGCTTACTTTGCGTGAGGCAATATTCTGAGCAACAGAGATAGAGCAGTGAACCAAGGCGAGAGAGACCCCGCCCATACAAACCCCTACTTCTAATACTGCTTCTAGGCTACAAGAATGTATGTCCAACATGGCACCTCCAACTCACACATCTAGATGCAAGATCATCTTCTTTGCTCCCCAAATTATTCCTTCTTTGTGTCCCCTGTCTCAGTTAAAAGCGTTACCATCCACTCATTTCTTCTGACCACCAAATTGTAACTCATGTTAAACTCTAACCTCTCCATTTTTACCTCTACCAACTCCTTCAGTATATCACAGAATACCAGATCACTGAACAGCTACAGAGTTTCTTGGCTCTGTCTCCACCTTTTCATTATCTTTTGCCTAGATTACTGCACAAGCCTCATGAGGGTTTTAGGTCTTCCCTCTGAAAGCTGCTCAATACATCCTCCATTTCAGTTGATGAAGACCATATCCTTTCTCCACCCTAAAAAACCCCATATGAATCCTTGACTCCTCTCTTCATTCTTCCCCACAGCCAATCCATGAGGAAATTCTATTAATTCAGGCTCCAAAATATATCCATACTCTGACCACCTGTCACCTCCACGCCTACCCCACTGGTTCAAACCAAATTCATCTCTAGAATAGCTATAATACCTCATTGGCCTCCCAGCTTTAATCTTGCCTTACATTAGTCTATTCTCAAAACAGCTGCCAAAGTGATCCTTTAAAAATGCAAGTTAGTCAACATGGTTCCCTGCTCAAAACCCTATGAGGCACCCCCAGTCGCTCAGAGTAAAAGCCAAAGTCCTTAAAAAGGCTTCAAAGCCCTAGGTGATCTGGCCTCTCATTTCCTAACCTCATCTCCTCCTCTACTCTCTCACTCACTCTATTCTTTCAGCTCCAGCCATTGGCTCCTACAAATTCCTCAAACACAGAAATGCTCCTTAGGAACTTTGCACAGGCTGTTCCTTCGGCCAGGGACATCCTTCTCTATGTAGCCACATTGCTAACTCCCTCATTCCTTCAAGACTTTTCTCAAATCTCACCTCCTCCATGAAGCCCACCTTGACCACCTATTTCATAATGCAATGCCTTTATCATGTGCAATTCTTCCCCAAAGCAATTAATCATTGGACATATGATATGTAGTTTACTTACCATTTTTATTGTTTACTGTGTCTCTCCCCATTAGGATGTAAACGCTACAAGGGGAGAGATTTTGTCTTTGTTCAGGATTTTATGTCAACTGCCTCAAGCACCATGTCATAGTTAAATGTTCAGTACTGACTGAATGAATGGACTGATCACCCTGGTTGCAGGATCTTTGCCCCAAAGTCATCTTTTTCAAGTATAGCTCATGCTATGCTATAACTCCCTACTGAAACTTTTTAAAAATAAAAATATAAATCAGACTTCCCATTAAAAAAATCCAACTTTTTGCTGATTCCTTTCAGCATTTTTGCTTTAATACCACTTTTAATGTTTTTACTACAATTGTTGTCAGTATTTTACAAAATACCCTTTCTAGAAGGTAGTGGTTGTTTGGCCTTCTATACGACATTTTAACTCACCTCGTTTCCTTTAGAAAGTTATTGACTTTAAATCTTTTGAGCATGAGTGCTGCCACTTTAAAGACTACGTACAGGACATTTTAGGGGACACAAAAACAATCTTAAACAATCATAAATATTAAAGTAAGAGCACAGTACACTTGCAAAAATTCTGCCAGAGATGAGGTTCAGCCGATGGTAACATCCATGAGCTCTCTTCAGGCCCTTTGCAATTGAATGTATCGTAATGATTCTTTTAAAATTGAAGAGGGACTCTGAATTATTTCAGTTTTGTACTTTTATGATACTTTCTATCATGCCCTTTCAAATTCCTATAAAAAATTTAACTGTGTTGCAGATAAATTTGCCAAGAAAATGTCAATGAACAAAAGGTTTTTATAGTCAGGTTTTCTGTTTGTTTATAAGCACATCTATTCCATATGTTTAGAAATATTTGTATTTAGAGAGACAGACTTAAAGAAAGTCCCTTCACACATTTTATAAAACACTACAAACTAATTTTGTGTATGAGTTTTAGAATGATAGCTGACACTCACAAAGCAGTTACTATCAGGTTCCATATTAAGCCTTGTTTAACCTCCACCACAACCCTATGAGGATGGAACTATTACTGTCTGTATTTACAGATGAGAATGCAGAGGTTCAGAGACGATAAGTGACTTGCCCAAAGTTACAGAACTACTAAATACATCCAGTTTTTATTTCAGATCCCTGTTCTAAACCGCTCCATGTCCCGTTAATTGTTTTGCCTCACACTTAAATTGTATGAAAGAGAAACAGACTAACTTCATTAACTGCCAGTTGCCTGGACACCTTTTGAACTTCAGCACCATAACTAGTCCCAGAGTCGCAGCAGCCACATTTGAACAACAGAATCCCACCTCAGCTGATTCGAACAGGGTTAGGAAAATCCACCTCCTTGGGAACGCAGAGTTGAAAATGAGAGCAGACTCTCTCCTGTGGCTGTACATAATAGATGACCTTGGGACAAGCTTCTGCCTGCTTTGTAGACAAAGTAGCAGAAAAATGTCAGTTTGTTGAGAAAAAAGCCGATGTGTGGAGAAAAATCACAAAGTAGAGACAAAAATCCCTGAGTACATCACTAAGAACTCACGGTTTTGGTTCCAAGTCTTCCTGGGTATGGGTATGCCCTTGCTTTTGGAGTTGATGAGAAATCCCAGAAACCAAAAAATTCCATTCCCTGTGTGTATTTAGTGGTTTCAGTGGGTTCTTGTTACTTCAACTAAAAGTCTGATTATTCAATATTCAGATCAGGGTTTATACAAGGGCTGAAAACCACATAACCTTCACCGACCAAAAAGAAAACAGAACATAGAAGGATTTGAAATGCCAGGATTTAGAAACATAGTCAATTAAACTAAAGAACAAAATTATTTAAATAACAAAATTGTGATAGTCTCAAGACAACAGGAAAATGGTTTCATCTTGGAGAGTTTGAAGATGAAATGAACATAGAGGAAAACCATGTGAGATACTAATACACAATTAGCAGCAGCAATAGAAGACCCAAAAAAAGCAAGCTCCTTGCCATCATACTACTAACAATAAAATGCACATACAAATGGGAAACAAAAAATAATTGGCTCCATTTTCAGGTAGACAAAAGGTAATTTCCATATATTCCCTGTCTGTGTTCAAAGATTTTATGCAGCAGAATCATCTGGATATTTATTAAATGGTGGATTCCTGGGCCCCAATATAGAGCTACAGAACCACTCCCTGGGGATGGAGCTGTGTTTTAAAGCAGTGACTCTTAAAATTGTTTTTTTCCAGCATCCTCTGCAGTATATTCTGAAGCTATATACTTACACTCACTTATCCATTTTTAAGTTGACATCTAGTTTGACAAGTTGCATAAGGACACAATTTCCAACTTGTTATAAATATCCAGATTTATAAATAAAACTGTTAATCATTCCCTTACATGGATAAAAGGCTAAGTATCACAGAGATTTGAAAAACATTACTTATTTTTTTAAAAAAATATAAGCTCCTCTTCAGCTGTGCATCCTTTTTAAATTTTTTCTTGAATTCGTACATCTTTTCCATAGCCCCAGCAGAACTTCAATAACATATTTTTATGCTTGTAAATCTTTTACTGATCATTCTATCATGCTTCCCCACATATGAACTGTGTACATAATTGAAATCTTTCATTTTAAATTTCCTGTGACCATAAGTTTTAAATATTTTTAAATTTTCTCTTATGGACTGAGTTCCTAAAATTATTATTGGTACACAATTGATCAAAATAAATATATAATAAATGTTGATAAATCCATTATAGCATAAGAAGAAAATCTTTTCAGTAATACATCTCTTAATGAGATAGATAGGTTATATTTTTATTTACATAGCATAAAGGATTATTATTTTTCACTAGGATGAGATATGGTTCAGCATCAGCTCTATTCCTATTTTTCATATTTTTAATGTAGACATAAAATATAAGAAAACTGCTCTCATAAATAAGATAGGCATAGAAGTTTAGCTACTGTGATATCATTCGATTCTTTTGACTTCTTCCTAGTTATGTAACAAAAAATTACACATGAATTATCAATATTTTTAAAAAGCAGCTGACAATTTGAGTATATTTAATTTTATTGAAAGCAAAGAACTGAAAACGGTTTGTTATCTGGTAATACTAGAGTCATTCACTTTCTCAACACCAACACCATATTTTGAGTTTTTCCTTTGGTTTGCGCCCTGAAGGTTTTTATATCCAAGGCCAATACACCCAGCTTTAGGATGAGAAAGAGTAGTACCTTTCTCTCCTAACTGAAAATAGAGTGGCTGTGAAAGGCGAAGTGATAAAGGAGAATCCACACAAATGAACACTGATTTTCTTACAGCCCTATGACTGCTTATCTTCTGTAACTTAGAATGTCCATGTATCCCCACACAATTATGTGGTTTCAACACATTAATTGGAGCTCTGTTCATTCATTTCACAAACATGTATTAAGCACTTGCAACATGCCAGACACTTATCTAGGCACTGGAGATACAGCAGTGAACAAAACAAGAAATCCCCTGCCCTCACGGCCCTTCTAAAGGAAGCACACAATCTGCTAGGTCTGTGTTGGTTGCCACAGCCACCTGCCTAAGCCTACTGTGGCCTGCTGTTCTCTCTACTCCAAAGAACTGTACTCCCACTGTAATACTTAATTTGAAGTGCAAACTAGACTGGGTTAAGGAATATCTAGAAACGTGTAAGGCATTGTTTTGGGATGTGTCTGGGAGGGTGTTTTCAGAAGAGACTGGCATGTGAGTCTGAGTGAACTGGGGGGGAAGATCCACCCTCAATGTGCGCAGGTACCATCCAATCTGGCAGACAGTGATGTAGAGAGTACAAAAACAGGAAAAAAGGTAAGTGTGTCATTCTATCTCCAGGATCTAGAATATACTTGTCCCCTGCCTTGGACAACAGAACTCCAGGGTCCCAGGCCATTGAACTCCAAGGTTTACCCCAGTGGCTCCCTGGGTTGCCTGGCCTTCCGCCTTCAACTGAGAGTTACAACATTGGCTTTCCTGGTTCTGAGGCCTGGGGGACTTGGACTAAGCCACACTAGCAGCATCCCACAGTCACCAGCTTGCAGATGGCCTGTTGCAGAACTTCTCAGCTTCTATAATCACATAAGCTAATTCCCCTAATAAATCCCCTCTTATATATCTAAAGAGTTATACAGTTGTCTTTTAGTATCCATAGGGAATTGGTCCCAAGACCTCCTTTAGATAACAAAATCTACAGATACTCAAATTCAGATAGAAAATGGTACCGTATTTGCATATAACCTATCCACATCCTCCTACATACTTTAAATCATCTCTAGATAACTTCAAGTACCTGATCCAATGTAAATGCTATGTTAATAATTATACCATTTAGGAAACATTGTTAAGGGAATGACAAGGAAAAATGTCTATACATGTCAGGTATGAATGCAAATTTGTTTTGCATTCAATGGTGGCTGGTTGAATCCATGGACACGGAATCTACTGACCTATATATATATATATATATATACTTTTGATTCTCTCTGGAGAATTCTAATGTACCAACTTAGTCAACAGAGAGCTATTAAGTGCTTACTACATGCCAGAACTTTAGCTAAACCCAAAAGAATAGGGAGGATGCAGACTGGTTCTCCACACTATACAATAAGCATAAAGCCTTTCATTCAGATTCACCTTATGTAATATATTAAGTCACTGTTTAAATAAATTTAAGTTCTACAAAGCAAAGATCAAACCATCACCAGGGTCAAGCAGATTCTCCTCCGCATATGTAATATTAATCTGTTGGCTATGCTTAACATTTATTTATTTATTTATTTTTTTTTTTTTTTTTTTTTTTTTTAAAAGACGTAAGGCCTTTTTCTATTGCTCTGGCTGGAATGTAGTGATATAATCATAATTTTATTCAGCCTCAGACTCCTGGACTCAAGAGATCCTTCTTCCTCAGCTTGCTGATTAGCTAGGACTATAGGTGTGTGCCACCACTCCTAGCTTTTTTTAATTTTTATATTTTTGAAGACCAGGTTTTGCTTTGTTGCCCAGGCTGGTCTCAAATTCCTGGCCTTAAGCGATCCTCCTGCCTTGGCTTCCCAAAGTTCTGAGATTACAGGCATGAGCCACCATGCCCAGCCTTAAAGTTAAAAACATAATTTTGTTCCCAAACTATGGATAAGAGTAAACCATATCCTTGGCAGTGACTGCATTCTAGGATAATTTTTAATCATTGACAAAAACAAATTATTCTTCCTATCAAGAAAAAAGTACGAGTCCTGAGGATAAAACACTAAACATTTGTCAAGAAAACAAAGTCCACCATCCATGAAAAGAAAGTACACAAAGAAATGTACAATTCCTAGGGTGGAAATTTCCATCAGTCAGATATACTCTGGGTAAAAATCAAGGGCCACCATGTCATTTAAGTTGCAAAATTAAAAGTATTTTAAGTTCCTAAGTTAAATAACACCAAATGCTTCTTATCAAGAAAAAAGCCTCTCCACCTAAACACATAGCTACAATTTATAATTACCAAAAGAAACTTCACAATGGCCTTTTGTAAAAGATGATCCTCATGTAGCTAGCCAATTTCTCACTCCCTCTTCTGTGGTGCCTCTTTAAATTATCATTAGGACATTTACACTCCAGAGGTTAAAATTGTTGTTTCTATATGAAGTTTATAAAGAATACATAATTAGAACTTACTTTCCACTTGTGGTAATATGCTTGCAATTGTAGCCACTATTTCATACCATTAACCCCTGAAAGTGAAGGCAGCTAGCAGAGTAAGGAGGCCTTGAAAGTGGCACAGAAGAAAGCTGGCTGGACCACATGAAAATAGAACTCCTAAATCTGCCTTCACAAGTGCAACAGTCTAGCGGAAAGAACTACCTAGTACAGAATCAACACTCTAATCCAAATGAGAGGATAAATCTCTCTAAAGTTTCATTTTGATCAAAAATGCTATTATTACAAAAACATTTTAAAACCATACTAAACTTATATAGTCCCATATCCAACCTCTAAATACACTACAAAGATACAATAAAAAACAGATTGTATAGTGAACAAACGAGAGATCTAGGAGCCCCTAAATAGGATACAGTCCATGAATTTGGGGTAAAGTCAGAAATTACCAGCCTCTGAAATTTAGGTTAATTATAACTTAGAAAATCAGCCCCAGTGATGGGATAAACTAGATCCTGTGCTCCTACTGAGAAGGATACAGTGTCACCTATGAAATATTCCTGTCCAAAATGCTTAATCTGAACCTGATCATGGAGAAACAATTAGACAAATCTAAACTGAAAGAAATTCTGCAAAATAACTGGGCTGGCCTCTTCAAAAATGTCAAGGAATAAAAGACAAAAAAAAAGTTGAGAAATTATTCCAGATTAAATTCAGTAAATTCATATAGAATACCTACTATCTAGATAACAGTAGAGTGTGTTAAAAAAAATTATATATTTTTTATAACAAAAAAAGAATATGTTACATGGCAAACGGAACTTTGCAAATATGATTAAGGATCATGAGATAGGAAGATTATTCTGAATTATTCATGTAGGCCCAACTTAATCACAAGCATCCTTATAAAGAGGAAGACATGAGTGTCAGAGTCACAGAGGAGATGTGATAATGGAAGCAAAACCTAGAAGTATGCCATTGCCAGAAGGGGCCATGACTGAGGAGTACAGACAGCTGCTAGAAGCTCAAAGGGACAAAAAATGGATTCCTCCCCAGAACGTCCAGAATGTATCAAATTCTGCCTCTAAATCCTATCTCTACCAGGTGGAAAAAGACATCTAGCCATGCCATGTTCCAGTCTCCTCGCTATAAAATGAGGATAATAATATTACAGTACCTTCTTCAAAAGATTATACCTAGTTCAATGAATTTGTCTATAAAAGCCTTAGCACAGACACCACTTAACACTTCGCATGTGCTCGGTAAATATCAGTGGTGGTCATGACCATGATGATGGTGAAGAGCCACCAGATGCTGGGGGAGGGGAACAGAGAAACGGACTAACATTGTCACTGTCCTCACCACACTTACATTGAGATGTGAGTTACAGAAAAATAACCAGGCAATTTTAAGACTGTGCGATAGATGCACTTCGGCTGAGGAAAGGCTCTACAGTTCAAAGGAGGCCGTTAGGTCTTTCTAAGCAAGGAATGCTGGCATCGGAATCCAGGTAATGGCAGAGAGGCGAGGCAACTAGGATAGGAGCGATCAAACTTGGGGACTGCTAGGATGGTGAGGCAGGGGAGTGCTGTAGACCGAGTCTAGTTCCTGGCTTGGCAGCTGAATGGGCTGTGGTGCCAGTCACTGAGAAAAAGGAGCCCAGGGCATGAGCAGGTTTCGGGGCAGAAAGAGCGAGCTCATGCTGGGTCAGACCCAACTGGAAGGGCCACCCAAGAGGACCTGTGCTGGAGTCACAAAGGCGTGTGGCAGAGAAGTCCTGATCTTGAGAAAAAGGGATACATTCTACATTCCCCAGAATAAAACACCTAAACCAAACAGATGTTATCTTGTTCTTGCCTGGATTTCAATTTCAAAACATGATAAAGAAAAATAGAGTGGTCCTATGAATCTTACGTGTTTCACAGTGTAACTATATAAACAGAAATTAGGAGGGATATTTGTGGCTCTCAATAGGTTCACTAAACCTAGAATTTTAAATTCCCCTGCCAGAAAGTTAGTATGCTAGCCAGATATTTTACTCTACTTGAGAACATTATTTTGCTTAGTAAAGGTAAGAAAGAAAACATTTATAAACTCTTATTTCCTAGGTTATAAAGCATATAACTCCTCAGTTATATCTCCCCAAAATAAAGCTGTCAGGAACAACTCTAACCATGTGTGTTCATATGTCCGTGGGCAAAAATATATATACTATATTGATATCATAAAGAAAACTCTCACTAGATTCAGTCTTGGTCCATAGAGTCTCAATTAGTAATCCAACCAGAAGCGAGATTTGCCACACAACACAAAACCAGTCTTGCTGCCCCATTATGTGCTCATTCAGTGTGTGCCTGACAATGGCTATAGGCAACACTGACTCTCTGCCTACACACTGTCTTTGGGGTACACCGAACCGTCTGTTGGCTGAATCTCAGCTCAAACTGCCTTAGCTCATTTCCTTGTGAAACAGATGACTAATTGTCCCCAATATCCATTCTATATGTTCCATTAGGAGTAGAACCCGCAGAGTCTTAGATGCTTCCTAGAGTCCACCTTTCCAAGCTTCTTTGGTAGTCATGTATCACCACATGACTTAAGTTCTAGCAATTGGGATGTGAGAGCAAGTAATATCTGCAATTTCCAGATCATGCCCATAGAAGGGAACTACTTGGCCTCCACTTTCTGTTTCCCACAGAATAAACAAACACACAGGAGTGGAGAACCACCTGCAGCCTGCACATGAGCAGAACCACTGAGGCAATGGAAGAACAACAAGCTAGAAGGAGCTGAGCCCCTAACAAACTCATGAAGCAAAGAGCTAGATTCCAAACTGACTACTGGCTTAAATTTAAAATTTTATATTATATTATTATTATTATTTTTAGAGACAGGGTCTTGCTATGTTGCCCAGGCTGGACTTGAACTCCTGGGCTCAGCCTCCTGAGTAGCTGAGACTACTGGCACATACCATCATGCCTGGCCAGCTTGGATTTTATACGAGAAACTCTGCTTAAGCTACTTTACTGTGGTCTTTATAAAAACAGCCAAGCCCCTCAAATCATTAAAAGTATGATTATGCAGAATTTATTTAACTAAGGTGTGGCTCACTTTGCTTTAGAGTGTTTCATTCCTTTATAATGACTGCAGACATCTCAGCATTCCACACAGTTTACAATCAATGGTTATGCTGGAATCTCCGAGGGGCATAATAATAAAAGGTACAGTTAATACCACTCCTCTCCAAATGGTCGTATATTAAATCTGTTCTTTAATTTGTTGCTTGAACCAGTATTTGCAGAGCCCATGTGTAAAACTTCCATCCTATCTGACAAATTTTTAACCTTGGTGTTATATATGATGACAACATTCTATAATCCAGCATTAGGACTAGGCTATGCTGGTTTTCTTTTTTCTCTAGGAGAGTACTAAGTCCTGCATATGCTCCTCTTTGGTGTTTATGGCAGGCAGAATAATGGCCCCCATAGAGTCAATTACCATCACAACCCCAACCTGTTCATTTCCTAATCCCTGGAACCTGTGACTGTGTTACCTGACATGGCAAAAGAAACTTTTAGATATAACTAAGGATCATGAGATGGGGAGATTATTCAGGATTATTCATGCAGGCCCAACTTAATCACAAGCATCCTTACAAAGAGGGAGACATTATTTTTAAAAATTTAAAAAAAATTTTAAAACGCTTGCTTCAGTAGCACATATACTAAAATTGGAACAATACAGAGAAGATTAACATGACCCCTGCGCAAGGATGACACACAAATTCGTGAAGCATTCCATATTAAAAAAAAAAAAAAATTAAAGAGGGAGACATGAGTGTCAGAGTCATAGAAGAGAAGTGATAATGGAAGCAAAAGTTAGAAGTATGCCATTGCCAGAAGGGGCCGTGACCGAGGAGTACAGACAGCTGCTAGAAGCTCAAGGGGGCAAAATATGGATTCCTCCCTGGAACGTCCAGAAAGAACACGGCTCTGCCAACACCTTGATTTTAGCCCAGTGAAACCCACTTCAGCCTTCTGACCTCCAGAATTATAAGAGAATCTATGTTGTTTGAAGCCACAAAGTTTGTGATAATTTGTTACAGCATCCATAGGAAACTAACAGAGTCCTTACATGTAGTGTTGATATTGTAATAACCCAACTGAATTATGGTAGGATTTGTCCAGACCTAAAGAGCTAAATGAAAATATACAATCTTATTAATAATATTGTTACTAATATTATCAGTAGTAATACTAATAACATATAATTGTTTTGCCTTTGTATTGTAATCACAAAGGTACCTCTCCCTGCCTACCTCCCCCAGCAAAAAAGAAATCATGGAAGCTGTATAAGGAGTAGGTACAAGCAAATCCTATTACTAGATCAAAGGATGATTTCCACCACAAGCGACTGACTCTTCATCTCAAGGTAAAACTGAATGCCATTTTTACTGTTATTGTTTTGAAGGATGAATTCTTTCTCTGCTAGTAAAACAGCATTTAATAATTTCTGCAAAGGCCAAAGAAGAATTTAAAGAGTTTTTAAAGCTCTTATTGATGACCAAAATCTGTAACCATGCATATTCTCCTGGTATTACTTAGTTCAAATCTCTATCACTTGTTTCAGTTTTAGTTCATGCAGCTATTGGGTACAGAAAAGCAAACAACCACCCCTGTGGCTTTAATATGCTTTAAACAGTACCATTCCTGGAGAAGGGCAAGATTCACTGACCCTGACTTCATTCATCTGGGCCTCCTGTGTTCAATGTTGGTCAAAGGGGTTCACAACCTACAGGAAGGTCACTAGAAGCTAAAATTATCACTGCTCCCTTAACATGCCTCTTGTCAGCACCAGCTAGTTGTCCACCATTGTGCTTCTGGTTCTATGATGGTTGTATTATAGTTCCCAACTCAGAGAGGTCTCGGCACAACACCTTTGGAAAATGCTTACACTGCCATTCCTAAAAGAATTCCGAAGCAATGCCCTTGTGTGCCTCTCTGGCCCAGAGCCCATCCATGCCTGACTGTAGAAGGTTCACTTCAAGATCACATTCTTTAGAATGGCCTGTTTTCATTGCCAGGATTTCAAAAAATCATAGAACCACAATTGTACTATAAACTCTTGGCCTAAATTTACGTCCCCTCCTTCCTCCTGACCAGAACCAAATGAATGTTGCTTAAGACCAAAACAGATCCACATAACAGGACTCCTTTTGTTTCAGAAACTAAATTGCTTCTTTGTGATACATCCCTTCGTTACATTAGGAGAATAACACTATCTCCTGCACTATACTCATAGGAAGTAGAGAGTTATCTCCTTGGAGCAGATACTTGGTTTTAAAGATGATATTGTTTGTTTACATGCTTCCCTCTGTCTCAATTTGTTCTGGGCTTTGGAAGCCTTCATATCTCCACCACTGATCATGTCTATGTTTTTCTACCTATACCTTAAGTTTCCTGCCACATCTTCCTGAGGTAAGGCCCTTTAAATAAGCATCACTGCTTTTCAGGGTCTGGAGAAAGGTCTGTCTACTCCAAACCTCAGTGGGAAAAGCAGACGGCAAGCACCAGATATCTTTTGTTGTCTCTGAGTAATGCTCTTTATTAAACCTGTTAATGGTAGGACAGATTCACCTGTATATCACACACTTAACCTTGGAAGCTTTCCGTGTCTCTGTCCTATATATGTTACAATTTGGTCTTGCTCATTTCAGCTTATGGATTCCTCATATGAAAATATATGGCTTTTTGCTCCTTAACTTTTAAGTGTTTAACTGGCTGCTATTGGGCAATAACATTAAAAGCACATAGAAAAACGATTCAAGCTCAACAATCTAACACTGTTGCTCATCCTCATCCCATAAGCTAAACCATAATCTTTTTAGATTTCCTCTTCTACTTTTTGTTTTACTCATAACTCAGCATTTATTTCCAACAGGAGCTAATAAGAGTTTGTTTTTGGTTTTTCTTCTGGTATGTTTATGTTATCTGCAATTTACAAGACATTTTTTTTCCTCCCTGTGTTAGTCTGCCAAAATAAAATACCATAGACGTGTGGCTTAAACAACAGAAATTTATTTTCTCACAGGTCTAGAGGCTGGAAGTCCCATATCAGGGTGCTGGCATGGTCAGTTTCTGTTAAGGGCTCTCCTCCTGGCTTAAAGATGGCCACCTTCTTATGTCCTTATATCGCAGACAGAGAGAAAGAGAAAGCAAGCCCTGGGGTTATAAGTGCACTAATCCCATCAGGAGAGCCCCACCCTTACAACCTCAACTAAACCTAATTATCTCCCAAAGGCCCCATCCCCAAACGTCATCACATTAGGAGTCAAGGCTTCAACATATAAATTTTGGGTGGGACACGATTAAGACTGTCACACTCTCTCCTTTTACGGACAATTTTTATCTGCCTTGGAATGAATTCATGACCAGCCTTTCTTCATTAAATAAGCAGGGACAGAGACGGAACACCTGTGAGGTCTCAGGTCCCGACTAACTGCTAGGTATTCACAGAGGAATACATACAATTCCTGATATCAGCAGTTCCAATATTCCCAGGTTCTAGATGGAAATACCTGGTTGTGCTGGCTTACTGCAGCAGCCATGGAAATATGCCAGTCAGTGCCCCCTCTCTAAAGAAGCACAACTAACTGACAGCCTCCAGCTGCCACAGCTTCAGGTCCACCAGGGGCATTCATGCAGACACTATCTTTCTGCTGGGCTGCCAGCCAGCTCCCAAGCATGCAGACGTACTGGAATCACGCTGTTGTTGCCCAGTGTGAAACTCCAGCAACAGGAAACTTTGCTTAGGGAAGACCCATCCATCCAATCAAGACTTCTCAGAACTACATGGCAGTGTAAAATTCTTCCCCAACCCTCCTTCCTTCCCACTCTTCCTTCACAGATGTCAGACTCACAGCATGGTCTGAAGGCTCTCTCTACCGTTCGTGGTTTCCTCCCTCTTTCCACTTCAAAGACATTCCCCAACTTGCAGGCCAAATCCCAGTTTGGCAAGTGCTTCTCAGAAGATCTGGGAAAACAGACTCAGAAATTAACTTCACATAAAATAACTAAAAGACATGTTTAGCTTCCAAGTAATCTATTTGTGTAACTGGGGACAAATACTCATCTGAGACAGCTAAAACAAAAGGTGATAGAAGAAATAAAGGAAATCTGGTTTTTCTTGCATTCAAACAAAGCCAAAACAGACAATTATTCTCACTATAATTTAATATAATGAGACATACAGCTATTGAGCATTTGCCAAATGCCAGATGTTGTGCAAGGTACTATAAAGGCTATAAAGACAAACTCAAGATAGAGTCCCTGCCCTCAAGGAACTTACAAGCTGCACTCCTATCTTTTACTCAGAATTTTTACATCATTCATTTTAAACAAACTCCTTAAGCATTTTGTACACATGTATACATGTTCTTCTGTGCAAAGTAAATGACTAAATAAAATAACTTCATGTAAATCTTTTTTAAGTCCTTATTTAGAAAATAATTTGGTATTTAAAAGTAAACATCACTATATTTCCTGTCTACAATCTCCGAATCCCCTCCCTAGGTCTCTAAAGCGAAAATGTCAAGGCATTTTGTCACTTAATCTGATTAGAAAAGTCCCTCATGCTCATCTACATAATTACATCTCCAAAATCCCAAGTTAAGAGATGAATTCAAAGCATTTGGGTCAACTGACACAGGCTGGTGAAAAAAAAAAAAAAAAAAAAAAAAAAAAAAAAAACCAAACATCTTAACATATTCATTTTTTGTTGTTGTATTGTGAAATATCTACATACGAAAAGTATATAAATACGCAGTTTAAGGAATAACATAAAGAAAACACTGTGTACCCACAATTCAAGTTAAAAACTAGAATATTACTATAACTTTTGTTTTTTGGAGACAGAGTTTCGCTCTTGTCAGTCAGGCTGGAGTGCAGTGGCACAACCTCAGCTCACTACAACCTCTGCCTCCTGGAGTTCAAGCGATTCTCCTGCCTCAGCCTCCCAAGTAGCTGGGATTATAGGCGCCCAGCACCACACCCAGCTAATTTTTGTATTTTTGGTAGAGATGAGTTTCACCATGTTGGCCAGGCTGGTCCTGAACTCCTGACCTCTGGTGATCCACCAGCCTTGGCCTCCCAAAGTGCTGGGATTACAGACGTGAGCCACCGTGCCTGACCTACTATAATTTTTAAAGCACTTTTCCTTCCCTCCACTGCTTTACAACAGTTTCTGGACCTCACATTATTGACATTTTGGGCCAGATAATTCTTAACCAGCACATTTTGAATGTTTAGCAACAACCCTGGCCTCAACCCACAAGATGACAGTAGCATACCACCACCACCACTACCATCAGTTGTGACAACCAGAATTGTCTCCAAACATTGCTATATAACCCCTGGAGGGCAAAGTCACCCCTTGTTGACGACTACTGCCACTACCTGTGAGGTAATCACAATCTGAATTTTTGCTTTTATTTATAGTTTATCAACAGCTATAACCCAAAACAATGTATTGCTTAATTCTACTGTATTTGAACTTCATAGAAATGAAATTGTACTCCATGTATTTTCCTGTGACTTGTTTCCTACATTCAACATTGTTGGTAAGACACATCCACGGTGTGTTATTATGAGCTATAATTCATACAATCATTTTTTCATATATTTTTGCTGCTGTATTATAATCCATGAAATTAAAACTCCATAATTACTTAATCCATTCTATTATTGATGGACATTCATATTGCATCTAACATTTTGCTTTTATGAATATCTCTACTAGGAACCTTTCCTACATAGGTCTTCTGGTAATTACACAACAGTTTCTCTGAGCTATATACCTAGGAGTAGAATTGCTCAGTCACAACATATGCTCATGTTCAGCTTTATTACTTTCCAACGTGGTTGTATAAATTTATACCCCATCAGCAGTAGAGGACAATTGCCATCACTCCACATGATTTCCAACAATAGAGTCTTCACTTATTTTTCATAACATGTGGTACCACAAAAATATACATTGCTTACCGTGTAAATCCCAATTCTACAAACAGCAAATGAGATCTGGATACATTCAGACATTCTCTATAAGATTAAAATAAGAATAAGAGATTACAACAAAATGTTTGTACCAAAGAACTGTCTTCATTTCTCTTGCTCTTGTTTCCCTCTTTAAAGAAAATCTGCTACATTCCAACATCTGTCTTACGAGCAAGTGGCTGAATTTCTTCTTCCGTCTGTTCTCTAGGCTAGCTCAAATAAGACAGAGATAATAAAGTCTGGGGCATGTGGCTTTATCTTGGGACTATGAGGCAGATACTTTGTCCTCTAATATAAGAGCATCATTTGAGGAACGTAACCTATTGCAATGGTTTAAATTCATTTCTTTCAACTCTTGCTCTAATATCCCATTTTAATAATACATCTTTAGCTGCTACAGGTCACTTTTTAAGCACTTCTTTTTCAGTTCAATTCTTGATAGATCATAAATGTCTATAATCCTTATAATGGATAGAAAAGAAATCTCTGTGAAAGGGAAACACTCATAGTTAAATGCTGAAAGTTATGAATGGACTAAATTTAGACAGAAGACTGAGGTCCTTGGTCTCAGAATATCAATGGGAGTACTCAACTTAGAATTCACAACTTCTTACTCCCAAATCAAATTCAGATTCCTAAAACACAGGCCCACTCACAAAACCATGCATACCAAACGTGAGTACTGGTTTCTTTTCCTTTCTTTAGCTGGAGAAATATTTTTAGCACATTAAATTAGTATGTAGTGAAAATAACCCTAACTTTATACAGTCAAACACTGTTATTATGGTTTATTGTTGACAAGTTAAAACTTCTCCCTAAAGTTTATAATGCCATAAATCTCAGCAATCATGGTTTTATCCATTGTGCCAAGGAGACAGAGTCACAGGATCCCTGGCTTTCCGTGGTAGCCAAAAGGCTTTCAAAGATGCAGCCGTTGAGGAAGACTAACAAGTGGCATCAGATCCATCCTGCCTCTTCACATAACAATGACAAGAAACTAAATTCTTATGATTAAAGGAATTTGGCAAAGAAAAGATTGAAAAGCCAAAGGTATATGCATGGACATTAAAAATAAAAATTACAGCAATGGAAAATCAAACTCAAAGATAATCTATTGAGTGAAGTACTTAAACTCCATCTAAACTTTCAAATAATTCCAAACATTCAATGGTGCTATTGTTCAAAACAAATGGCTGATGATTTCATACTGGGGATCATGATCACGTCTATTATTAAGTTATTATTATCATGACTATAACACTACTGGGTTTATTTTGAATGAAATACACTACTGAAAACAAATGAGGTCCATGCCCTGGCATCCTCAGAGCCCAAGACTAAGAATGCTCATTACCTTGTCCAACACCATTCTTCCCATCTACCTTTGGAAATTACCCCAAGTGGTGCCATTAAAACATAGCAGTGAATGATTGAAGAACTATCTTAGAATAAACTGGAAAAGTTATTTTCCCTAACTGAAAGATAACTATCTTACTTTATACCACCTGGAATAAAAGATTTGCCAGCTTTTCTTGGAGCTAAGTGTTGTCCTATAACTAAGTTCTCCAAAATGAGATGTAACTTAAAGATGCTTAAAGGAAACTGACTCTGAGAAGGGCTCCTTTTTGCTCTTCTGCCTTTCCTACTTCTTTTCCAGGCTGTAATGGAGACTCGATGTAGCTCCAGTGACAATCTTGGATTGTGAGGGCACAATGAGAACAGTAGACACATGAAATACAGCATACAGATAAGAGAACCCAGGGATGCAGATGACAGTGGAGTTGTCATTCCCTCCTCTTTCAGACTTTGTACATGAAATAGAAAGAAACCTCTAACTTTTTGTTTTCTGAGACAGGGTCTCACTCGGTTACCCAGGCTGGAATACAGTGATGCAATCTGGACTCACTGTATCCTCAACACCCTGGGCTCAAATGATCCTCCCACCTGAGCCTCCCAAATAGCTGGGATTACCAGAGCATGCCACCATGCCCAACTAATTTTTTAATTTTTTGTAGAGACAGGGGTTCACCATGTTTCCCAGGCTGGTCTCAAACTCCCGAGCTCAAATGATCCACCTGCCTCAGCCTCCCAAAATACTGGGATTATAGGCATGAGCCACCTGCACCCAGCCCTCTAACTGGTTTAAAAATTTTATGTGCCTCTCACCGCCTAACCTAATCCTAAAAAATATAGAGCAACATTTGTTTTTAAAAAGTAGGTATCCCCAGTGCCACGTGAAAGGGCTCTAGCATCTATCATGAGAGAATAACTCTTTTTGTGAGCTTTATATTTTAAAGAGGGAGAAATGTTTACTCTTTAGTTACTAAAAACCTACTTTCCACTCCTTCCTTCTCATAGTCCCAAAATGTACAAGTATTGTTGTTGGGTTTGCTAAAATTATTACCCTGAAATCCCTTAATTTATTTTGTGTAACTTCTTTTCTGACTAACCATATTACCTCATTCTCTCTAACCTCTAATCCTTACAAATACTGCCTTATCCTTGAACATCCGACCTCAGACCAGGTGGCATGTCTATTGCCCCAGCTCCAAATTCATTCTAACAATAACATTCTCAACAATGGCCTCTTCCCTCTAATTACTAGGAGTCGGATACACAGAGATATTTAAAAGCATAACCAAACTTCCTTTGATCACAGTATATAAACTAGTAATAAATTTTAAATAATTATACTATTTCCCTGTATAGATGCTCTATTTGCAAGAAACTATTTTAACTATAAACTCGTGAGACATAGGCATAACTTGGAATGAAGGATAAGTAGTTAATTATTCCCAATAAAAGAACGAGTTTCAGCCAGGTGCGGTGGCTCACACCTATATTCCCAGCACTTGCTGAGATGAGTGGATCCTTTGAGGTCAGGAGTTTGAGACCCCCATCTCTACTAAAAATAGAAAAATTAGCTGGGTGGAGTGGCAAGTGCCTGTAATCCCAGCTACTCAGGAGGCTGAGGCAGGAGAATCGCTTGAACCTGGGAGGCAGAGCTTGCAGTAAGCAGAGATCGCACCACTCCACTCCAGCCTGGGCAACAGGGCAAGATTCCATCCCAAATGAATGAATGAATGAATGAATGAGTTTCTATGGCAGATAAACTTTAACCCAGTAGCCCCTACAGTGGTATTCACAAATCTACATCTAGACTTGCCTGAGAAAGAACTCAAGAATATTATTTCAAGAACAAATCTCATCTTTGCTGCCTCATCTAATAAAAGAGCAAAAAAGATGTCAAAAACAAGACAGATTAGTTAAAATCTGTTTAAGACAGTTCTATAGAAAAAGAATACCTATGACAGAAAGGAAAAAGGACACTAAATTTGAAATTAATGTGATTACTTACAGTTTAGTGTTGTTTTCCCTAAGAAATTTCAAAGGTAAGCATGAAAATAAAGGAGAAAACAAAACTTCAACAAGATGGCAGAAAATAAATATTATTTACTATACAGTCCAAAATGATATCAAGGTATAATTTGAGTTCCATCAGAGGGTTAAAAACACAACTTTCTTTCAGAGAGCTATTTTTTATACTTAATATAATTGACAGCTCCAATTTTGAGGTCCTGTGCAATCCCTCATCCTGATACAAAACAAGATGACAATTCTATTATCTTCTCCTCTGTAATTCTGCTTGATGAAAATAAAAAAGTTAAAACAGCCAAGCCAATTCTTCAGAGTCCTGCAAGTCTTATGTTAAAACTGGTAAAACAAGAAAGGGTATAGGGAAGCAGTAAAACCCCTTCGAATGAGGCCCTGGGTTGGATCATCTATTTCCAAATAAGATTAAGATCCAGCATTTCCTCTCAATAGCAGACAAATGGGCTGAAAGCAAAGATGTAGTAAATGGGGGATACAGAGAGTGACTACCCGTTCCAAAGTACATGGGGGCGACACAGTGCCGCGTGGGGGGAATCCTCTCTGAGTAAAGGTCGTCTGTCAATTACGCTTTAGTCACTCCTCCAGATCGGAAATAAACACTTGGGAATGCCACCTACTTCAGGACTGGCCTCTCCTTCTGTTAGTATTGTCACTGAAAACATTAACAGTGCATTATTTAATAACTCCCTTAGTTTCCCCAAATGGGGGAAAAAAAAGTTAAAAAAAAAAAAAAAAAAAAAAAAAAAAACAACTATGAGCCGGGCGCAGTGGCTCACGCCTGTAATCCCAGCACTTCGGAAGGCCAAGGCGGACGAATCACGAGGTCAAGAGATAGCGACCATCCTAACCAATATGGTGAAACACCGTCTCTACTAAAAATCAAAAATTATCTGGGTGTGGCGGCACTTGCCTGTAGTCCCAGCTACTCGGGAGGCTGAGGCAGGAGAATCTCCTGAACCTGGGAGGTGGAGGTTGCAGGGAGCCGAGATCGTGCCACTGCACTCCAGCCTGGCACAGAGTGAGACTCGGTCTCAAAAAAAAAAAAAAAAAAAAACCTAAGTACAAAATAAAATGAGGATTTATTTACAAAATGTAGAGTATTTTGCTCCTCAACATATATGTTATAGCTTCTTCAACTTAGGAAAAAGGATGATGATAATCTACCCAAAGAGAAACATTTGCAATCTAAAGTAAAGCTAATAAAATTGGCCTCTCAATATTTTCTAAAAATGTTTGCAGTGGTAACAGTGCCAACAGCATCCCAAGAGCATCTATATTTCCAAAGCAATCTACAAATGTCCATGGATGAAACATGTAAGAGTTCAATCAGTAATTCAAAAATAAATAATTCCCTTCCCTATTAAAAAATAACAATCAGCAGCAGCAGCACATGATCTCTTCATGAAATTCAATCGCAAAGATTTGAAAGGCCATCTAACAGAAATAACCTAAGATTTGAAAAGTCATCTAGCAAAAATAACCAAATGAAAACATAAATGATCATATCAAAAGTTACCAATTTCATCTGGTAAAATGTTAGCCAATCTTCTACAAAACCACTAAAAATCACATGTACTATCCAGACAAAAGCAGAATTTGGCTGAAATGCTGAAGGTAAGAATAGTTCTCATTCTGAAAAATTCTGATTAAAAAGTATTGAGAGAGAGAAACAAATCCCCTTCTAATTTACCAGAGTAAAATAATGAGTATCATTATTTTATTTGGGAGAATTTATCTTGGAAATTTTATTATCTTGGAGATTTTAATTATCTTGGAGAATTTATTCCTTCGCTTTTGACCAGGCACTGGGAATTTAAAAACTTGGTCCAAAGAAAGAAAACAAAACACAAAAAATTTGCAGGGTTTAAAAAAAAAAAAAAATGAGACAGGGTCTCACTCTGTCACCCAGGCTGGAGTGCAGTGGCACAATCTTGGCTCACAGCTGCCTGGACCTCCCAGACTCAAGCAATCCTCTCACCTCAGTCTCCCAAATAGCTAGGACTACAGGTGCACTCCACCACACCCAGCTAATTTTGTTTATTTATGTATTTGTCTGTAGAGATGAATTCTCACTATTTTGCCAAGGTTAGACTCAAACTCCTGGGCTTCAGTGGTCCTCTCACCTCGGCCTCCCAAAGTACTGGGATTGCAGGAATGAGCCACTGTACCTGTCCCAGAGCATCTTTAATGTGGCAAGCACTTCTAGGTAAGTGTTAAGTATTTGAAGATAAAGTCCAAACCCTAATGTCAGTGATCCTCCAGCTCAGGAGAAAGCAGTAATTAAACATACCTGTGCCAGACAAGCACAATGTAAATGTGTTCAGCACAATAAGGGGTATGCACAAAGGGCTTTAGGGAAACAGAGTAGAGGCACTGAAGTCATTCTTACAGGCATGTCAGGAAAGACTCTGAAGCATCTCCTGAATTTTGAGTCTTAAAAGATTGAGAATTAATCAGGTTCAAAGGAACACAGAAGAAAAGGGGATTCCAGATAAAAGTGAAAGCAAGAAACATCCCATAATATGCATGCATCTGGTGGGCTGCTAATACATGCCCTAAACACCTTCCTAGTCTTTGCAAATAATTGCTTCTCAATCCAATATCAATTATTGATAACTACTGACAATCTACATACTACTTAAAATGCATTCACATCAATATACAAAACATCCTCAATTTTAAGACTTATCTCTAACTTCCTGCCAAAGGAATTTCTACATGTTGGGGACTTAGTATGGTCACATTATAGAGTCTGTTTTGCCTCCCCATCCTTTTAGATACAAAAGCCCATAAGCAAGACTCCACAGCTGATTGAACTAGCAGGCAGTTTAGCCTTAGCAGCTGACTAACAATGACGGTATGACTTAATATGAACAGTCAGGCTAGCCTAATCATATTCTCTTTCTCCCGAATTGAGTTGAAAAATACTGAAAAGATGATGCAGTCCATAATGCAAAATAAAACTGATGGAATACAAAAAGCAAAGCTATTAAATAACTTCATAACCATGCAGAATCATGGCAATCTAAATGTACAAAGCCATGAGTGTGAATAAAAAGAAACTGTACAAAAAACAAAAGCTATACAAAGCAGAGAATAACAACCCTGCTAATAACCCCAAGAGAAGTAGACCCAGAGAGAGATCAGTATATGAAGAAATGGCAGAGTGTAGTTGCAGACAAGTCTGTTTCTTAGTTAAAAAATTATATTCCTCAGTTTCCTTTGCAGATAGGTATGGCAGTATGATCACATTCTAGTAAATGAGATGTAATCAGTAAGTCTTAGATGTCTTTCAAGAAAGAAGCACACTCTTCTTCTGCCCTTTCTCCATCCAGCTATCTGGAATGCAGAAGTGATGGCAGGAGCTCTGGCACTAACATTGGACCATGAGCTTAAAGTCTACACATAGTGGGCAGAAGTTTCTTGGGGCCCTAATGACTTCTAGACTTACTTGCCTGAGCAAAAAATGAAACTGTCAAAGCCAATATATGCCAACCAATTCCAGTCCTAATTGATGCGGTCGTTGAGAGAATGTGACAGAACCAAAATTTGAACTCAAGTTTTTTGGAGTTGGGAGCCAAACTCTTAATCATTATGAGCAAATGCATCCAAATAAAGGTCAAACGAACTAGTAAAGCAGGTTTACAGGTTACATGTATTTTATGATTCGACAAATCATAAAAGCCTGATGACCAAAGGCCAATAAAAAAGAAAACCATGCTGATGTAGTGTCACTCACCTACCACAAATAACACTTTGGACAAGCCTCTTTGACTCTGTAGCCTACCTGGACATATAAGGTTATTCCGCTAACACAAGTACCTACAATAAGGTATATGGGCAATAAAAACTGAATATAGGCACCAGCTCCTTATGCATGGCAGAAACCTATCAAATTCGGATTTGAAAGGAGTGGAGGAGATTTTCAAGAGCACACAGGATTCTGGAAAGCCTGCAGCATATTTTGTAAGGAAGTAAGAGGCCTTTCTCATTAACTTCAAGCAAAAGAATTCTCCATACGTCATTAACAACCAGAAGAGCTCAGCCTGGGCATTGTAACTTCCTAAACCACTGATGCCTCAGTAAGGCAAATGTAGCATGGATCGGCAATCCCTTTGAAAGGCTCAAGGGTTTTAGATGCCCAAGCTGAATCACCAATGAAGTTGGTATTAATTCTCTTCGTTAATTAAACAAATTCATATTTGCATTTGACCACCTACTTTGTGCCCAGCCACGTCCTATGCTGGGGACTGTACATTAGCAAAGTCCCTGCTCTTATGGAGCCTACACTCCAGTGGTAGTGGCACACAAAACAACAAATAAAATCAATTCAGATGGTGACAAGTCCTATTAAAAAAAAATAAGAGAATGTGCAGGAGAGGGTAGATCTGGGGCACTGCTATTTTGAAGAGCAGATGTGGTCATTCTAACAATATTATAGACAATAAAAGAGATGCCAGAAAAGCTTTCAACAGCTTTGCTTCCCAAACCCCTTGCGTAGGCAAACACAGTATTCTACCATAAAAAGTCACAGCATTAGACAATTCAATAATCCACAAATATTTATTGAAAAGCAGTTCTGGGAGACATTAAGAGCAAATCTAACAGATTTGGGTGTTAGACTTTCTGGAATCAAATCCAGCCATACAACTTACTATTTGTAGGAGCTTGGGCAAATTGCTTAACCTCTGTGCATCTTAATTTGTCATTTGTAAAATGAGGATTATGGTAGTAAGAGGATTCAATGAGTTATCAAAGGAAACACAGTGAGCTCCAAATTTGTATTTTGTTTTATAGATTTTGTAATTGACACATAATGTATTTTTTAATTGAATGTCTACGTTGTTCCAGGCACAAAACTTCCTTTAAGCATTTGCATGAAGGGACTCTAGATACCAGGCGGCCCAAGGGGCTGCACTCTGCCATCAGCTTCTATGGATGCCTTGCACTAAGGCCTTCACTCCTACTCTTGGTGTCTCCCCCTGCTGTCTTCTGCATTACCAAGACTAACTCCTATGACTTCTCACTGCAAATAGTGACACCCAGGATGTTAACTCTGAGATTCCACAAAGAGGTTAACATTCCAAATCCAGAAGGTTTCTCTCTCACCACTCTGTCTTAACAGAGCCAGCACCTGAGGCAAAACAATAAACAACATCCATTTCTAGGAAGGCCTCACAATATTGTCCAGATGGGCAATGCGCCATACTTAAACTGAAGAAGTTTTAGTCTATATTATATATTTAGTCTATATTATATAAAACTATATCAACTATCACTCAACATCTTAATATTCAATAATATTTCATAGTTTTAATGTTGTTATAATGATAGGCATCTACTTTGCCATGCATTGTCCATTAGGCACTTAGGAGAAAAATTAGTTAGAATCATAAAGAAAATTATATTTATTCAATTCTCCAGAATTTGGATTCATCTTCCATTCCCTCTGTCCCATTCCTTTTTGATATAATTAAATGAACACAACTTTTCAGCACTTTCTACTAAAATCTTAGAAATCATTGTTTAGGGATTCTTTCCTTGAATTTATCTTTTTAAGCCACTCCCTTGGGCATGATACCTACATTGTCAAATCTATATTTGAAATCAAAATATTCAAATGGCCAAGCTCTTTTACTAAATCAGTACTTCCATAGTAACTTATAAAAACCATTATACTGCCAGGAATAAGCTGACTACAGGAGAACGTGGTCCAACAACCATTTAAAGGTTCAAAAAATTTTCTACTTGCTTATTAATTAAACAATACGGACTTTTCCTTTTGTTTTTCTGACTGTGGAGGGAAAAGAAAGGTAAGCTTTGGGGTTAGATAAACCTGGCTTTATACAATTTAAGAAGTCACTTTAGAAAACGCATCCACCCTGAACTTCAATAAGTGGTCCTCAGATGAGAAAACAGACAGTCCTTTGTTTACATGGGGGATTGGTTCCAGGACCCTCTGCAGATACTAAAATCTGTGGATGCTCAAGTTCCTATATAAAATGCTGTGATATTTGCATATAACCTACACATATCCACCTGTATAATTTAAATCATCTCTAGATTACTTATGATATTTAATACAATGTAAATGTTGTATAATTATCAGACTGTATTTTTTATTTTGCATATTTTTATTATCCTATTGTTATTTATTTGTTCAAATATTTCCAATTTACAGTTCACTGAATCTGCAGATCTAGAACCACAGATACAGAGGGCTAACTATAATACTACTAAAGCTACTAACTCTATTGCATCAAATAAGCAAGCATGAGGTGCTTAGCAAAGGGAAGATATTTTCTCACAGGTAGTGGATCCAAAGCCAAGCCACCCACATCTACTACGGGAATGTGGATGAGTCTCCTGAACAGCGCCCCCTAGTTTCCACCTGATCCCTCTATAATCCGTCCTCCACTCAGCAGCCAGAGCAAGTTTTCAACATGTAAATCTGGAGCTATCACCTCCTGCTTAAAACTATTTAATAGTTTAAGATCAATCTTAACAGAAACTCAACTCCCAACCCCAATCACCAGGCCCTACAGAATCTTACTGGGCTCCCCTGGGGCTTGGGTTCAGAGCCAATTTCTTTGGGCCACTCTTCAGCATCTGATACTCCAAGCTCTTGAGATTCCTGTAAGCAGCTACACCACTGTCTCATACTTGCTAAAGACAAATAGCCCAAATCAATAAGCTCGGGGAACTACTTGTAGTTTTCTGTAAGTCCCAGGGATCCCTGTGCCCAACTCAGGTGATATGATCTACCTACTTTTGCCCCCAGGGACTCACCCTATTTCCCTTTTCTTTTTCAAGGGACACCACCTTTTCCTAAGTCTTGTAGATTTTCTCCTTACCCCTATCCCTAAGGCCTGGCTGCCAAGCGGCACAAGCCCTCCCTACCTCCCTTGCCATTGATGTCCTCACTTCTCCAAAGGTGTGCACACTGGCCCTTCTTAATGAATGGGTTTTAGTGCCAAGGACTAAAGGGTACAGACAGATATGAGAAGGTTGATGTAAAAATCTAACAATTAAAGGCAGTATACTCATTGCCTATGTTTCTGACATGTCGTGTAGATAAGCAAGCGCTGCAACTCTGGCCCTCCACCTGTTACCAGCAAGCAGGTCCCTCCCAAGTCCCCTCTTTACTCTCAAACCAGAAGGTAGAATCACAACCCATGAACAAGGTGAGCTATAGCCCCTCGTAAGCCCCACTCCTTTCAGATGAGTAGTTTGCATTTCTGAGGGCAGAGTTCCTATTCAAGCATTCCATTAAGATGGTGAATAATGTCTACTAACCATACCTCTGGAAATTGAGTAGAACCATGCACAATTCAATTTAATAGGATAGTCTAATCTTACAAGTCACAAGAGAAGAAAAAAAAAAAGGCCTTTACTAAGGTTCTATTATGCACTAGGTATTTTTATACTGTCATCTCACTCAGCACTCACAATTAGAGCAACGTGGGTATTTCCAGGTCTGCTTGACATATGAAAAAAACTAAAGGATATTAGCCTGAGGCTAGTAAGTGGCAGAACTTAGGCTACTACCTAAGTCTAATTCTAAACCAATGCTTTTCCAACTCTGCAACCCCACACAGGGTTGCAAAGAGACAGTCAGATATTCAAGAAATACTTTTAAGTGAAAATTGAATTTTAATTATTTTAGAGACTGAAATGAGAAACGATATATCCAAATGTACTGTATATAAAATTTTAACACACTAGGAACCACCCACACATAACTCGTGCTGCCAGAGTAACTTGGGGTGGGAGGAAAGATCACGCCTCATGATAAAACCTATGTTCTGCCTTCTGACTCAAGAGCTACTTTCCAATCTGCAACATTTGCAACTATGATTCTGTTGGAATCCTGTTTTTCCTTGATGCTACACCAAAAAGAGAACAAAATTTAGAATTAAATAAACTATTTGATAAGCCTTCAGTTCTCAACCATGTCTAAATGCAGATTTTGTGTTCATCAAAACGGCTTTATTGTCCTCACTGAAAATATATAAGTAAATATCATAAATATAGACTTGTAAAAGTCAAATAGAATAATATATCACTTGTTTAATAGTCCTGCATAAAATTAGTTGGGAAAAAGAATTCCACTGCCTAAACAAAAAGAAAAGAAACATGTGAATTTCTCCCCTATACCACAGTATTTTCTTACATAACTCCTAGTAAAGTGAAGAGAGATTGCCTGATACGTTAGGAACCTGACCAACCTAGACGCAAGGAAAAAGCTGAAAGGAACCTTGCATCTACTTCAACCTCTCACTCAGTGCATGAATCCCTTTCTATGATGCCCCTAACAGGCAGGGAGCCAGCTTCTGTTCTGTCATTTCCTACTCAAGGAATGGAACAAATCTTAAGAGAATTCTTCCTTAACTGAACCAATAGCTGGCCTTCCTATGATCTTGACCTGCTCAGATTCATAGAAGACTTTATACTCTTCAAATAACTAAAGCTATTGATCATATCATCTTTTTTTTTTTTTTGAGACGAAGTCTCGCTCTATCGCCAGGCTGGAGTGCAGTGGTGAACTCAGCTCACTGCAACCTCCAGCTCCTGGGTTCAAGCAATTCTGCCTTAGCCTCCCAAATAGCTAGGACTACAGGCATGTGCCACCACGCCCAGTTAATTTTTGTATTTTTAGTAGAGATGGGGTTTCACCATGTTGGCCGGACTGGTCTTTACCTCCTAAACTCATGTGATCCGCCTGCCTCAGCCTCCCAAAGTGTCTTGCTCTTCTTTAAAGGTTCTCCCCAAATCCAAAAGCCAAAACTCCAATGCCAATGAAAAGTATAATGCAATACTGCCTCTATTCTTTGAGGAAGTAAATCCTATTCTACTAACCCAGTGGCTGGCAAATTACAATCTGTGGGCAAATCCAGTCCACTGCCTGGTTTTGACAATAAAGTTTTGTTGAAACACAGCCACACTCATCTGCCTACCTATTATCTATAGCTGCTTTCAAACTACTAAGGCAGAGTTCAGTAGTTGAAACAAAGACTGTATGACCTTCAAAGCCAAAATATTAACTTGCTGACTTTTTTCAGAAAAAGTTGTCCACCCTGTCCTAGCCCATCATCTGGGGTTCTCTGCATAAGAAAAGAAGTATATTACATTCAGTGTTACAGGCTACAGACTCAGTATTACAAGGGTCATTCCTGTATTATTTGGGATGCTCAAATGCTTGCCAAACATTAAGCTTGCAGTAAGTATTTGTTGAGTAAGAAAAGTCAGAAAAAGAAAGATGGAGGTTAGGAAGAAGGGAAGGTAGGGCTTTTCTTCTCTCAAAACTAACCTGAAATCCAACCTTATACAATGCTTTAAAACCTGACAGATCCTTGTCTTGCTGCAAGAGGTTTTAACACAGGGCTGCACAGCAGAATTAAAATTGAGGACCTAAAGTGACAATGTCTCATTTCAGACAAATAAACACTGATTAAAATGTCATTTAGTAAAACAAAAGTCCTTCTTAATTTTAAAAGCACAGGGAAATCCTACCCATACTTAAGTCTTAGAAGCTTATGTATTTGTTATTGTTGCTCCTGCTTGTTGTTTTAATATCACTCTCTGCAATTATATAAAGCAACTGGGATAAATAATCTTTCCCTCAAATGAACTCTTAAGCACTCTGGATTTGGGGAGATGGAAAAGAATTGTTTTAAGACAGATGAGGAAAAGACTGAATCACCAATGAGCTTACTATAAATCTTGATTCTCCATGTCCTTCATGTTTT
Source organism: Sapajus apella (assembly GCF_009761245.1). Taxonomy (NCBI): domain Eukaryota; kingdom Metazoa; phylum Chordata; class Mammalia; order Primates; family Cebidae; genus Sapajus; species Sapajus apella. The sequence goes on along the minus strand of NW_022436941.1, from coordinate 83,920,179 downwards.
AATAATCATTCATTTGTATGATGGTTTATTCAAGACAACCTTTGTAGAAAGAATTAAAGTAGGCATCACATCTTGCACAGCTTTTATAATTTCAACTTTTTAAGCAACTTGTTTCATTATACTGGTGTTCTCTTACAAAGAATCTGATGTGAAAAATTTTTGAATTATCAACACAAGATCTTTTTCAACATGGAATCAAAATTTTTACTGAGTCCATTTTATGAAACTATTCCAAGTGACTATTAAGCTCACATAATTAATTATTTATGATAAAACGGTAAGAACTCAGACGACATGAAATGGAAAATATTCACCTATAGGTATTAACAAAGATCCCCAGTATAGTTAGGTATTCTCCCCAAATAATGACATAATGAAACTAAAACATCACTAGCACAGGAATCTCAGAATGCAGAAAAATCGCAGCCCGCATCCACAGAAATAATAAAGAGGGGCTGCACTCCAGGCTCAAAAAGTAATGCTACCCACAGCCCAACGCCATGTCCATAGGGAACTTGAAAGAGCAGGAAATGCAAAGGAAACCTCTGAGCAATCCAGTGATCCTACCTAAGTGACCCAAGCTTTTAAACACACATAGAAATCCCAAAAAAATCATAGGAGAAAGTATGTTACACTGAAAAAAACATTACTGGTGAACAACATAAAATATATATTTCTATATAAAATTAAACAGAGAGAAATTCAATAATCACAAGAGGTTTTCTACTCTAGCCCAGCGACGAAAAAAGAACCAGGCACATTCAGGAAACATTCAAAATGACCAAGAACAGCAACATTACCCAGTAAATCGAGTGACTTGAAAAAAGAACTAGCCACATTCAGGAAACATTCAAAATGACGAAAAACAGCAACATTACCCAATAAATCATCCCAATGCTCCTTCCTCTACCATACCCTGTCTCTCAGGAAACATTCATAAAGGAAGAAGGGATAAAAGAGCTGACCAATAAATCACATGCTCTGCTTCTCAAAAGCAGAAACTTGACTTTCAAATGGTTTGACTCCAATGAAACAGGAACTGAAGCCTCCAAACAATAACAGAATTCCAGAGTAGCACCTCAGAAAACTCGCCTACTGAGTTCAAATTTGGAGTCAGCTCATGTGGCCAAACTTAGGTAACAGCTGTAAGCAGAATTGGCCTGAGGAGAGATGTGGGCCACTCTATTCCCTGCCAGGACCTTTCACCCTGTGAATCAGATATAGCCGCCACTTAAAACACCAGCAAGCAGCTGCAGTGTCTTTAACCCAGTTACCCTACACTGTGCTTATGAGGCAGAGGCAAGGAGATTTTCGAAAGGCTGGTATGGGGAAAATGATTCGAAATGGAGTAAAATCTTTTTGGTGACAACAGTATCATAAGTCCTTGTTTTATATACAAAGTGCTAATTCAATGTCAGCAAACACTTTTGTAGTACTTACAGGATTAGGCTCTCTTTTAAATGCTTTATATATATATTAACTCAATTCTGTGAGGTAGGTATTTAATGCCATTATTATACCCATTTTGCATACAAGGAAACCTCCGGCACTGAGACTGCAGAGCAGGTAAGTCATAGAGCTAGAATGCAAATGCGGGCAGTCTGGCTCTGCCCCTAACCATTATTATGTGCAGCATCTCAGTCCAACTAAATATTTACTTCGCACTTGTACTGTGTACTTGTGCCAGGCTCTGGGCATATTAAGAGGCCTGCAACCCAGCCTTGCACTGTGCCACAATGTGCTCTGTCCTATAACAGAGACGGGAACAAAGGCTCCATGCAGGAGCATGGCTAGTACATTAGGCACCTCTGTGCCAGTTCACAAGGAGGATCTGGGCAAGCTAAGCCAGAGTTGGATTTCAGCCTCACTTGCCCCCTTGGCCAGGCACTTCCATGCAGTGTCTAACAGGCCTCACTGTCTAAGGCAGCCCTCCAGTGGCCCTGGAAGGAGCCTCAATTTCATTTTTTGCAGTGAAAGGCTAGAAGAAAAGAAGAGAGAAAACTAAAAATTATTTCTGCATTATTATGCTCCTTGATCATTTTAATTAGATAGAAATCAGGATCACAGAGTCCATTTCGGTTTCACTAACAATGCATCCAGATTACTATGTAATTGTTCCAGATGTAACATATGAGGGCTAACTTCACAAGCTGCCCTGACAAAACAGCCCTAAGCAGGGTGCCCACAACAAAACACACTCCTGGCTCCACAGCTGCCTGCAACCTGATTTCAGTCCTGTTGGAAAGGCCTCAGCATGGGCCATCTTCATTAGCTTCTGGACTCAGCACTTCAAACTACCAATTCTCTGCCCTGGGAACCTGAAACCCCAGGGACCCCTTCACAGAAATCCAGCCTTGTGACAGATCCAGACAGCAACTGAGCCCCTTGAGGGGGTCCAGTCTGCCCATTCATCAGGAACCAGAACTCCTGTGGAAATGCAACCCTCTTAGCAGAAAAGAAATAGGCCGAGAGTCTTAAGAATCTAGTAATTGAGCTGTGGGTTTAGTAATCTGAATGAGGACCCTCAGTAGCACAATCAACCTGAGTCTAATCTTCTCCCAACTCCCTAAACCCGGGAACTGCTAGATGAATTAAAATCTTTCATATTAAGGTCATCTTTACCGTACACTGCTCTGTGCCTCCGTTCCATGAGCCCATCTCACACTAGTACCTGCCCTGCCCAGCATTTCCACAGTACCCTCTGCCACAGAGGTGGTGGTACATTAACTCTGCAGTCCTACTTAGGAAGGAGGGCTTTCGAGCCAGATTCCTTGGGTTTAAATCCCAGCTCTGCCACTTTCCTTAAACAAGTTCCTTATTCTTTCTACATCTCAGTTTTGACATCTGAAAAATTGAGATGACAGTGCTAGTATCTACCTCACAGAGTTGTTGTAAGGATTCAATAAGTAAAGCCCTTAGAAAATACCTGCCAATATAAATACTGTGATTGCTTTTTTGCTATTTTGAAGAACAAGAAGAGGCAGGAAAGGAGGAAGTAAAAAGCATTAATTTGTATTATTTCAGTTACTCTTCACAGCAAATCCTCTTACTGTCCCCACCCTACAAATGAGAAAAGTGAGGCACTGAGAAGGCAACTAACTTGCCAGTTACAGAGAATAGTTGGTGAAGCCAAGGCACCCAACCCAAAGCCTGCAGCACTCAACCATGAAACAAACTCCTCTATATCTACAAAAGCTCTGTTAAATGTACCCTCTATCTTATGGCCTAACCCAGTGTCTTGAACGCCCCTCCCCAACTCCTTTCAAGACTCAGGACAATCCACTCTATCTAGTGTCCTCTACTGCTCCTTGTTAATGATGTCAACAAAGCATGCCTCATTCACTAAGGATTTCTAATATCTGGCTCAGGCTTTCACTCAAACACAAGCCCTGCTCTAGTCCTGGTGACTTCCTCATCCATAAGGATGATCTGTCTGCAACTCTGGCTGTATTTCCTCTGCTGCCTTGTGACCTTCCCATCTTTTACCTGCTGCCAGCCACAGCCACACCCTGGGGCCTCTCCTTGAAGAGCCTACCTCTGCAGTCTTCAATTCGCACCCCAATTGTCTGACCACATTGAACCTACTTTCCCTCCAGTTTTCTGACTTGTTACTCCACACAACATTTACGGTTCAGTCTCATCAAGACCACCAGTCCCTTCCATCTCCTGCCTTCTATATGCCCTTCCTCCCTTTCCAATAACTCAGATCTCAGAGTCTAGCAATTCAAACCTTTTCTTACCAGTGTACTAAGTTCCCACTCCCCATTGTCCACCCATGGATTCACCTTAGATTAGGAAAAACCATAACTCTTACCAATCTAACTGCCCACCTTCTTAAAACTATACCTAGACAGTTACAAGAACTGCCTAGTTGAACCCAGTCAACCCGAGATTCACCAGAAAAACACACTGTTATTGTGTTAAAGGATTGTTTTAAGGTGTTTATTACTCAGTAATAGATAACCAGAAACATGCTCAAACCAAAAACCTAAGAATTACCCCAGAGATCTATTCTATCGTCATCTTCCACATCCAATTACAAAATTCTGGCAATTCTTAAATGTTGCTTAAATCCATCTGCATTTCTGCATTGTTCCTGCCCCTTCTTAATTGTGAACACTATCATCTCATTTCTGGATCAGGGTATCATCTTCCTAACTAGTCTTGCTCCAGTCTGCCCTCCCTTTCCAATGCTTCTCTGCACTGCAGACAGATCTGACCATGTCATTGCTGGTAGACTTGTTTGTTTGTTTTTCATTTTTGTTTCTGTTTTTGAGACAAAGTCTCACTCTGTCTGAGGCTAGAGTGCAATGGCACGATCTTGGCTCACTGCAAATTCCACCTCCCAGGTTCAAGTGATTAATTCTCTTGCCTCAGCCTCCCAAGCAGCTGGGATTATAGGCGCACACCACGACGCATGGCTGATTTTTGTATTTTTAGTAGAGACAGGGTTTCACCATGTTGGCTAGGCTGGTCTTGAACTCCTGACCTCAGGTGATCCACCCACCTTGGCCTTGCAAAGTACTGAGATTACAGGTGTGAGCCACCACGCCCTGCCTCCAGGCAAACTTCCCATGACCCTAACTGGGCTCTGCAGCTTCCTGTCTAGCACTGCTCCAAAACTTGCTCCAAAAACACAGAACCCCTGGAGTTCCTTGAAGTCATGGGGTTCCTCACCCCCAAATCTCTGCACAACTATTCCTTCCTCCTGGCTCTGGCCTTGCCAGTCATTGGGCCAACTTTACTCAGCTTCAGTGTTGCACATGTTAAAAGACTCCTCTAGGAAGTTCTCTTTGGCCCTGAATTCTAGGTTAAGTTCCCTTTCTTGTGCTACTCCAGTCCTCTTTATTTCCCTCCAGATAGACTATGCTGCTCCAGAATGTAATTGCTGATTTTTCTTTGTACAGGAACATAAGTACCTTGAGGGCAGGCCAACGTCTTATTCACTCAACATTTTTTTAGGGAAAAAAGCAAATTTGAAAAAGACAAGGGCATTATGTTACAATTTTGGTAAAATTCTTAAAGCACACAAAATGTGACTATATATAGTTTACACCCACATGCATATATGATAAAAAGCCAAAAACATACATGAGACTGTTACTCACTAAACTTGTCACCACGGAGAAGGGTGGAGGAGGAAGCATGCAGGGAACCTGTCTTTGGTTTCATTTAAAGATCACCATAGTTTTGAAGTCAAAAATGGCATAATGTTAATCCTGTTCAATCAGGGAGATAGGTACACAGAAGTCTGTTTTTTGTTTGTTTTTTAGAAGTCTGTTATATTATTTTCTGCACTTTTCTGAATGCTTAAAATAATTCATAACTAGAAATAAAACTTTGACAGAATTCTATTTCTGTTTAGCTCCTGACTCCAGGTCTACACTGATCAGGAACAGGTATAGTCCTCCCATGCCTCAGTCAATGGTCCTGGAATGCCTCCAGATGATCATTCCCTTCCCCAAGAGAGAGAAAGGCCAAAGAAGCAGCTCTCCTGTTAAAAAAAAAAAAAAAAAAAAAGAAAAGAAAAGAAAAAAGAAAGAACCCGGGGGAATCCCTCTTGGAGAGACATGGACACCATTACTAGGATAAGTTCTCAACTAAAAATAGCAGTCCAGAGGTCAAAACAGTTTCCAGCAAATCTAGGTAAAGAGAAACTTGATACATGAGATTGGCTTGCAAATGCAACTTTTCTGATGGTGAGTTACTATCAACATCATGTAGGAATGTTTGGCTCTATGAGCCAAAGGGGAGAACACCTACATTCATGCACAGTGAAGGACAGAGTGGGTAGTCAATGAAAGCAAAATCAGCGAGCAAACTCCCACCTCAAACAAAAACCCACACAACTTCCCCAGTGGGAGCTGCACTGTCACTGAATTCCCAGGGGGGGCTCTCACAAGCAACCAGGTGATAGAAACAATCAAATGATCCCTCAATTTCCAGAATTGTTATCTATGGTTCACACAGTCTCTCTCACTCATCCTTTCAACAATTATTAATTATATTTGGTAAACAGTACCAAAGAACGCTCACAGCCACGGGCTTAGAATCAGACAAGCTCATATCCTGACCCTGACCCTGACCCTAACCCTGACCCTGAACCTCCAATGGTTATGCAATTCTGGGCAATACGCAACCTTTCAGAGCCTCAACTTTCATCTTTTCTAAGTTGCTATGTCTTTGTAAGTCAGCAATACCTGGTTAACAGGACTGTTGAAAGGATTACATTAGATGATCCAAGTAAAACACTCTGCAGTGTAAATGGTACACAGCCCTATATTTGCCAGGCACTATATTAGATTCCAGTGATAAAATGGTGACTAAGTTGTTCAGGGGACCAGCAATGATTCAGGTCACAGACTCAGATGCCAGCCATGTATTTAGCACTAGAAATCTGAAATATAAATTGTAAGGCCCGGTGCAAAATGAAAATGCAAAGCACCTGTTCTAAAATTAAGATTTTTTTCAAGATGGTGACCAAAGAGCAGTAAACCAAGCATGGGGCTCTTCTGAACCCAGAGGTTGCACGCCTGGAGAGTCAGCACTGCTAAAGGTAGATGTGCCTGGGTGCTTTGCAGACACTCAGAAAATGAGGGTCAACCAGAACTGTGCATTTTAGATTCATCCAAATACCTGGGGCATTCAGGGAGATGCCAGGGAAGAGCCAGAGCATAATACAGGGGGCTGCAGGATCCAAAATAAAAGCCCTTCGATAATTTAATTTGTGGGAAGTATCAGAGAAAATTTCAATTTCTTGTCATCTACATTAGTTATGAGACCTTCCCTAACAAGCTTTCCTTCTCTTTAGTCTACTTTAGAAATAAATCCTTTATAAAGTTAATACCATCAAGAGATTTTGCCCACCTGAAGTCCATAAGTAACAGGCTGCTTATGGCCTAGTGCCTACTGGGAGCAGCCCCACTTCCCAGATAGCATGTGGCAAAGGAACATAACATAGTCTCAGTAACTCTTCAGAAGAAATGGGGCTGGGCATGGTGGCTCACGCCTGTTTTCCCAGCACTTTGGGGAGCCAATGTAGGTGGATCACTTGAGGTCAGGTGATTGAGACCAGCCTGGCAACAGGATGAAACACTGTCTCTACCAAAAAATACAAAAACTAACCACACACCTGTAGTCCCAGCTACTCAGGAGGCTGAGGTTGGAGAATTGCTTGAACCTGGGAGGCAGAGCAAGTTGCAGTGAGCCAAGATCGTGCCACTACACTCCAGCCTGGATGACAGAGTGAGACCCTGTCTCAAAAAAAAAAAAAAAAAAGAAAAGAAAGAAACTGGGTCTTGGGCCAGATAGGAATGTGCCCCTGAAAGTAATACCAGGGGGCTGAGTAAGGAGGTTGCCTGGAAATTTATATGTGGTCACTTCATGGAACATTAGATGCTGAAGACCTCCTCAATGACTGTGACCAGGGTAAGGACATTGTAAGGTGGGAGTTCCCAGCACACAACATAGTTCTCTTCCTAGCCAGCCTTCTCTGTAACAATCACTTGGCAGAGTCCTTGGGGACAAGGGAGCATCAGCCAGCCTGCTGATGGCCACTGCTTTCTTTAACATAGCAGTGGTGAAGGACCACTCTTCTGTACCTGTTTACTTAAGAAGCAGTATAGTAAACATTCCAAGTACATCCCAACAGCTTTAACACCAAGCTGCCTAAGCCTCTGCCCAGCACAAGGGAACTACTTCTAGGTGGAAGGCAATGAAGGAGGAGGGCCCTGGGGCCACAAGCGCAGTTCAACTACTTGCTAGCTGTGTGAACCTGAGGAAATTACACAACCTTCCTGAGTCTCAGTTTAATGCTATTACACATGCAAAGCACTTACAACATTGTCTAGTACAGAGTAAGTATTCAACAAATGTTAACTGATTTTGCCCTCCTAATTATAACTCGTATACTTATCTCCCCCACCCCATACCCCAGCACTGCCCACATGCCAACAAGCATGTGGCTTAGGCATCTTTCAGAATGCAAGCCTCTGGAGGGCATGAGTCAAGGTCCCTATGTGTCCTTTCCTAGAGCTCATACTGTTAGACTGGGGCAACAGAAGTTTGGGAACCAGACTGAACGCCTTTGTAGAAAAGTTCCTACCTAATGGTATACATTTCCTCAAAACATTTTTGCTATGTGAACTCCTTATATGGTAGATTTGTTTATTGTGCTCAGATAATTTTTATCATATAAATTATTAAGAAAGGAATATTTACTATGACTGCCTAATCCAGGTGACATTTAGACTAAAAAGTGTTTGACCTATATTATTACTTTATAGTCAGTCATAACAAATACAACTTACAATGTTCATAGATATTGAGGGTTAAAGACAATGTACTTATTTATCAGTAAAGCAGTTCACAGATAACTGAACATCACATGAAATCAAATGTACTCTCACTCCTCTTTTCAAGTAGGATCCTTCACAATTTAGTAGTGCCTATGGACTCTACCCTTTGTAGCATATCATGGGTTTCTGTTGATGGTTGGTTAGTTGGTTTTTATTCTGCAAATGGTGAGAGACTTGTGATGATCTACCCGACCCAATTCTCTCACCAGATCTTGTCCACTGACACATACATTTTTATGATGGCAGATACAGCCTAAAACCAAGAAACTAAATAGGTCAAGTCCACCAGTCTATACAAAGAAATTTTATTAAACTAACCTTATCAAATTTAATCTTATTAAACTCCAAACACAGGATGGGCATGGTGGCTCATGCCTGAAATCCCAGCACTTTAGGAAGCGGAGGTGGGTGCATCACCTGAGATTAGGAGTTCGAGACCACCCTGGCCAACATGGCAAAACCCCATCTCTACTAAACACACAAAAATTAGCTGGGCATGGTGGTGAGTGCCTGTAATCCCAGCTACTCAGGAGGCTAAGACAGGAGAATCTCTTGAACCCAGGGGGCGGAGGTTGCAGTGAGCCGAGATCGCACCGTTGCACTCCAGCCTGGGTAACAGGAGCAAAACTCTGGTCTAAAAAACAAAAAAAATCCCAAACACAGTATAGTAGTTTCCCTTCATCCATGGGGAATATATTCCAAGACACAGTGGATATCTAAAACCACAGATAGTTCTGAGCTATCATAGAACTAACTAACATGGCACATAGCACACTATATTTTTTCCTATACACACATACCTATGATAAAGTTTAATATGTAACTTAGGTGTAGTAAGTGATTAATAATAACTAATAATAAAACTGAGCAATTAAAACAATATACTGTAATAAAAGTTATGTGAATGTGGTGCCTCTCTCTCTCTTTCTCAAAATATCTTATTGTACTATACTCACCTATTCTGAGGCCTCGGTGGACCACGGTTAAGTGAAACCTTGAAAAGTGAAACTGTGGATGGGAGGGTGGGGGGTACTATATATAAATGCAATGAATATTAATTGACAATTAGCATGCCAGACTAATCAACCACTTTTACTTGTTGCGTTTTCAAGTCTAAGTTTACATTCTAGCTCACAATAAAACAAACACATAAAACAAGAGAAAATGTACTAGAAAGCAAAGAAGCACATCAGAAGCTACCTCTTCCCCTATATGCCTTACTTAACCTGTCCTGCTGCAGGTTCCTCTAGAGCCACACGCATGCCAGCCCTGCAGCCACAGAGGATATTACAGCTGAGCACTCATCCCCCATGACTTCCAGGGCCATGCACAAAGTAGGGGCTCCATAAATATTTGTTGAATAGATAAATTAAAATATTCAAATGGGTTTTATTTTCATAGCTTTTAAAAGGTTATTAAAAGAGCCTTGTGACTTCCTGCTTGTTTACAACTCCCAGTATTTCTATAAATTGAGACTATTTTAAATGCCAGGTCAATACTCACCACTAAGCAGTAACAGTCATTTTACGGGAGGTATAAAAGTAACATCAGCAACATAATCACAATACATTAACTTTTTTTTTTTTTCTTGAGACTGAGTCTTTCTCTGTGGCCCAGGCTGGAATGCAGTAGCATGATCTTGGCTCACTGCAACCTCTGCCTCCCAGGTTCAAGCGATTCTCCTACCTCAGCCTCCCGAGTAGCTGGGATTACAGGTATGCACCACCACGCCTACTAATTTTTATATTTTGAGTAGAGATGGGGTTTCGCCATGTCAGCTGGGCTAGTCTTGAACTCCTGACCTCAGGTAATCCATCAGCCTCAGCCTCCCAAAGTGCTGGGATTACAGGCTTGAGCCCCCTCGCCCAGCCACACAATACATTTACATTTTATATTTCAAAAGCAATGTATTGTTTACAAATGGCTTTCCCTCCACTATCTCATTTAATCACCACAGGTATTAAACAGAGTACAACCAATTCTACCACTGTTGTTTTGATGGCACAGGGGGGAGAAAAGGTAAATTCCAGATCAATTATCACGAGTCAAGACAGAAAATTTTGAACTGAAAGGAATCTAGAAGTTGATCTTGTAAACCTCCCAGGAAAACTCAATAAATATGTTTTTCTCTTTCATTTTAACCTATTTTCTCCTACCTTATTCAAAAAGCTCTGCACATTGTGTTACTAGTTCTACCTATGAGGAGAAAGAGTAAGATGCTGGTACTGCCTGTTGGGACAGCAGCTAAATGTTTACTCAGAGACCTGGCAGATGTAAACACGGCTTTTAAACCCCATCATGGAAAGCGGAAAAGGTGTGTGCCCTTTAAGGAAGATTCACTCATCAACTGGAAAACAGATTTTTATGTTTAAATTGCCACCCCAGCTAAACGGATTATATCTTGATCATCTTCAAGTTAAGAGTAAAAGGATACATTCTGCATTCCCCAGAACAAAACACCTAATCCAAACAGATTTTATCTTGTCTGTTTAAAAATCGGTGGAAAAAAAGTAGAATTTTCCTTTCCATTTCATATTCATCTGATTCAACAAATAAAATATCGGGCCCTAACTATTAATACATGCCAGAAACCAAGTCAGGCACCGCACCAGGTGATACATCTAATTGTTTAGGATTAGCAAATTACTATTTCCCTCAACTGAAATCAGTAAAACCCTGTCTTAAATATTAAAGTGCTATCCTCATTCCTCACCTTGATTGTCAGTTCTGAGAACACTTAAGAAATCAACAGTGACCTCGAAGATCAGTAGAGCATCTTCATGTTTTAATATCTCAATCCTATTAAAAGGGTTAATCCTGTTTTAAAAAATAGCACTTCCACCTTTCTCTCCTCTCTTCCTTTTCACTCCCCTCCAAATAAAAAGGTTAAGTGATGACATTCAGTCGAAAGAACAATGAACAATACACACACACATAGCTGTCTCTTCCAGTTTCCAACAGGAACAACAAAAGAAAGTCAAATACTGGTTAAAAACAAATGACACACACCACCATTCTTGTTAAGTGCGTGTAAAGGGCACTTACTCTAATCCATTCAGCAAAACCTGGAGTCAAACTTGGAATGAAAGGAGCATTTTTTTTCCTGCAAGATAAGTAAAAGAACTCGGGAATTATTTTTTAAAAAATAAGATACCAGATGCAAATAAGTTGATGTTTATTTTCCAGAAATACGACTTTTAATAAACACCACACAAAGAGTATTCATAAGCAAACAATCAATCCAAAAGGCAGGAAGAGAAGAATTATATGTAGCACATCATTTTCTCTGAAAGTCAATATGCAAAAGGTAAACACAAAAGGCCACCTCAGGAGGGCTAGTTCTTTGCTTTAAGATGGTTTTTCTGTTGGTTTCCATTCAGTTTAATGCTAAGGAACTTTCTCAAATCTTTTCACAGGGGACACTTGGCACATTCACAAAAACTAAACTGTTTCCTGTAAGATTTCTTTTCTCACCTCCAAAGAGTAGCCAGTGATTTTTATGGGGTTGGTCACTGCACTTGTGAATTTTAAATGCATAAAGTGGCAAAATAATGATTTTTTTAAAATACAAAAGCAAAACTAAGATGTATGGCACGTAAAACTTTTAAAAAGGCCAAGTCAAATTTGGGGCCTGCTGATTTTGACACAAAGCTGTTAGTAAATTGGCAAAGAAATTAATCTGCTTTTAAGGTAACCTTGAGCCCAGAAACATTCATCCACTCACCTTTAGACTATGCCTATCTAGAGGTTAACCTGAATAATTAACCAGTTATCAATATTGTTTTCACTAAGTATTTTGATAGGTTTGGCACCTCAAAGACAGCTTTGTGATCCAATTTATAAATTTAAAACACATCCAGTAAACAAGGAAAATAATAAAATGTCAGAACTACCTGATTTTCTTTTTAAGAACTATTTAAGTATTCAAAATTAGCTTTTAGTAGCACAGGTAATGTCACCCTTTCCTACTTGGTAATTATCCCAACAAACTTTGGCTTTAATTTAGGCAAACTGCAAGACAAAACCTTGTATTGTATAAGACAAATTACAAATTAAATCAGTTATTTAACGTAGAAAGCAATCTTCTGGACACTTTGGCAGCTCTCTTAACTTACAGGGCACCTTACATTGTGAAGAATGTCCATAATCAGATAATCCCCTTAACCAGCTACAGTAGCAGGTGGATAATATCCCTTTATCACAAAGATAAAGGAAGTTACTGCCATCAACAAATGAACGACAAAATAGAACTTGAACTCAGAATTTTAGACAGCTCCATTCACAAGACCATGAGTTAACTGCAATCACCATCCTTCCCCACAAGACCATAAGCTCTGAAGCATTAGGAGAAACACGTTTCTCTACGTGCATTCAAATAAGCCAAAATATAAAGATGACAGTACAAAGCCGGTCCTTGTCCAGCGTTTCCTGACCATCAAAGCATGCACAGACTTTCTCAGCACAGCCTTAAGTGTAATTCCTAGAAGGCACTGGCAAATCTCTGCCAGGCCAATCTGCAGTCGAAAACCGAGTGCATGTGTCCAACAAGATGACAGGAGGGTCAATGTTTCTAACCGTCTACTTCAACTCTGCATGGCAATAGCGGTTCTGCCCGACGTGGTAAACACAGTAATCGTATAGGATCGAACACAGTCCCTGTAAATGAGGATCCTCTTAACTGCAAACAAGCATCTCTGGAGAAACATAATTTCTGGAACAAAACATGGTTATCTCATAATTCCACAAAGGCACGCACAGAAGTCCATTTTTAAAATGATGTTCGGTCCCAGCACTGGGCTGACACTTTTCCCACCTAAACTTCTCAGTACAAGCCTGGCCTAAACACACAGCCGGGTTCCAATCCGTGCACAGTGCACCATGACCGGAATGGTGGGGCAATACCTGTCCCTACTCAGTCCTGTTCGGGCCAGCCTGCTAGGTAGTTTAGACCCATGTACTTTATGGTAATGTGCTTTTAAAACCCCGCCACGACCGAGGTCATAGCTTTAGAGATTTAATAACAATCAAATGACCAGGGCTGCTAGGCACTTAGAGAGTCATTCTGGTTATGGCTTTTTAATAGCACCTGGAGTTCTGCTTCAGAAAGAGCAGAAAACTCCCGCTCCCCCGGAAAGAAAGTCCTCTGCTGAGAGCACAGAGGGAAGCGAGGAAGCCGACCGCGGGCAGGGGACGCGCCGCCGCGGCCGCCCCCATCTCTCCAGCAGCCCCAGCGCGACCCTCGCCCCGCAGCCGTCCTGGCCCGGGCCGCACCTTTACCTGTCAGCTCCACCACCCTGTTGCCCTGGAGGCTGCGCCTCCGAGTCCAGGGCACTGCTTCCGAGCCGGCTGCGGGAGAAAGAACCCCAGAGGCATCCCATCCCAAAGAAAGAAAGCAAAAAGGCTGCTCCTCAAGGCAGGGGGCCATCGGGCATGAGGAGATCCGAAAGGCGACAAGCCACCCCTGCCCCGCACCTACCAGATAATCCATGTACAGAAACGCCTCAGTTATCCGGAGATCAGACATTCGGCAGCCTAAAGCATCCGGAACGGCTCCGAACCCGGAAAAAAAAGCAGCGTCTCTGGCTGCGGGCGAGCAGCTCCTGAAAAAGCCAGCAACAGCGAAAATACCCGAGAGCAGCCGACTAGCCGGAGATTACACAAGGGGCGCGGCGATTGGCCGGGCGGGCGGGCAGAAGGAAAGAAGCGTGCTCATTGGCTGCGGCGCCTATAAAAGGCAGGCCCCTGCGGGTGGCAGGAGAGAAGCGCGGGAGCGGTGGGGGCGTAGGTTCCTGTGCACTGGGCGGAGGGGCGGGAGTGGGGGTGGTGCAAGCGGAAGAAAGAACCAAAAGAGCGGAAAATCGGCTGGTGCTGCCGCCGCCGGAGTTTTATGTGCTTCCACAGCTTCCCAGTTGGGTACAGCAGAGCCGACCTCGAAGTTCCCGGGCCAGAGCGCCTTGGTGTCCCCGCCCACCCCCCAGTAGGAAGCTAGCGCTGTAACGTGGGAGGCGTGGTCGCCACTGACACTTTAAGTCTCTCCCCCGAGAGCCTTCCTAAAGGCTCTGCCGCCACGAGACGGCACCACCGGGCAAGAAGTGTGTAGGTGGGTACTTTGTAAACAGGCAATCCTGTACGCGTCTTAGGTGCAGAAAGAGCCTCTACACTCTTATCACTTGAAACTAAGACGGACGATTCCAGCCAAGTGACCCTGAGGGTACACACAGCACCCACCCTCCCCCGCCGCCACCGGTGGCGCAGCCAGAGGCGACTCGGAACCGCCCTTCCAAACCCGGTGTAGAACGCCGAGGAGTCCTTGGAGAACTCGCTTTCCTGCACGCTTTTAAAAAGGAAAAGAAAAACATTAGAGGACTCGCAGTAGTCACTTGTACTTCCCAAACACACGGGAAGAAGTTGATCAGTTGTCTGCATGCTTGGAGTCAATTACACTCAGCACAAATCCAATGCCCTGATTCAAATGAAGCTCTCTGCAAAAGACACAAGTAACAATATTTGTGACCCGATATTATTTTAAGAGGTAAAAACATCGGTAAGCAGATGCATGTGGGACTTGGGCATTTCCTGGTAAGGTCAATATCGCATTAAGCTAGTGGAGTTGGGCAGGGAAAGCCTGAATCGGACAAGAAAATGGCTTTTTTAAAAAATTTTATTTTTAAATTCAGGCACTTATAAATAACCAGACTATGCCAGACACAGCTATGTTCTTAGGCTCAGGTGATTGGAGTGTCCCCCACACGCTCCCTTAGGGTTAGGGAGAATGGGGAAAAAAAAAAAAAAAAAAGGTGGCTGCTCTCATAATAGTGAGGGCTTCCATACAGTAAAGTTTCAAGAGTGAAACTTCATCAACTGAACTCGTTACGAAGTGACTGCCTGACTGGTATACGCGATGTTTTAGGAGTTGAATTTTTACTTTCCCCCTAACTTGACACTTTTCTTTTTTGTATCCTCAAGAAACAAATTTCTGTACTGTAAGTTTACTTGGGACTACCAAAACAGTTCTGATAGATAACCGTGGAATTCACTCCAAATGTGTACGTAACCAATAAGGGCGAGGCAGCCCTTTAGAGGGAGCGGTAGGTTGGTGAGCCAAGTGATTTTAGGTCTGCTGTCTAATTTCTGAACCTGTTTCCTCAGCTGCAAACGAGAATTCCTACCGCCAGAAAGTTTTTGGTTTTTTTGTTTGTTTGTTTTTTGTTTTTTTTGGGAGGGGGTGTTTTTTTGAGACAGGGACTCTTTCTGTCGCCCAGGCTGGAATGCAGTGGCGCGATCTTGGCTCACTGCAACCTCTGCCTCCCCGGCTCAAGCGTTCCTCCCACTTCAGCCTGCAGTCTCTGGGACCACAGGTGTGCACCACTATGCTCCTCTAATTTTTGTATTTTTTGGGTAGAGAAGAGGTCTCACTATGTTGCCCAGGCCTGTTTCTAACTTCTGGACTCAAGCAATCCGCCTGCCTCAGCCTCCCAAAGTGCCATTAGATCCCATTTTGATTTTGCTTGGTATTCTGTTAATTCAAACACACATAGGTTTAGAAGAGATTTTCACCTAGATTTTGGAGGAGATGGACGTCCATAAACATACACTCTTCAGCACAGTTTGGTTGAAACCAATTTGGGAAACAAAACCTCTCAATGAGCAGAAATAGTCAAGGAAAATTTTTTGTTTGTGTTGCTTTGCTCTGCTTTCCTTCATGAATAATTATATTTAAAATAAAATAAAAGGCTTGAGTTAGCAAAGAGACACCGTTTGGTCCATTGTCTTAGTGAAAAATGATGTGTTGCCTACTGCCTAATCAGGCTTTTGAGAGGCCTGTTTCTATGTGGAGGAGGATAGCCACTCTGGAGCAGGAGGCTTCTGCCTTTTCTTTAAAAGTTAAGCTTAGGGAAACATAGTCCTGAACAGGTCACTAGGGTCAATATGGTTCTTGCTACCTCTAAGAATTGGTATATGGGGCCAAAGCAGGGAGATGAAAGAATATGTTCAAGGAAAAGTTCCAAAGACTATACCATAATATTCACCTTGTTCCACACAATTTGCACATTCATTGCATCAAAGAAAACCTTGTACTCAGTGTAATATATTTTTTAAAAATCACATATTGCATTTTAGAAAGAGTCCTTATAAAAAAAGAAAGAAAGAAAAAAAAACCTGTGGATTTTGAGCTCTATACAGAGCATATTTTTCCAATTAGATGTTTTCTGAGATGTCAGTGAGTTTACCCCTACAGAGGAAAGAGGCTAACTTCACTGAATTGTTATGAACAGATAATATACTACCCACTACAGGAAGTTGCAGTTATAGCTCATAGGCTGCTAGCAACAGAAGTAATCACCTCAATACATCCTTTTTAAAAGAGTGTAGAGAGATTAGAATGCATTTAATCAACCTACCATTCTGTATGCCAAGTAATAGATGGCCATCCTGAACAAGACATGATCTCATTAACCTAGTTCTGCCTTTGCTTTCAGCAAAAAGAATTACCCTCTTCCAGATGCATAAGAAACATGTAAGCTTGCCGGGCGCAGTGGCTCACGTCTGTAAATCCTAGCACTTTGGGAGGCCGAGGTGGGTGGATCACCTGAGGTCAGGAGTTCAAGACCAGCCTGGCCATCATGGTGAAACCCCATCTTTAAAAAAAGAAAAGAAACATTTAAGCTCATGAGGCAATTGCATTACTGCATAGGTTTAGAGGAAAGAGGCTGATATGGTTTGGCTGTGTCCCCGCCCAAATCTCATCTTGAATTCCTTCTTGTTGTGGGAGGGACCCAGTGGGAGGAAGTTGAGTCATGGGGGTGGGTCTTTCCCATGCTATTCTCA
This sequence comes from Sapajus apella, assembly GCF_009761245.1. Classification (NCBI taxonomy): domain Eukaryota; kingdom Metazoa; phylum Chordata; class Mammalia; order Primates; family Cebidae; genus Sapajus; species Sapajus apella. The sequence continues at coordinate 83,902,993 of NW_022436941.1, read as the reverse complement.
TGATAGTAAGTTTCATGAGATCTGATGGGTTTTTTTTTTTTTTTTTTTTGAGACGGAGTTTCATTCTTGTTACCCAGGCTGGAGTGCAATGGCGCGATCTTGGCTCACCGCAACCTCCGCCTCCTGGGTTCAGGCAATTCTCCTGCCCTAGCCTCCTGAGTCGCTGGGATTACAGGCACGTGCCACCATGCCCATCTAATTTTTTGTATTTTTTTTTTAGTAGAGATGGGGTTTCACCATGTTGACCAGGATGGTCTCGATCTCTTGACCTCGTGATCCACCCGCCTCGGCCTCCCACAGTGCTAGGATTACAGGCTTGAGCCACCGCGCCCGGCCGATCTGATGGTTTTATAGGAGGAATTTCCCTGTACAAGCTCTCATTCTCTCTTGCCTGCTGCCATGTAAGACAGGTCTTTGCTCCTGCTTTACCTTCTGCCATGACCGTGAGGCATCCCCAGCCAAGTGGAACTCTAAGTCCGTTAAACATCTTTGTTTTCTAAATTGCTCAGTCTCACGTATGTCTTTATCAGCAGCATGAAAACACACTAATACAGAGGCCATAACTGTGCTTGTCAAAAGCAAGGAGAAATTCTCTCAACAGTACATACTCTAAAATTCCATAAAGACTACTGGCTAGCCGAATTTGGAGGAAAATTTTTTGTTAAACTGTCACTTGCAAGGAATAAAAACAGAAATGCATTTTTGCAACTTGGTCTCCTAAATTCTACCATCCAGAGAAACCAACATATTAGTGGTTATTTCCAGTTATTCCTTTGTTGTTTGTTCACTTTAGAGGAGAATACTGCCTTCACTAGTTTTGTATCATGCATACACTGTAACACTGAAACTTTTCATAAATGTTTAATGGGCACATAAAACTATTGTAAAAATGTACTACTGTGTTAACAAATTCTTTATTAGTTACTATGATTACAAATATTACACTGAATGTTTACTTATAAAAGTGTCCACATCGGGCCAGTCGTGGTGGCTTACGCCTGTAATCCCAGCACTTTGGGAGGCCGAGGCAGGTGGATTACGAGGTCAAGAGATCGAGACCATCCTGGTCAACACGGTGAAACCCCGTCTCTACTAAAAATACAAAAATTCAGCTGGGCATGGTGGTGCGTGCCTGTAATCCCAGCTACTCAGGAGGCTGGGGCAGGAGAATTGCCTGAACCCAGGAGGCGGAGGTTGCGGTGAGCCGAGATCGCGCCATTGCACTCCAGCCTGGGTAACAAGAACGAAACTCCGTCTCAAAAAAAAAAAAAAAAAAAAAGTGTCCACATCTTATTATGCTAAGAGCACTTTTAATACTCAGTTTTGACCTAGCTTATATAGTCTTCTTCCTTCTACCCCCCAGTAGAGAATGATTATCTTGTCTCATCTTTGCCTTGATATTATTCCATAATAGCTGAAAGATGGTATGTTTCATTAGAATGACTCTTAAATCATGGACACTTCTTTTTAATAAAAAGTGGTCAGATCTGAAGAGGTCATCAGGCACTTTTTCTCACTTACCACTTCCAATAACTCCTGTGACTTTAAAATTCTCTTCTGAGTCTTTTTTCCTTTTCTTTCCAGGTGGTTGCCTTGATACCCACCTCTGATTTACCCCAGTCCTCTTCTCTGCTTTCTAAACCTAAACAAAGTATCACTGTGTCCCAGAAGATGAACTTCATCAGAGCAGGTTTCCTTACATGACGCTGCTAACAGAGCTTGATTCATAAATGGAAGGGGTTTGAATGAGGTCAGAGATTAGAATTAGAATAGCGTTTTCTGCTCTTAGCATGGTGACCTACTTGCAATTCAAACTAGAAGTTTTAAATTCAAACTCTGAAGTTTTTAATCCAAAATATCTCCATGTCAGTTTAAACCTGTTTTTACTCCTCCAAGTAGATCTTACGGCCTCATATGTCTATTTTTCAAAGATCAGAAACCTGGCAGTCATGATAAAGATTTGTCACTACTTAACTAGATGAGCTTGGGCAGGTCACCTGTTCCTTCCAGTCTCCTGTTTCCTCAGCCTGGGGATAGAGTTCAATCACTACATGATTTAGGATCACTCACCTTTTCTAAAAAGGCTTTGCTAGGTCTTGGGGTGTTAAAGCAAGGTAAGACATCCACTGAAAATGGTAAATAATTACACCAGGGAAAAGTAACTAGACCTCACAAGCAACCAGCATTCAAGCACCAAATATCAAAAAGCTATGTAAATCCCTCTCAATACCAACCACAACAAGTTCATTTAATCTCTTAGATACATTCTACATTGCTAATTGTATTAGTTTCCTATTTCCTCACTGTGATAAGTTACCACAAACATAAATTACCACAAACATAAAGACTTAGAACAACACAAATTTATTCTCTTTCAGTTCTGCAAGCCAGTTGTGAGCCTTATGGGGCCAAAATAAAGGTGTTAGAAGGGTTGAAAGAGTTAACAGATAGATGGAGGCCTTTAGTGAATCACACTCATTGTAATTGAGCAGCAAGTCCTTTCTTGAATAGTGAATCTCCTTTTCTGCCACACATGTGTGTCTGAATCTCCCTCAGCAGCCTGGCTTGACACCTTTCATGTAGCCCTGGCACCATTAAAGATTGATTGGTTGCTAAGAGCATAGACCTCACTATTTACAACCACCTCACTGAGTCAGTGTGTCACTGCCTGAGCATACTTGCTAATACTTTCTGACGCGGTCAGCTCCGAGTAAGGGAGAAAAATCAACAAATCCATTAGGCCCCATGATCACCATAGGAAATCTGAAATCTCACAGCAAAAATCACAGAAAAAATAACCTTCCCAAGATCACACATTAAATAATAGAGCTAAGGATTTTCCTTCCATAACCCTGGAATATCTATTTTTTCCCTATACTACTGTGAAGCGACAAGATCTTGGGATCAATGTGACAAGAGAATAAAGCAGGCCTAGAGTCTACCATGGAGGAACTTCCAATTATTAGAAATAACAGGACAAAGAAAGGAAAATAGACAAAGCCCTTCCCAGTGCAAATGTGCACACAGTGAACCTGGTGCCGGAGGAGTTACCCAAGTGTTTAAGGGCTGAGAACTCAGTGAGGTTTTGCCAAAGTTCCGGGAGTTCTGATAGAACTCTCAAAGAAAGAAAAAATTTCTTTTGGAGGATTTGCGAGGGGAACTTTCCAGATAGGAAAACAGCATGTAAAGAATTGATAGAAACAAATTGAGGATGAGGCATTATTTACTTCTTAAAAGAAGATGAGTGTTTGAAGCCCAAGGTACAGGAGTTATAGACGGTTTAATTTGAGGAATTCTAGTGCAAGTCAGAGTTCACCTAGGAGCCTCTCTGCAGATTATTACCTCCCAGGTCCCCATGTGGTGTTGGTGAAAGTTGATTTGCAGCTCTATCCGGTGTAATTGCTCCCTCATTCTGGTCCCTGAGACTGGCATAAAGATGTGTCAACTACAGAGGGAAGCAAATCCCAAAAAGTGTTTGGGCCCTTGCTTTCTTGCCTGCTTCTTATGAGATCATCACTTATTGGTATAATATAGAAACTGTTCAAATTGCTTTCTTGTAGATATTCCACTGGAAGTTGGAAATGTCTTGAATGTTCCTGATTTATAATTTTGATATCTTCTTTCAAGGCTTACATATAAGGAAGCCTTAATCCAAGCTGGCACTTGATTCAAAGCAGCTTGCAAGGAGATGAGAAACTCAGAAACAAGAAACTATAAAATAAGGGCCAATGAAAAAAGTGTCTATCGTGTACCATCTAGATAATAATGCTTCCTATCTCATGCCGGCCTGAGATTCTGAATCTATGTCGTTTAAATTGAGAAAGACAGGCATGTAAGTACTCTGGACAGGCTAATATGGATTCATTCATTCTACATACTTATTTAACGCCTACTATATATTGGGGATGCTGGAGGAATATTATCCCTGCTCACATAAAGCTTAGTCTCTAGTGATTGGAGACAGAAAGAGATCAGCTAGTGATAAGTGCTATACAGAATTAAAGAGATGTGCTGGCGAGTAACAGGGAAGCATACTCTGGACAGGTAGTCGTGGATGGCATCTCTGGGTTGTGCTAAGTGATACAGTCCATAGAACTTTCTGTAACGATGGAAATGTTCTATACTTGTACTACCCACTATGGTAGCCATTCGCTACACATGGCTATTGAGAACTAGAAATGCAGGTAGTGGATACTGTATTGGACAATGAAGGTGTGCAGTTAAAATATGAATGGAGGTTTTCCACTTAAACTTGACATATCGAATATACTTAGTTATCTCCCCCACCTCACCCCCACAGGACAGTAAAGGAATAAAAAGAGATCCACCAAGACAAAGAATTAAAGAAGAGACACCAGCATAGAAGAGGTCAACCATTTAGGAAAACAGAAAGTGGATAGAGAAATGGCAACTGATGTGGCAGAACAGAGAAAGCTGAAGGCTAAGTTCAAGAGATGGGGGAAGCCAGCAAGAAGCAAGTTATTCCTGCTGCAAAACTGAGCTCAGCAATAAGAAGCACCTGATTCTCTGAGGCAGGAAAAACTAAAAACACAAAACAGGCTTGTGAACCTTTAAAGGAGTAGTTGAGCCACTCATCTGCCTGGTTCCATGAAGCCAGGTCACCGCCCCAATGCAGACGAGAGTGAAAATGTACTCCTGAGGTTAAATTGGAGAGAGTTTGAACTTGGGAACACCAGATAAAACTTAAAGGCAAAGAGAAGTTTAGTAAAGCTGGAAGAAAGCTAAGGAAATCCAGCCCCCCGCTCTCCTGCCCTCTGCAAAATGTGGAGGAGTCAAGCAAAGAAAATTAAAAGATCAATCGGAAGGTCTGATACCCAATTAGATATTTCAAGAAAAACAAGCAGAAACAAAGACATTGATGAGAAGAAGCTACCAAAAATTCTAGTAAACATTCCAAAACTGAAGACCATGTATTTCTAGAGTGAAAAGACACACAAGTGCCTGGAACAATAAATGAAAAAAAAAAAAAAAAAAAAAAGAGTTCCATTACTATTAAAGAAACAGCTATTTAAAACCCTTCATGTGGAAGCACCATGCCAGACAAGTTTACTACCAAGTTCTACCAAACATTCCAGAAACAAAACATTTCCAACTTGAAACTATTTCAGAGTAGAGAAGGAGGGAGTACTTGCCAGGTCATCTCAAACAACTACAATAATCTTGATATCTGATTGAGGACACCAATAATTATATATCCTGTGCAATAATTATGTATCAGTCTCACTCACAAACACAGTTGGAAAAATATTGCAAAACAACCAAGAAAAGTAGGAAAAAAAAAAAAACCCATTGTGACTAAGCCAGGCTTATCCTAGGAATGCCAGATGTTCTTAACATTAGAAAATCAGTTAACTCGCCACATTATCAGATTAAGGAAGAAAAATCAGAATCATCTCAATGTATTAAAAAAAAAATTGGAAATTAAATATCCATTGGTATTTGTTTCTTTTTTTTTTTTTTTTTTTGAGACGGAGTAATGAGACGGAGTTTCGCTGTTGTTACTGAGACTGGAGTGCAATGGCACGATCTTGGCTCACCGCAACCTCCGCCTCCTGGGTTCAGGCAATTCTCCTGCCTCAGCCTCCCTAGTAGCTGGGACTACAGGTGCACACCACCATGCCCAGCTAATTTTTGTATTTTTAGTAGAGACGGGGTTTCACCTTGTTGACCAGGATTGTCTCGATCTCTTGACCTTGTGATCCACCCGCCTCGGCCTCCCAAAGTGCTGGGATTATAGGCGTGAGCCACCGCGCCCAGCCTGGTATTTGTTTTTTAAAGCTATAAAACAAAATACCACCCACGGGGTGGTTTAAACAACAGGAATTTATTTTCTCACAGTTCTGGAGGCTAGAAGTCCAAGATCGAGGTTTCAGCAGGTTTGGTTTCTCCTGAAGCCTCTCTCTTCGGCTTGCAGATGCACCTCCTTGCTGTGTCTTTTCTCTGTACCCATGCACCCCTAGTGTCTCTCTGTATGTTCAAAGTGCCTCTTCCTAGGACACTAGCCATCTTGGGTTAGGATCTACTCTAACAGCCTCATTTTAACTACCTCTTTAAAGGACCTGTCTCCAAATTCGGTCACATTCTGAGGTACTGGATGTTAGGCCTTCAACATATAAATGGGGGGCAGACATAATTCAGTCCATAACATCGTTGACAATCTAAAAGTAAAAGAAAATTTATTCCAATTGATGAAGGGCATCTACAAAAAACTTAAAGCAAACATATTCAGTTGTGAAACTTTAAGTGTGATTTAAGGTCAGAAACAAGACAAGGGTGCCAGCTATCACAGTTTCCATTCTACGTTGTACTAGAGGACCTGGACAGCATAGCCAGAGAAAAAAACATAAACAATAAAAAGAATAGAAAGAAAGAAACAATTCACGGGCAGATTGTGGTTGTGTATGTAAAACACAAATCTGCCTATCAGTTATTAAAATTAAATCTGTTACTACTTAAAAATCAATATAAAATGAATTGTATTTCCAGTTACTTAGCAACAAAGTTAGGAAATGTGTTTTTAAATGTGTTTTTTGTTTTTTTTTTGAGATGGAGTTTCGCTCTCGTTGCCCAGGCTGGATACAAAGACTGTTGTAGAGATGTGAATTCTCCCCAACTTAACTTACAGATTTAAAACAAAACAGTAAGTTTGAAATCACAGAACACACTGTATAGAAACATTTTTTTTTTTTTTTTTTTTTTTGAGGCGGAGTTTCGCTCTTGTTGCCCAGGCTGGAGTGCAATGGCGCGATCTCGGCTCACCGCAACCTCCGTCTCCTGGGTTCAGGCAATTCTCCTGCCTCAGCCTCCTGAGTAGCTGGGATTACAGGCATGCACCACCATGCCCAGCTAATTTTTTGTATTTTTAGTAGAGACGGGGTTTCACCATGTTGACCAGGATGGTCTCGATCTCTTGACCTCGTGATCCACCCGCCTCGGCCTCCCAAAGTGCTGGGATTACAGGCTTGAGCCACCGCGCCCGGCCAGAAACATTTCTTAACTGCTGTTAATTTGAGGGGAGTGCCCTCCTTTCCGTGAGTGAAGTGCCAATCTTCTGCATTTCTGTTGGCATTTACCATACTGTTTTGCATACAGTAGTTAAGAGCACAGATGCCATTCTGCCTGGGTTTGAATCTTGGCTTTACCTCTTTCTAGTTCTGTGACCTCAGGCATGCTGCTTAACATCTCTGTAACTTATTTACCCCATTTTATAGGTAAGGAAACAAATAGCGACATCATCAACCTACTGGATTATTGAGATGAAGAGCTAATGTCATACGACAGAATAGTACTGAGCACATGGTAAGCATTAAGTAAGTGTTGGCTGCTGCTGTTTTCATTCTCTCTCTCACTAGTCAGAGTTTCTTGACAGAAGGAAACAGTGTCTCATAGGATTGTGCTGTTTTGGGCCTACTTCAGCGTCTGTTACGTAACACAAAATACATCGCCAGTGGGGACTGGGGATGAGCCACTGTCCTGAAGAGTGTCATGTTTAAAGAAGCCTAATTAGGTGGCCTAAAGTATTTGAAAAGGGAGTCCATTTTCTTGAATATTAAATGTCCAAAGCATGATCCATAGCACTTGTAAAAGTACCCTTATAATTATCTATTCTTCACTCCTTAGCTATTTAGAAGCCTTTTTTCACCAAATGCCTGAGATTCTCCCAACATATTATCAAGGTACAAAGGGCTGAATAGACCTGACACCTCAGCTCATGATGCCCGTATTATCATCACTGGTCCACTCAGGGTTCCTGTCTTGATTTAATTATTTCCTTTAATCCCTCTTAACTACTTCCTTTTCCTTCTTCTAACATGAAATTTTCGCAATATGCCTGATGTGCTTCTCCTACTTTGTTACCTGTCCACGTTGTCTATGATGTCTCTGGTTGACCAAAAATGCTTACATTTGATGGAATCTCTTCCACCAACTTTGAGCCTAATGGCTGATGCTGCTAAAGTTAAAAAAGTCCTTTCCTACCACAAAATCAAGAGGCCACAGCTTCAGTAAACTTTATAGCATTCCCTTCCACTTTTGGGTTGTTTATTCATTTTTTAGTCTATTTTTTATATGTGGGGTTAAATTGAGATCATGTCCATCGTTTAGCCAGGTTTCTAACACCATCTGCTAAACAATTCATTCATTTCTCCAGTGAGCCGGTGCCACCCTTAACCGACATAGGATGCCTTCTATACATGACTCTGCCTCTGAGCTCTCCTCTGTTTTATTGATCTGTTTATTCTGTGACAATACAGAACACATCACCCTGGCTTTTTTCTTTTCTCTCTAGCCTTACCACCATTCCTTTTAGGTATATTGGCTTCATTCTCAATACTGCAAAAAAGAATTTTTGGAAACGAAAAGCCAGAGCATTGAGATTCTAAGTTCAGGGTTCTCTTTGTCAAGAGACTGGGGGAGTCTGTGCATTCCCACACTGTAAATACCTTCCTGAATGCATTGATCATGGCATATTACTGGTCTCCTTTTCTGCTTTTCCATTCAAATGAGCCTTTCCATTCGGTACTAGTCTGCAAGGCCTATAATGAACAAAGGAGGGAATCCTGTGACTTAATTTTGCTTTCAAAATAAATTAAGGTTTAATACTCCAGAAGCAGTTTAATTTTTTTATTTTTTCTTTTTTGACACAGGGTTTTGCTTTGTCACCCAGGCTGGAGTGTAGTGGCATGATCATGGCTCACTATAATCTTGATCTCCTGGGCCTCCCTCAACGGCCCCATAAGTAGCTGAGATGAATGTTTAAATTTTTTGTTAATATGGGGCCTTGCTATGTTGCCTAGGCTGGTCTCGAACTCCTGGCCTCAAGTGATCCTCCTTCCTCAGCTTCCCAAAGTGCTGGGATTATAGGCATGAGCCAGGTGACAGTTTACTTTTAAATCAATTGCTTAAACCTGATGTTATCTCTTCTTAAAAGAGGACATTAAGAAAAAAATGTATAAGAATTAACTATTAATTATCTTAATAATTAATTAACAAATGGGCACACACAAGACACTAACACGTTCACAAGAGCCAAGCTTTTCCAGTGCTTTCCCTGTCTTCTTGCCATGACCTTGAAGTCTTTGCCTGCACCTTGTGTTTAATGCCATGCCATGCAGATGGATTCATTATAATGCTTTGTCCTTGAGAAGCTTTTCTTCAAATAGGAATCCCTAACATAATTGTGATTTTTCATGTACCTGAGTGGTGGTGAATGCTCTGGGTGAATGACAACTAGAGAAGACAGTACTGTACACTCGCTGCTAAAGTACATCAGTGAATCACTCTTTATAAACACTCAGTCAATGGACGTGTTCTGGAACGTGCTTATTCCACCAGAGCCTCTCTTTATTCCCTTTGTGCGTATGTTCTGGTACACATTATGGCTGACTGATGGTGTGCCTGTGGTACTACTAGACCTGCTGGAAGACATCAAGGAAGAAAAGCATGATAGATATTATACTGTATCTTTCTAATTCTCAGGCTGCCTCCAAGGGAATAGTTCAGAGAACTATTGGAATTGCTGTTCAGTAGCAATTCAGAATTGGTAGAAATCACTTCAGCATTATAAAGAGGCATCATAATGTTACAGACTAAGAGGTTTGGCTAGTTTTCCTGATAGGAACTGAAAGGAGCAATGGACCAACACGTGTGACTTCATGAGATTTCATAGGGTCTAAAGAGTAATGGTTAATTTACCACACCATAATCACATGTTGTGGCATAGCTATTTCATGTAATTCTGATCCAGTTAGCCCAATGGTTAAGATCAAGCTTTGGCAGAAGACAGATCTAAATTTCAATCCCAGGTGCTTTATTAGCTGTGTGACCTTGAGGGGGATACTTAACCTCTGAGAGTCAGTTATCTCATCTTTAAAATGGAAATTAAAAGCAGTGTAGGTAATTTCCTTATGGTTGTTGTAAGGATTAAAAACAAATATGTCTGTGTGCGGTGACGCATGCCTATATTCCCAGCACTTTGAAAGCCGAGGACGGTGGATCACTTGAGGTCAGGAGTTCAAGACCGGCCTGGCCAAGATGGTGAAACCCTGTCTCTACTAAAAATACAAAATTAGCTGGGCGTGTTGGTGCACTTGTAATCCCAGTTACTCGGGAGGCTGAGGCAGGAGAATCGCTTGAACCTAGGAGGCGGAAGTTACAGTAAGCCAAGATCATACAACTGCACTCCAGCCTGGGCAACAGAGCAAGACTCCGTCTCAAAAAAATAAATAAATAAAATAGTTTAAAAAAATAAAACAAGTGAAAACAAATATACTGAACACTGAAGTGCTGGCTATCCTATGTACTGACAGCTTTGTTGAAGGAATTGTCTTCTTATAGACAGTGCCTTTGACTCAGTCTGGAGAAGTAGAAGAATCCTGCTTCCACCACTGACTTCTAAGGATCTCAGGAAAATTACTCCACTTTGGAGTTACAGTATGATCTTTAAAATGTTAATGAAATGAAGTAAAGTAAGCAAAAGGGAAAATTAAAGCGCAATAGAGAGATGATGGCTTTGCTGATTCTTCTTTGGCTTTCCCAGTGTAACTCAGAATCAAAAGAAATTGTAAGAAGGGCAATGCAGGAATAGTAAGCTGGCTTTGTATGTCACTGAGCTCTATATTTTGTGTTACCTATATGCAAGGCATAAGATGCATCAATAGGAGACCCTCTGCTGCAACTAAAGTGAATGATCAATCATTAAATTTCTCAAACATTTCAACAGGCTGCTTGGTTCATTTGCCCACTTCCATTGATGTAAACCATGCCTGCCCTACAGCATGGTTGTATGTAGGTACAAGCTTTAGTTATGTGTTACATAGTGGACACAACACTATGTCTCCATGTGACAGTTGCCAGTGCACATAAATGGAGAATCACTGTACTTCTTTTTGGTAGCAGAAATATCTATATAGATCATACAACTTGGTAGAGCTCTCATTATGTATGAGTAAAATAACAGATAAATTATTATGTAAAATAGCTGTGTTGGAAGAAATACTTTGAATCTCAAACTCCTAGTCACTTATTTTCATAAATGTTCTCCATTCAACATATTACTTTGATAATGTCTAGACTACTAGACTAAAAGTCTCAGACCACATTCAAAGTATCCAGATAAAAGTGATGCTTTGACTGAATTACCAAGAAAAAAATATCTGCTTTTGTCTTATGCCAGTAATCCTCACTGGTCCTCAACTTTTAGGATATATTTAGAAGGAAAAAAAGAAAAAGAAAAGATGTTGCTTGGTTCATAATAGTATAGAATGTTATTTACTAATATTAAGTGAGAATTGAGTTTATACCCTTTAAAAAGTATTACATCTCAGATGTCAAACTCTTCAATAAGAAGGCTGGAAGCTTTGATAACTCAGTAATGTCATAGCAGAATTAACAATTTTGTTTTGCCAGAGAATAAACAATTAGTTTTTACCACAAAGGGACACTTCAATACGTTAACTATTTATGGTAAGAAAAGGAAATTATAGCAATATTAAGACCATGTGCAGCTCTTATTCAAAATTTTAAAAACTCAGTATTGCATTGTTTCTCTCAGCCTCAAGATTCTTAAGAGAAGTAATTAACAGTTGTCACTGTTGTGGTTATTATGACTGATCCTGGAAACAGTGGAGCTCGATTTGCTGGAACCTCTCAGGAAAAGGCTACAATTACTGTGTAGATAGAGAAATGTCAGTCACAGTTATGAGTGGCATTGTTCATAGGACAATTCACAGGACAAAGCAATAACAAAATAGTTTTTAGGATATCAAAAGTCATTTTATGAAAATGATTTGACATATCCCAATCCTAAAACTTGACAAATTACTCTCAAAATGCTTTAAGAATTATGTGAACCCAGAAACAAATGTGAAAAGCATTTTCACACAGGAAAGCCTTCACTGAGGATTAGAAATCTTATGAAAGACAAATGCCCTGTTTTGAGTACACAGTGATACAGTTGGTCACTTTCAGGTATGTTTGTTTATGTTTTGCAGGATTGGAGTAATGGTTAAATCATAGACCAAATTAGCATATCTGCGTCTCCTCAAGTCTTATGTTTCCTTCAGTGGTCCCATATGAGTTACTAAAATTTCCAGTTTTATGTAGAATGCAGCATAGATTGACCATAAACACAACTTTGTATCATTGTGCAAAATTGTAAAACAGAGATTGTCACTGAGGGGTCAGGGAACAGAAAGGGAGGAAACGCTGTTTTGTACCATATCAAAAATGATAAGCTACATTTTCCAAAGGACTAAAATATCCCTCTTATTGAGAAAAGAAAGAAAGGCAAGAATGACTTTTTTAAAACGTGTAGGTTGATAAATGAGCGATGTCCCTGCCTTCACAACATCACCGATATAACCCTTGAGAAAGGAACAGGAAGCTTCTGCACAAATGAACAAATTCCTGCTTTTGTAAGAGAAAATTCAAGCTGTGGCACATTTTAAAAATTAATACATGTTTTTAATAAGTTGGTAACTAGGAGGGATTCATCATGCTCATTGTGCTTGACAAGTACAAAATTAAGCCAGTTAAATCAGCCCCAAAGGAAAAAAAGCTGTGTAGGCAACCCATCAAATGGCTGGAAGCTGGGGGAGTCACTTCAGTGGGCAAACCACTTATGTCCCCTGAATAGACTTCTGCTCAGAAAAGACTTACATTGAAAGAACCACAGGTGTGAAGTTTATAGGTGTTTGTAACAGTTTTCAATCACTTGCCTCATCAAATATGGTGGTTTAACACTTGAGGCATAAATTTGCATCAGATTCATAGTGTGAACTAATTGGAAGAATATGACAGTGAACTGTGAAGCTGTCCTGTGAACTGGTGCTCTGGCATGCAATGGGATTACAAAAATCCTGCCCCCTGTTCCTAGTGGGGTGCAGGATTACATGGCAATTAACAACGTGAATTCTGGAGACAAATTTCATGCAAGTTCCAACTCACATTCCCCCTTTTATTTGGGCAAGTTATTTAACTTTTCGATGCCTGAATTTCCTTACCTGGAAAGTGCTGATAATAGAACCTACCTCCACATAAATTGTTTGGATTAAACTACTTCATACACGCAAAGCTGAAAAGCACTGAGAATGCACCTGGAATATAGTAAGCCCTCAAAGTAATTTTTTTCTTACCCATAATTGTTAAAAAAATTACCTGGACCCTTGCAAAAGGGCAATTAATGGCTAGATTGTGCAATAAAAATACAGTACTACTGGGGCCTATAATTCAAACCCTAGGAAAGAGGTGGGACATAGGACATGAGATAAAGAACTTGGTTTAGAGGAGGGGATGGCGAATTCTAAGGGACTAAAAAAGGCAGAATGAGCATGACATTTAAGATAAACAGTCTGCCTGGAGTGGCAAAATCAGGCTGTGAGATGCGTCCAGTTGATGGAGGGCTTGATTGTCATGGTTGCAATCAGGCTCTTAGAGGAACCCACTATAGTCTCCTCAGGTAATGTTCTAGAAATAGTACTCATTCTTAGAAAACATGATAGAATGTAGGGGAAGAGCCTAGAAGCAGATATTTCAGTTCAAAGGCATTGATGCTTATCTGAGAATGTGCAGGGTGAGGTTCTGGACCAGGGTGATAAGCATGTCTGGAGGAAGAAAGCAACTGCTAAAGAAAAAATAGGAAGCCTTGAAGTGATTAGATATGGAGACCAAAGGAGAGAGGAGACAAACATATCTCTAATTTGAGGATGCCTCTACTGACTAATATTGTATTTAAATGAAATAAGGCAGTACTTAGTAGATGATAGAAAAGAAGGGACTTTAGGAGCAGGCTTCGCCCTTTGTATTTGAAGGTTTCCAAATTATCATTTATAAAAGTGAGAGTGAGAAAGAACGGGTCAAGACTCTTAAGTATTACAAGGGAATTTCCTGGGTAGCAGAGCGCCATGCAGTACAGCTGTTTGTGATTAGAACCACTCTACGGATTAACAGCTCACAAGGGCTGATACTAAGGCAGAACAAGAGCTGCAAAGAAGCCTTATGGGGTCATAATAAAAAATACTGAAGCCATTTAATAGCTCTTTCATTAGTGTGGACTTTGTTGCCTATTTTACCTTAATGATTGGATTATCATCTTATATAATATTTCACCAGAGGTAATTCAGTTTTTAAGTACTTTGAAAGTATTTAGAAGTACTGCCTATTCTCGATTCTACAAAGATCCTCATAGACTAGGAAGAGCCTGAACTAAGCAACCTAAATTCTCTTCCCACTAACCTGCTTAACTGTTCTGGGTTCCAGTTTCTTTAAAGAACCTGAGAGTTGGATGTTTTACCAATGTGGGATTTTCAGTAGCTTGTCTTCCTTGGCTTCTGAAGACAAGCCTCTGAAGGGATACTTGTTTTTGGTCCTGCAAATGAACTGCTCCAGCTAGGTACAGGCTAAAAAAAATTATTTACTCTCCTATGTTCTCCCTCTGATTCCCATGGCACAGTAGGAATTGCTCTAGGTCCCTTGTTCCTGATGAGCCCCAAATGCCTTTTGTCCTGCATGTAGCTGACATACCAGTTTGCTGTTTTCCACACCCCATTGCTCCATTCTCTGGCCCCACACTACTAACGGCATTCCCCAGGCTCCCTTGCCAATGGGAAACATCAGCTGGAGACAGGAGGTGGAGTTGAAGAGGGGTTGGAGTATTCACACCTGGCTCGCCTATGCTGCTACAGCATAGTGTAGCAATAGCTGCATCCCTCTACATCCTCAGCCCTTGTAGGAGGCCCTTTTCATGGCTCTAGCTCTCAGTAGACTGTGGTAACATTGGCTCTGTCCTTCGAGTCTTCATGCATGCAGGTGGTAAGGGCTCCCTCCGTAGCTAGTTCTTGGTTCTTCACCATCCCTTGTTGATTCCCAGACCCTTGTCCACATCAATGTAAATAGTCCCTTTATTAAACTGCCTTCCAAAACCCCTGCTAAATGGCCTTCTTTTTCCTACCAAAACCCATTCTTTGAGGAGTATACAGTGATGAAAGCAAGCTGATATAATCAGACATCCCACATGAACATGTAACATCATGGAGCTTTATTTTACATGGGCACATTTTTTTTTCTAAGGGTTTAGATATGTACGTTTATGCCTGAAACTTTCGTTCAGAAGGAATATTTTTAAATGATATGAGACATCATAAAACAACTTACTTTTTAAAAAGAAACCATGAAGTCAAATTCATTTTCATTTTAAGAATTTGCAAATTATAGACTTGAATAAGTGTATCAAACATTCTTAAACAGGCTAAACCCTGTTACAAGTACATAGAAAAAGGATTTATTGTAGGGCTAAGATCTCACACAGCTGTGGGAACTGGTGGAAGGGTCTATGCAATGCTGCTGTCTCTGTATCAGGTGTTGAGACTGAAGTTGCTCTAAATCAGCCAGACCAGGTGGGAAGAAAAATAAAGATGAACTTAAAACTCCTGAGAATGAGCTGGAGCTGTGAGGATGAACTGGAATCTGCATCAGTCTCAGACCGTCTCCACCTTTGATGCTGCAGATCACTTGCAGAAGAAGTTGGCGCCTTTTGCCATAGAATAGCACATGCTTTTGGCCTGGGATTTGGTGAAGCTGAAAGAATTCGGGTACCAAAAACGTGAGGCCAAGTGCTGCCTTGTGTAGACAAGCTGAGCGGCTTGTCACCACAGTGTGTACAGGCTGCCTGGCACCCAACATTGACTTTTTTTTTTTTAAGATAGAGTCTCACCCTGTCACCAGGCTGCAGTGCAGTAGTGTCATCTCGGCTAACTGCAACCTCCACCTCCCAAGTTCAAGCAAGTCTTCCACCACAGCCTCCCGAGTAGCTGGGATTACAGGCACCTGCCATCATGCCCAGCTGATTTTTGTATTTTTGTAGAGATGGGATTTCACCACGTTGGCCAGGCTGGTCTTGAACCCTTGACCTCAGGTGATTCACCCACCTCAGCCTCCCAAAATGCTGGGATTACAGGAGTGAGCCACCACACCCAGCGTCCTACATTGACTTTCACAATATAAAACAACAGGGCTGCGCTTCTCCTCTGCTTTCTAAACCTTCCACAAATTTCTCCTGTGGTCAGTGCTATCTCAGAAGCATAGAGATACGGGAATTCTGGAAAACATTTTTCCAGTACAGCAAATTTGTTCATTCTTCTTTTAGCTGAGTCATACTCCTCATTGATATCCTATAACTTATGCTGAGATATAAAAGTAATGTCTCTTATGTCAGAAGTAGGGGAATGGGAGAAGGTAAGAAAAATTTACTACATATATAGACACATTCAAACCAAAATTAGGTAGAAATACTTATAACTACTTTTGTCCTTGTTTCTGCAGCCATTATGTGGTTTTGTTTTTGACTATTTCTAAATTCTCTTTTTCCTCAACAGTGTTTAATCTTGTCCTAGACTTTTGCCTATTGGGGTGACCCAATTGCTTCACATTCCTGAAGAGTCTCAGCCACTTGCTGCCCTAGCTGGATTGGGTTTTGGAATTTCCTGTGAATATTAATCTCAGGATATACCTATTAATTTCCTTGGGGTGCCATACAAATTACCACAAACTGAACACAACAGAAATTTATTCTCTCACAGTTTAGGACATATGTTTGAAATAAAAATGTCAGTAGGGCTGGGCACAGTGACTCACACCTGTAATCCCAGTACTTTGGAAGGTTGAGACAGGAGGATCACCTGAGGTCAGAAGTTTGAGACCAGCCTGACCAATATGGTGAAACCTCGTCTCAAAAAAAAAAAAAAAAAAAAAGAGTCAGTAGGGTTGGTTCTTTCTTGGGCGCTCAGAGGGAAAAGAATCTGTTCTCCCTCTCACCTGGTTTCTAGTGGATGCTGATAATCCTTGGTGTTTCTTGGCTTGTGGTAGCATAACTCCACCCTGCCTCTATTGTCACAGGGACATTTTTAATCTTACCTCTGTATCTCTTCAACTCTTCTCTTCTTTTTTCTTATTTTATTGTTTTGAGACAGAGTCTCCCTCTATCACCCATGCTGGAGTGCAGTGGAAAAATCTCAGGTCACTGCAATCTCCGCCTCCCAAGTTTAAGCGATTCTCATGTCTTAGCCTCTTAAGTAGCTGGGACCACAGGTGTGCACCACCATATCTGGCTGATTTTTGTATTTTTAATGTAGATGGAGTTTCATCATGTTGGCCAGGCTGGTCTCGAACTGCTGGCCTCAAGTGATCTGCCTGCGTCGGCCTCCCAATGTGCTGGGTTTACAGGCTTGAGCCACTGAGGCTAGCCTCTTCTTTGTTTTTGAGATGAAGTTTTGCTCATGTTGCCCAGGCTGGAGTGCAGTGGTGCGATCTTGGATCACTGCAACCTCCACTTCCCAGGTTCAAGTGATTCTCCTGCTTCGGCCTCCCGCATAGCTGGATTACAGGTGTCTGCCACCATGCTTGGCTAATTTTTTGTATTTTTAGTAGAGATGGGGTTTCACCATGTTGGCCAGGCTGGTCTTGAATTCCTGACCTCAGGTGATCCACCTGCCTCAGCCTCCCAAAGTGCTTGGATTACAGGCATGAGCCACCACGCCCGTCGACCTCTTCTCTTCTTATAAAGATATCAGTCATATTGGATTCGGTCCCACCCTAAATGAGTATGACCTCATCTTCAGTGTATCTGCAAAGACCCTATTCCATATACGGTTACATTCATAGGTACCAGGGATTAGGACTTCAACATATCTCTTTGGAAGAAAATCTTTCCCTCCATAACAATATGGAATATCAAATATGCTGCAGGAAATCTGCATTTTTGACATACTCTTCCTCCTCTCCATTCTGTAGTTGTGAATGACCTAACTTCAGTGGATAGTCAGGATCAACCATCCCAGTCAGTAGAATAAACCCCTCTTTTGCCTGATGATTAACTGGCGTGAAGAATACAATGTGGCCAGGTTGTAGTCGCAACTTCTAATTTAATGGATCATTTTCTGTGTTCTTGGTAGAAACATCCCTCCCTTGGGAATTAAGGACCCTAGATTATCATAGCATAAAGTTATGAGGTCAGGAAGCAAATTTTTGCCAGTGAATCACCAAAGGTAAGAAGAGCCATTCCTATATCCAACCCTTGATTCCACAAGTTCTGGCTATGGAAGAAATAGCACAACCTGGCTTAGACTATATACTGCAACCTGGAGGATATTGCTCCAGCCTTTCAAGGTGCTGCCATGCAGCTAGTACCATAACTAAGTCTTCAGTGGCCATTCAATCATTCTTTCGGGCTACCTGCTTCAGGGTGATGAGAAACATGATAAGACAATGCATTCCAAGACCATGAGCATATTACCATACGTTAACAAATTTCTTGGTCAGAAGCAATGCTGTGTCAAATACCATGAAGGTGAGTAAGGCATTTCCTAAGTCTACAGATGGCAGTTTTGATGAAAGCCATTCTCAGCAAACTAACACAAGAACAGAAAACCAAATACCACATGTTGTCACTCAAAAGTGGGAGTTGAACGATGAGAACACAAGGACACAGGGAGGGGAAGGAACATCACACACTGGGGCCTGTGGGGCAGTAGGGGGCTGGGGAGGGATAGCTTTAGGAGAAATACCTAATGCTTAGATGATGGGGTGATGGATGCAGCAAACCACCACGGCACATCTGTAACTATGTAACAAACCTGCACGTTCTGCACATGTACCCTAGAATTTAAAGTATATATTTAAAAAAAGCATTGTAGCAGGGAAGGGAAATCTCTTTCCAGGGTATCTATTCCACTGGGAACAAAAAGCTGCCACTTCTGTAATGGAAGTGGTCCAGTGTAATCAAATTGCCACCAGGTGGCTGGCTGGTTCCCTCCATCTCCACACCTGGCCTGGGAATGGTGCCATATCAGGGGTTCAGTATTGGTCTCTGCTGTTGGGAGACTAAGCATTCAACAGAAGCTATAGCTGGATCAGCCTTGGTGGAAGAAAATCCATATTGTGAGCCCATACAAAACTTCATCTCTATCATAGTTTAGCACTCACTGAGCAAGGGAAAGAATGGCCGATGGAAAAGACTGACTGACACCCACAGAACAGGTCAACTTGTCCACTTGATTATTAAAACACTTTTCTTCTGAGCTTGCTTCTTGGGGAGCATTGACATGAATGCCGTTAGTCACATACTAGATTCCCAGACCCTTTTGTCAGAAATTTCCTAATCATGTTCCTTTTCAGTCCCTGACCATGCACCTAAACCATTAGCTATTGCTCATGATGAATGCAGACCTCTAGCATCCCTCATTCTGGACGAAATGGGCAACCAGACATACTTCTCAAAGTCCTAGACACTGGGAGGATGATTTTCTTTAAAACTATCCTTCAGAGCCACCCTGGGATCGGGCTGTAGTGCTACAGTCATCTACTTTTGGGTGTTGGTGGCAAATCATGCAGAATTTTTAATTTTTTTTCTTCTTTGGTCAACTAGCCATAGACAATTCTCATGAGGCTTTAGATGCAGGTGAGAGAAAGGAGACTATGCTGTAGCCATAGACATCTGGGCTACATGTTCATGTAACTTACTTGTGTCTTCAGCACCACTGATGACTAAGGAGTCCTATGTTGATCTAGGGAATAGGGACATCTGGGGAATGTCAGGAGTCTTTAGGCTGAGTTTCCAACGTTACCATTTCTAGCTACTTGCCTCCTGGAAGGCTCAAGGAATGTATTAGCCACTGCCCTACTCTCTACTCCTTAAGCTGTGCTATTATGTAGAACCACCACCCCACAACCCAACTCTGCCACTTTGCACTCCTCCCCAACTATGCCTCTGTCATTGGGAGTAGACGTCTACTGGAGCAACTTGTGGAAGAACCTCTCAGCCACTCTTTGTCAGAGTAAAGGTACTGTGGGTGAGGCATTCCAGTGGTCTCTCTGTAACTGTACAGATTCCGACATACTCTGCTCCCTCTCTCCCTCCTAAGGGAGGTTGGGGCCACATCATGGTGAAATCTCTTAGTGTTAGTTTGTCCTTCAGATGTAGTAACACCATCATTTGCCCTTCCCAGCATACCTCATGTGGAATCAAGATTTCGTCTGTCTACTGTAGATTCTATCTCAGTTGTACATGCATCAGGCCTATAGGAGACCGTTGGGTCTGGACAGGGGCTGGGGTGAATGACCACTGAATGAAACATGGGTGCTGTTTTTCTTTGGGATTGTAGAAGCTCAAACTGAGTTTGGTAGGACTCACTGCCAAAGTATTGCCTGGTCTGGAGAAGGTAGAGACAAGGGAGAGCTGGGATTTCTACTATTTTTCTACTAGCGTCATTTGTCTGCCATAAGATGCCAAAATGCAGGGCCCCAGATTTGCAAGGTATGGAATTAGGGCACAAGGCCAGTGAGGCAGCTCTGCATGTGAGATGGCCCCACCACTGGGTCACTATCAGGACTTGCTCCAAAGACTCTGTGGCTTGTAGGAGAGTCACTAACACACAATTCATGGATCCTGAAGTCTTCCTGCCCAATCCCCATTCTCCTTAGATCTGCTAAGTTAGTCTCCAACTGCATTGCAGTTTTCTGTAAAAAACATTTAAAAGGGACTGGTAATTCAAACATACAACACAGACATGATGGTTATCTTTGGGTGTGATTTTTAATTAAAAAAAAGCTTCTTAGTATCTTCCAAATTCTCTGCAATTAACACGTACTGCTTTTGTGAGTTCTCCAGGAAGATAAGGTTTAAGTAACAACCAGCTTCTTGGCATCAAATACTGGCAGGCTATTTTTCTTGAGGAAGACTAGGAAATGGTAGTCTATATTCATTGCTCCTGCCTACTCCAAGTTCCAATTTACCCCCTTTGTCCTTGATTGGTGTATAGTAAACCTAGTTTGTTTTACCATAGGATGGATGTTTTCAGCCTGCCACTGCTGCTGTCAGCACCTACCTGCCTAAACCACCTGGGGGCCTTGAGATTGGCCCATGTAGACAACTGCTACCACTACTGGTGCCTATGTGCAGTGTTCATGGGCCCAAGGGTTGGCCTGCCACTGCTATTGACACCACTGATACCACATATGCCACCCAGGGGCCTGAAGACCTACCTGCCTGGACAGCCCACCTGACATCCCCATTCCCAGCAAAGCCTCACCACAGCTTCCACTAACAACCACTGGATAAGCCACCGAGGAACTCTCAGATACCACACTGATGTTGATTACAGCTGAATAAATCATATGGAGACTACACTACTGCATCTATTCAGAATCAGAGCCAAAGCACCCTACTCAACCAACACAATAGCTATATCTATAGGAAAAAGTCATTCCCTACAAAAATCAATCCCTAAAATCAGAAGAAGTCACTGTTATACCAAAGTTGCAGATATTAATGTAAAGACACAGAAACATAAAAGAGTAAGGAAACATAGCACCTTCAAAGGAACACAATTATTCTCCAGTAATGGATAACAACAAAAAGAAAATCTATGATATGCCTGGAAAAGAATTCAGATAATATTAAAGAAATTAAATAAGATAAAAGAGAACACAGATAAACAACACAACAAAATCAGAAAAACAATTTATGATTTGAATGAGAAATTCAACAAAAAGATAGATATAAAAGAGAATCAAACAGAATTTCTGAAACTGAAAAATTCAGTGAATGAAATTAAAAATACAGTTGAGAACTTCAACAATAGACTAGCTCAGGCAGAAGAAATTTCTGAACTTGAAGGCAGGTCTTTTGAAATAGCACAGTTACACAAAAAAAGGAAAAGAAAAAAAAATAAAGAAAGAAGAAGAATGCAGAAAGTTTCTGTCATACCATAAAGCATTTAAATATTTGAATTTTGGTAGTTACAGAAGGAGAAGAGATGGGAAAGGCATAGAAAATCTATTTGATGAAATAATTGCTGAAAACATTCCAAGTCTTGCAAGAGATATAGACATCCAGATACTGGAAGCTCAAAAATCTCCAAATGGATTCAATCCCAAAATTCTTCCCCAAGGCACATTAAAGTCAAACAGTCAAAAGTCAAAAACCAAAAGAGAACTTTTAAAACATTAATAAAAAAAGCATCAAGTCAAAAATATGGGTATCTGCATCAGAGTGATAATGGATTTCTCAGTAGAAGCCTTACAGGCTAGAAGAGAATGAGATAATATATTTAAAGTACTAAAAGAAAAATTACTGTCAGGCAAGAATACTATACTCGACAAAGCCATCTTTCAAAACTGAAGGTAAAATAGTCTTTCCCAGACAAGCAAAAACTGAGGGAATTCATTGCCAGTAGCTTAGACTTACAAGAAATTCTTAAGGGAGTCCCATGACTGGAGGCAAAAGGATGACATCTACCATCATAAAAACACACCAAAGTATAAAAATCAGTGGTAGTGCAGACACACAAATGAGAAAGAGAAAAGAGTAAAATACTGTCATTACCAAAAACTACCAAATCATACAGGAAAACAATCAAATAAGATGAAAAGAATGGAGGATATACAAAACAATCAGAAAACAATTAACAAAATAGCAGGAGTAAGTCCTCACCTACCAATAACAATCTTGAATATAAACAGTTTAAATTCCCTAATTAAAAGAAATCGACTGGCTGAATTTTTTAAAACCAACTATATGCTGTCTACAGGAAATTCACTTCATCTGTAAAGACACACATAGACTGAAAGTGAAGGGATGCAGAAAATATTCCACAGAAACAAAATGCATGCAGGAGTAGCTATATTTATATTAGACAAACTAGACTTTAAGTCCCAAAACAAAAAGAAACAAAAATGGTCATTATATAATGATAAAGAGATCAATTCAGCAAGAGGATATAACAATTGTAAATATATATGATAATAAATATTATCATAGTTAAAGAAAGACCCCAATAGAATAAAAGCTGGGGACTTCAACGCCCCACTTGCATCATTGGAAAGATCATCTAGACAGGAAATCTACAAAGACACATCAGACTTATTCTGCATTATAGACCTAACAGACATTAACATTACATTTATCCAACAGCTGCAGAATACACATTCTTCTCATCAGCACTTGGAACATTCTTCAGGATATACCATACGTGAGGATACAAAACAAGTCCTAACAAATTCAAAAAAATTAAAATCATATCAAGTATCTTTTTAGACTATAATGGAATAGAACTAGAAATTAATAACAAGAAGAACTTTAGAAATTGTACAAATACATGAAAATTAAATAACATGCTTCTGAATATCTATTGGGTTAATGAGAAAATTAAGAAGAAGCTAAAAAAATTTTTGAAACAAATGAGTATGGAAACACAGCATACTGAAACCTATAGATTACAGCAAAAACAGCCCTGAAGAGAAGTTATAGTAATAAATGCCTATATTAATAAAGTACAAAGATTTAAAATAAACAACCTACTGATACATGCCAAGAACTAGAAAAGCAACAACAAACCAAATTCTAAATTACTAAAAGAAAATAAGAAAGATCAGAGCAGAACTAAATGAAATATAGAATAAAAAATCAATACAGAGAATCTACAAAATAAAAAATTTTTTTGAAAAAATAAAATCAATGAACTGCTAGCTAGGCTAATCAAGAAGAAAGAGAGAAGATTAGAAAATGCAATCAGAAATGATAAAGAAGACATTACAATTGATACCACAGAAACACAAATGATTTTTAAAGACTTATGAACAACTATACTCTACAAATTGTAAAATCTACAGGAAATGGATAAATTTCTGGACACATGCAACCTACCAAGATTGAACCAGAAGAAGTAGAAAACATAAATAAATGAATAATGAGTAATGAAATTGAATTAGCAATAAAAAATCTCCCAAAAAAGAAAAGCACAGAATGAGATGAATTCACCGACGAATTCTGTTAAATTTATAAAAAAGAACTGACATAAATTCTCCTCAAGCCATTTAAAAAAATTGAAGAGAAAATATTTTTTAATTCATTGTATGAAGCTAGCATTATCCTAATACCATAACTATACAAGGACACAACAATAAAAAGAAAATTACAGGCCAATATTCCTACTGAACATAGATGCAAAAATCCTCAACAAATTCTATCAAACTGAATCCAGCAACACATCAAAAAGATGTTATACAGTGATTAAGAGGGATTTATCACAAGGATGCAAGGATGTTTCAACATATGCAAATCTACAAATGTGATAAATCACAACAACAGATGAAGGACAAAAACCATATGATCATCTCAACACATACAGAAAAATCACTTGATAAAATTCAACAACCTTTCATGATAAAAACTGTCAACAAATTAGGTACAGATGGAATATCAGTCAGCATAATTAAGGCCATATATGACAAACCTACAGCTAGCGTCATACTCAATGTGGAAAAGCTGAAAGTCTTTCCTCTAAGAACTAGTATAAGACAAGGATGACTATTTTTACCACTCATATTCAACATGATACTGGAAGTCCTAGCCGTGACAATCAGGCAAAAAAAAGAACTAAAAGGCATCCAAACTGGAAAAGAGGAAGGAAGGTAAACTATAAAACATTGATAAAAGAAATTGAAGAGGACACAAACAAATAGAAAGACATCCCATGATCATAGATTGGTGGATTAATACTGTTAAAATGACCATATTACCCAAAGGAATTTACAGTTTCAATCAAAATACTAACAACTTTTTCACAGAAATAGAAAAAATAATCCTAAAATTAGTATGGAGCCAAAAAGGATCCCAAATAGCCAAAGTAATATTGAGCAAAAAGAACAAAGCTGGAGGCATCACTGACTTCAAAATGTGCTACCTAGCTATAGTAACCAAGACATCACAGTATTGGTATGAAAACAGATACATGCACCACCAATAAAACGGAATAGAAAACCGAGAAGTAAGTCCATGTATTTACAGCCAACTGATTTTCAGCAAAGTCATCAAGAACATAAATAGATAAATGACAGTCTCTTCAATAAATGGCACTGGGAAAAGTGGGTAATTATATGCACAAGAATAAAACTAGACCCTGATCTTTCACCATACACACAAAAAAATCAAATCAACGTGGGTTAAGACTTATGTCTAAGACCTAACACTACGAAACTTTAATAAGAAAATATTTGAGAAATGCTCCAGAACAGTGTTCTGGGCAAAGATTTTTTTGTGTGTAAGACCCCAAAAGCACAGGCAACTGAAGCAAAAATAGACACATAGGGCTATATTAAACAAAAGGTCTTCTTCACAGCAAAGTAAACAAAACAACAGAGTGAAATTAAACCTAAAGCAGACTAAAATTTGGTTTCCATTTTGAAGGCTAGGAAAAGTAAAAAAAGTATTTTGCAGTCTGGGAAAGACAAAGGCTCACCACGTCCAGCCATTCTTCAGTGCTGCTGGTGGGCAGTGCATGTAATATAGAACAAAGAAGCCTGGGGACTAAGGTTCTAAAATGCCTGCAAAGTAAAACAAGGAGATGGCTATAAAATCACTGCTGTGAGAGAAGTCTTTGCCAGTATCTCACTGCCACACAGGGTAGTCATTGTCAAAAGCATTATTGACTAATATGAAGGCAAAAGAGATAGCCACATTGCATTTTTAAAAAATTTTTATATATTTATTATTATTATTATTATTGGGATGTAGTCTTGCTCTGTCGCCCAGGCTGGAGTGCAGTGGCATGATCTCAGCTCACTGCAGCCTTTGCCTCCTGGGTTCCAGTGATTCTCCTGCTTCAGCCTCCAAAGTAGCTGGGATTATAGGCACATGCCACCACGTATGGCTAATTTTGGTAATTTTAGTAGAGGAAGGGTTTTGCCATGTTGGCCAAGCTGCTCTCAAACTCTTGGCCTCAAGAGATCTGCCTACCTCAGCCATCCAAAGCTGGGATTATAGGCGTGAGCCACCATGTCCGACCACTGCATTGCATTTTTTAATACTCCTGGGAGATATGGTCAACCCAGCATCTTAGAAAAACATACAGTAAAAAACCACATATTTTGATAGTAAATGGACTGAGACATTTTAAAAAGAGAATGAATCATTGATTTTTGAATCATTTTTGTTACTATAATCATTTTTAAGTGTACATATAAGTCAGTGGCATTAAGTATATTCACAGTGTTGTATAACCATTTCCACTCTCCATTTCCAGAAGAATCATCAATTTTTAAAGAGTAAGTTTAGGACATAGGAGCTCAAGTCTGAGATCCCTTTTTGGATGGCTTGATGCAGCAGAGAACTTTTGATAGACTATGCATGGGGAGAGAGCCTAATGCTGGAGCTTTGTTTCTGCCAAGACTCAATTGCTCCAGCTGGTGCAGTATAACTCCTCACCTGCTGCACATGCCGCTTTTTGTATTGAATGGCAAGGCTGGGACACCAGATACTCACCGTGTCCAGCCATTCTTCAGTGGTGCTGGTGGACACAGTATCAATTGGCTTTGTAGGCTGGTCTCAATGGAGGGCAGCCTGCAG
Source organism: Sapajus apella (assembly GCF_009761245.1). Taxonomy (NCBI): domain Eukaryota; kingdom Metazoa; phylum Chordata; class Mammalia; order Primates; family Cebidae; genus Sapajus; species Sapajus apella. The sequence continues at coordinate 83,876,577 of NW_022436941.1, read as the reverse complement.
CAGGACAGTGGCAAAGGAACTGCTGTGCACTGCAGAGATTCTAGCATTTCCAGAGCTACAACTGTCTTGGTTTTGGTTTAATCCTCCAAACTACCCTTTTGCTGCATGGTCCCACTCCCAGAAAAGTTCTGTAGCTAGAAGGGACCCTAGAGATTATCTAATCAAACTGTCTGTCCACGTACAGAATCAAGAAGCCTGTTCAAGGCGATGCAGTAGAGGGAGCTGGGTCTGCCACAGTCCACGTCTTCTTCCAAGGTCCTGTGCTTCCCACAGCTGCAGCACACATTCTAAAATTAAAGTAAATAAAGTCTTAAAACATTTTTCTTTGGCTTTATTTTGAGTAACCAGATGCTACTGGGAGTAACAAAAGCAGGGGCAGAAATCTCTAATCTGGTGGCGTTTCTTTTTTTTCCTTCCCCTTTAATTTTACCACATGTTGACCCTGACATTTTCATAAGGACACAGTGACTTACAATACAAAACAATCTATCCCAGATGTTTATGGCAGACTCATTTCTGAAAGCACAGGCCTGAGAGCTTTCTTCAAAAGTGGGAAAAATGTTGGGATCCTGGAATAGCAGTCATTGCCCCCAGCTAAAATGTCCTTGTCAAACTTGGAACCAAGGCCACTGCTGACACACAGAAATTATTTATATTTAATCCTTTTTGTCCATTCTCATCTTCTTTCCTACTTTTCCCTTCCTTTCATGACTCATCTTGTTACATTTCCATTATTTCCCACCCTCTAGGTTCTCTGCATCATCTCACTTGTCCTTGGGTTTTCATTTCTCCCCATTAGAATATTCTGGCTCGGACTGTTTCTGAAAAAGCATTCTCATATGGTTATTTCCTTATATTTCTTTCTACTATCAAAATATCTTAATACTTTCTCATCTCCAAGGTGTCCTTTATTGACTTCCCAAGACAATAACTTTATAATATAATCAAAATTTGTGTTAGCAGAGCTATATTATAACTTCAGGAGTCCACAGAAACTTACCCTGGCGGTCCCTTCTTCCACAAAAAAAAATTTTTTTAATTACATTTTACAACTGCATTGGGATAAAAATAAATACAAGCCAAACCTGATTCATTATTATACCTTAATTATTGTTTTTTCTTTCAATTTTAAGATAAATTAAAATAAAAATCATTTTCATGGGCTTGTAGGCCCCTGGTACTGTGCCCCATGGGCTGGCTTTGGGCCATCCAAGTGCCCACTCTTAGGAAACTTACATTCTACAAATACAGACTTAGAGATAGATCATGTAATAGCCTCTGCTTTTTACCTTTGCAGTAGCGATTGCCCTCTCTGTCTGCCTAACTGTCAGAGGTCATTTCCAATGAATGGTAGCTGAAAATGCCAGGTGCAGTTGACCCTTCGTATCCTTAGATTCTGTATCTGTGGGTTCCACATTTAAGGACTCAACCAATTCTAATAAAAAATATTCAGAAAAAAAGTCATCTGTATTGAACATGCACAAACCTTTTTTCTTATCATTACTCCCTAAACAATAAAGTATAACAACTATTCACATCACATTTATATTGTATTAGGTATTGTAAGTAATCCAGAGGTGATTTAAAGTATACAGGAGGTTGTGCATAGGTTATATGCAAATACAATACCATCTAATATCAGAGATTTGAGCATCTGTGGATCTGGGGACCCACAGAAGATCCTGGAATCAATCTGCTACAGATACAGAGGGATGACTGCACAGACTTTCTTAGCCCTTCTCATATCTAAGGTTTGGATACATAATCAAATTCCAGCTGTTGAAATTTCAGTGAAAGTATGAAGACAGATTCTTGGAAAGTTTTTTTCCACTTTAAATGTACAAGAAGTTCTCACACTTTCTATCCACTCTGGGATATGCATGAGCTTCTGCAGCTGTCTTGACATCATGACAGACCACATGAATAACACTGAAGATGGTAGAGCAAAAAAAACCTAATTCTAGGTTATTTTTTTTCTTTTAAAATTATTATTATTACTATTTGAGACAGAGTCTTATTCTGTCACCCAGGCTGGAGTGTAGTAGTGTGATCAGAGCTCACTGCAGCCTCAACCTCCCAGGCTTAAACAATCCTCCTGCCTCAGCCTCCAGAGTAGCTGGGACTACAGGTGTACACTGCCATACCTGGCTTTTTTTTTTTTTTTTTTTTTTTTTTCTAATTTTGTAGAGACAGAATCTCACTTTGTTCCCCAGGCTGACCTCAAACTCCCAAAGTGCTGGGATTATAGGCATGAGCCACTGCTCCTGACCTAATTCCAGGTTCTTGTTGACACTGCTGAACTACTTAACCAGCTGTGAAACTACCTACTTCTGAACAATTTTATTAAGTGAGATAATAAATTTGAATTTATGCAACTTTCAGCCGGGTATTCTATTACTTGAAATTTGTTACAGATAATAGGAAAACAAATGTATACACCAGAAAATTTCAGATACTGATCAATTATCTGAGGATAGTAAATACTACGAGGGTTGTTTCAAGTTAAACAATTACAGAAGGACTCATTTAGCCTGATAGAGCCAGCAATGCAAAGATCTGGGAGTCAGAGTGCTTTAGACACAACAACAGTAACTCTAAAAGTCCTAAGCTGGGTGAGCTTGAAGAACAGAAAGAAGTTCATCGATTGGAGTGCGGTAAATAAGAGGGAGGGAGTATGACGTAATGTCAGAGACATAGCAGAGGTTATTTTGCTTCTAATATGAAACTCTCAGGAGACAGAGTGCTTTGACACAATGGGAGGGTTATGGTTCTGGGAAATTGGTTGGGGGGCAAATTTTAAGAATATGAAATGGCAAAATCTCATTATGTAAGCAACTGCATACATAATTATTAAATTTGGATGCAATATCTGTCCATCTCTTTTAGACCCATCACTGTCCAAGCTCTTGCTTTTCACAAAACTGTACTCCCCACCCACATGGTAACCACAGAAGCAGCTGTATTTCATAAAATAACCTTGTCTCTCTGACTGCTGTTGAATGGACCAGAGATTGATACTTGATCTAAGCAGAGCTAAAGGTCCTTCCCTAGGAAATTCTGGAGTTGCGATCAGGAGGTCAAGTTGGTACCCTGTAGGTGGCCAAAGCTGTAAAATGTAAAGCTTGAAATATGTGGCCATTTCTTTGTAATATGGAAAAAACTGGTTATCTATCTTGAGAATGAAGAAACAAGAGGAAAAAATACCTTATGACATTCAAGTCTTTGATTCTGTAGGTTCCTAAAATTTAGCCCCATTTTCCCTGTTTTCTGTTTGTTTATTCCATTTTTATACCATGGTCTATTTCAGGTACCCTATAGGTGAGGGGAGGAGCTGTCATAATTGGTACCAGGAGTGGGGTGTTAAAAATAATAAACTTTAAAATATAGAAAAATGGCTGAGTAAAGTTGGTGGTGACTGGAAGTGAGATGATTTAAAGACTCTAAACTGAAACTGCAATGTTCCTGTTATATAGTAGTAAAGCATTTGATTCTCTCTTGAGGACCATGTACCCATTAGAATTTCAGCAGAACTTAGTAGCTAGCATTAATTTCGTTATCTCTTTAGGATAAATAATTTCTAGTTCAAGCTGACTTGCCTTCAAGTAAATAGAGGACAACAGAATCTGCTTAAGAAAACTTACTTGTTGTTACAAGTAAGATCACTTGTTAGTGATCTGAGACCACTGTTGCTAAACTTTACCCTTTAAATTCTTAACAGCACCCTAAAGTCAGGACACTAATTTGGAAACTTTGAGGAAACTGAAATCTTTTTCTTTTTTAATTTATTTTATTTATTTATTTTTTAAAGATGGGGTTTCACCATGATGGCCAGGCTGGTCTTGAACTCCTGACCTCAGGTGATCCACCCACCTCGGCCTCCCAAAGTGCTAGGATTACAGGTGTGAGCCACTGTGCCCAGCCTGAAACTGAAACCTTTTTAAACAATTTTTTATGTTTAATATTTGTGCATACATAGCATGTATATATATATTTATGGATACATGAGATATTTTGATACAGGCATGAAAAGCATAATAATCACATCAGGGAAAATTGGATATCCACCCCCTCAAGCATTTATCCTTTGTGTCACAAACAATCCAGTTATACTCTTTAGTTATTTTTAAATGTACAATTAAATTATTATTGATTATAGTCCCCTGTTGTACTATAAAATACTAGGTTTTATTCATACATTCTTTTTGTACCCATTAACAATCCCTACTTTTCCCTCTGCACACTCTCTCCTCAGCCTCTAGTACTCATCCTTCTATTCTCTATGAGTTCAACTGTTTTAATTTTTGGATCCCACAAATAAGTAAGAATATGTGATGTTTGTTTTTCTGTTCCTGTCTTATTTCACTTAACATAATGACCTCTAGTTCCATCCATGTTGCTGCAAATGACAGCCTCATTCTTTTTTATGGCTGAATAGTACTCCCTTGTGTATAAGTACCACAATTTTCGTTCTTTTGGGTGTACACCCAGAGAAACTGAAATCTTGTTACTCTTCTTTCCTTGCTTTATCCCATCTTCAACTTTTGCAAATTTAGTCCCATTGCCTGTTATAAACTCTTACTAAGAAGAAAAGTTTCCATTCTTCTACTAACTTTATTATTGCTCCAGTTCTCTTTTACCTTTCCATTTTCAGCACACTTTGTAAAACTATTCAGAGAATTCAGATATGGGTTAGGCATTCCTCTCATGAACTCTTGTAATGCTGTGTTTCCACCATTACATAGTATTACAATTGTTCTGTTGTCTCCCTACATCATTAAACTCTTAGTTGAGAACTGGACATATAACAGAGATTTGTAAAGAGTCTTGAATGAATGAAAAGTTGTTAGAAATATTGAGATTATGTATGCAAAGTACTGTCACACAAAGCAATTCATAAGTATTTCTTATTAGTTTTTAAAAAATAATTCATAGGAGGGGCCGGGTGCAGTGGCTCACACCTGCAATCCCAGCACTTTGGGAGGCCGAGGCGGGAGAATCATGAGGTCAGGAGTTCAAGACCAGCCTGGCCAAGATGTTGAAACCCTGTCTCTACTAAAAATACAAAAATTAGCTGGGCGTGGTGACACATGCCTGTAATCCCAGCTACTCAGGAGGCTGAGGCAAAAGAATCGTTTGAACCTGGGAGGCGGAGGTTGCAGTGAGCCGAGATCACTCCATTGCACTCCAGCGTGGGTGACAGAGTGAGACTTCATCTAAAAAAAAAAATAATAATTCATAGGATAACCCCAAGATATAGAATGACCCCGATATATGGCATATTTCATTTGTGTGGGAGCAGCTATCTGGACAGAAGTAGGAGTAATGTTAAGATGTAACAATCAGAAAAGATGCCCAATCAATTAGAACAGAAGCTGGCTAATGTGCTGTATGAGTATTTAACAGTTGATTGTCAGTCCTGGATAGAGATCTCCGGATGAATCCTCAGAGGTCCTGGGGCTTTTTACCTGGGAGAGATTGTTAATCTTGTATTCAAAACTTAGTATAAATTTACTTATTAACTATATTTTTGATGAATACATCTATGAAACGAGTTAAATTGAATGACCTAAGATTGAAAATTATTTACCAGTGATATTTTTAGCTCCAATCCAAGAAATTACACTATGTATGCTCACAAAAATAACAAATCAATAACTCTTCTAGATATTAGCAATAAACATTTAAAAATAATATTTCCAATAATATAAATCATAATGAAATCTAAGAATAAATTTAAGGTATATGAAACATATAAAAACTATGCAACTTTACTGAGGATTATAAAAATACTTGAATAAATGGAGAGATAGCACGTGCTTTTAAGAAACTATTTGAAGCCAGAGTTGGTGGCTCATGTCTGTAATCTCAGTGCTTTAGGAGGCCAGGATGGGAGCATCGTTTGAGGTCAGGAGTTTGAGACCAACCTGGACAACATAGCAAGACCCTGTCTCTACAGATAAGCAAATAAAAAAATAAGCCAGGTTTGGTGGTGCCTACCTGTAATCCCAGCTACTCGGGAGGCTAAGGTGAAAGAATTGCTTGACCCCAGGAATTCATTGAGCCATGATTGCACCACTGCACTCCAGCCTGGATGACAGAGCTAGACCCTGTCTCTAAAGATAAAATAAAATAAAATGAAGAAATTATTCAGTATTGTAAGATGACAGTTCTCCTTAAATTGTTTTGTAAGCCACTGTTTGAAAATGAAACAGCGAAATTCCAAATAAATTCCCAAAGGTACTTTTTGTAAAATTTTTATTGAAGTGTATTATACATACAAAAATTACGTATATCATAAGTGTGCAGCTCTTAAGCTTATCTGCAATAAAAATGGAGAGAAATGTCCCAAAAAATTTCAATAGAAAGGAATTTTATAATGTTTTAACTAGCACTGCACTATAGAAATCAGCATAAAAGAATAATAAACCTAAAATCAAGCTCAAGAATGCATATGTAAGTATACGTGATAAATGCAACATTTTAAATTGGTGAGTTAATGGATTTTTTAAATGGTGTTAGAATGACTGCGATATAAGTTTCCCACCAAACATATGAACTTTAAAAATAAATGTAAATAAATGAAACCAGAAAATAACTAGAATAACATATACTTTAAACCTCAGGATGAACAGGCATGACATCAAAAATAGAAATCACAATGAAAAAATCAACAAATTTATTTACATATGTTTAATACTTCTTTATGACAAGTATAAAACTAAAAGGAAAATGATAAACTAGGAGAAAGTGTTTGCTATCCTGATGATGTTTGAGCTGGTGTCTTTGATAGGAATAGGGTACACTCTATTGTTTGCATGTTTGATTGAACACTCTATTGTTTGTTTCTGGAGTCAGATGGCATGAGTTTAAATATGAATGTCCCATTTACCAGCTGTCTTAGGTTGGGTTTCCTAGGAGCACTGGCTGAGAGAAAGATTCTTCTACATGTGACTTATTCAGAAATTCCTGTCTAGTAAAACCTAGAGAAGTGAGGGAAGCAGGACAGGACAGGGGAATAAGCTAGGCAAAGGTAAAGGTTCAGCTAGCTACAAAAAACAAAAACAAAACAACATCAAAAACAAACAAACAAAAAACTTCAAGCCCTATAGAAGTTAAAGGTAAGGAAAAAATAAAACCAAACTTTAGACAAGTTAATTTTAAGGGCTAGTCACAGTGGCTTATGCCTGTAATCCCAGCACTTTGGGAGACATAGTGGTAGGATTGTTTGACCCCAGGAGTTATTAGCCAGCCTGGGCAACATGGCACAACCCCATCTATACAAAAATACAAAAATTAGCCAGCTGTGGTAGTGCATGCCTGTAGTCCCAGCTACTCCGGAGGCTGAGGTGGGAGGATTGTTTGAGTCCAGGAGTTTGAGGCTGTCATGAGCCATTATCCCACTACTGCACTTCAGCCTGGGCAACATAGAGAGACCCTGTCTCAAAAAAATAAACAAATAAAAAAATAGCAGTTTATTTGAGCAAAAAAAAATACCTCATGAATTGGGTAGCACTCAGAATCAGAAGTTCAGAGAGCCTCACCCAGTAACTTTGGACAGGCAGTACTTACAGACAGAAAAAGAAAGTGATATATAGAAACAGCTTGATTGATTACAGACAGCTGTTTGTTTGCTTATTTGAGCATGGGGTGTGAAGAGGTCTTATATGTACACGGTTTGATCAGTGGCAGCCTATGATTGGCTGAAGCTCAGCTCTGATGATTGGCTGAGACAGCTATTTGTTATAAGAATATACTCTTAAGCTAGGTTACAGTTTGTAAGTTAGATTGCAGATTACCATTTAGGGATTTTCAAGATGTGAAGACAACTTTAGGCCAAATTTATTTTCACAAGCTGAAGTCTAGCCTCAGCCCAATCTTAATGAAAGATTAGGGGCAAACATGGTACCACTTTGGGGGTTTTAAGCAAACTAAATATGGCCTGAGAAGGACTCCGTACTTCTATATTTGAGTCCTTGTGGATGAACTGTAACCTAGATTAATAATCAGACAAGATCAAAAACTTAATTTAGGAATATGCACCTGTAACAGTAACTGAGTCTTGGCCAATCCCAGTGGGCATACTTTAACCACTCACAGACCGCTAGGTGTTCTGTGTTCAAACAAGGCAAGCATCAACCTGTAACCAATCCAGCCGTTTCTGTACCTCACTGCCGATTTCTGTACCTCAGGTCCCGTTTTTGGTCTGTAAATTTTCTTCTACCATGTGGCTCTGTTGGAGTCTCTGTGAATCTGCTGTGATTCTGGGGGCTGCTGGATTCACAGATCATTCAATGCTCTATTAAGCTCCTTTAAATTTAATTCAGCTGAAGCTTCTTTTATCAGATGGGATCAGAAGCAGGATCTGAAGTAGAGCTTCTAGCGACCCCTAGGAGCTCTGAGTGAACACACAAGGTACCTATAGGACTCACTTGTGTCCATTGATCTCTCAGAGCAGCTGGGGATCACAGGTAAGCTCCCTCTCAGATTTTAGAGCTCCATGAATTTATGTTTTTAGCTCTCTGAGTTTCTTTGAGCAAACTTCTAATCCAGACTGTGTTTGGAAGTCATGATAGAAACAGAACTGGGTCCAGAAACAGATTTGATCCAGGAATTAACTGGCTTGGATTAAGTTAGAAGCCTCTTACATCTGACTGCGTCAGAAAGGAGCTGGTAGTAAGCAGTAATATTGCAGAGGTTATAAAATTTGGCTTTTGAAAATTCATTTGGACTTTTGTGTTCTACCTGTTTGTTTCATTTTCTTTAGTGCCTAGGTAGGAAAAATCATTGAATACGTTAATCAAGAGAACTTGAGAGTAATACCAATATTTTAGGTAAAAATGGGATCCTTAATTTCTGGAAAACTGTGTGCCTTCTGGCCTGGGAGGCAGCAAAGTCTTACAGAAATGGCATATTCTTACTAAAGATAACTTACAGTGGAATGTTCCAAATGAACAACAGCACACTGAAATTGCATTTTAAAAACTTTTTTTTCTTTTGTGTCGCAGCTTGGCCCCCATGGCTGTGGTACAGTGAGCTGGGTCGCTAGGGCGGCTCAGGGAAAGGGAATCCAGAAGCCAGGCATACTAGCAAAAGAGTAAAAATTTCTTTCCATTCAGATTTCTGGCTTCTCTCTCTTTGTGCCAAGCAGTTGAATGAATCGTAAAAACCACTGTTTATCTCCTCTGTAAAGTTCTGATTAATGCAAAAGAACTCTGAGGATAGTCTTAAGCTGTAGTGAATCTGGTGTATTTTGTGCTATGAATTCATTTATCTGTGTTGAGGGGTACCTCAGGATAAAATATGGGCTTAGGACCCCATAAGCTCACTGCTCAAGATGGTCCAGCAAGCTGATCGTAACAAACTTTGCTGTGGGTCCCTGAAACAAACAAAAAACTGAATGGGGTCTCCATCTTGTTTTATGTCCTTGAGAGCTTGGCCTTGTAACCACATGACAGTACTTCCTCTTGGTCTCCATCTTCCAGGGAACAGGTTAATGTCATAGTTAGCTCTAAAAATTATCTCAAGTAGTTAAAAACCTTGGCAAGCTCAAAATTGCCTACCCTAGACTTCTTCTGGGAAGGGAAATGGAGACTGCCCTATGCTATAGCCCAGTAGCTAAGGTTTTGCTGTTTCACAGTGGCTGTGTCTGGGTTCAATTCCTGGCTTAGGAGTCCTTTCTGATTTGATATATGCATGAACTTGTTGATTCTCTTCTCTACCATGAACTGTCTTAAATTTTCTTTCTCTAAGCACCTGGGAGGTTACCTTTGGTAAAGTTCAAAAGCCAGAAATATTGACCTTTTTGCCTGGCTAAAGTCAGATAATAAGAAATTTTAAAAGGACTTTATTAAAGAGTGCTATGGTTAAAAGTCAGCTTAATTAAAAGCGGACATTCAAGCTCTAACAGCCTGGACTTCTTGGGAAAAACAGGCGGCACTAAAGACCCTTTCCTGGTCCTGTTCTTCCAAGGACTTTACCATAAAGCCAATAACCAATTAAGAAACTTAAAAACTGGCAAATGAAAAATCTTACAACTACTGTAGTAATCTTATGTCTGTCTGTGTAGTTATATATGTGCTGTGTGTGTAATGTTTACATAAAGAGCTCTAATTAATTGACAAACAAAAATAAGTGCTTAACTCAAATATTTTGAAAGAAAAATAAAAACTGTAATGCCTTTTAGTTTACATAATTTTACTAATCTTTAGAAAATAAAAGCAGCTTTAGAGATTATTTGCAAAAAAATCATTTGGTCTAAATTATGCAGGTCAGATATTAACTTTACTAATGCTTTGAGATCATAATTGGCTTCTTTGACTTTTGAAAATTGTTCAATTTACCTACCTTGAACACAACAGATTCCAGATAAGGCCTGAGGACATGTGGAATTAGCCTCGCGTTCTTGCTATGCAAAGAAGGTTATACAGAAAATAGATTTTATGTAAGAAAGTATCTTGTACGGTAAATTCTTGTCCTAAAGTAAAATGACTGGTTGTTTAAAAAGAGGGATGTTTAGGACAAGTCAGAAAGTCCACCCATGTCATAGATTGTCTGCATAAGTCATGAAGTAATTTATGAAAGAAATTTATACAAGAAATGTTATACAACTTAAAGGTGATTAGGCCTCCTAAATGCTTCACAAAATGCCACTATGACTCTTAACTGTATAACTTGCCTGCTTAACAGTATGTAAAGCCTGGGACAGGTGGAGTTAGATGCTGGAAAGAGACCTTATCTGCACTTCTGCCTGGGTCCTAGGTTTCACATTGGTACATAATTAAAATCAATTACTAACCAGGCTTTTCACCAAAAGTAAAAGTCACTAAGAGTTAAAGGTGTAACATGTATTCGAGACTATTAAAAATACGGTTTTACATGCAAGGTGTATAAGGAAAGTAGAATATACTCTTGGTAAAAGATTATTAGAAGTCATGGGAATGTGAATTTTTTTCCTAGATTAGAGGGTTAAAGGATTGTTTTAAATTAAATAAAGCTAAAGGTTTAAACAAGTTATGGAAGGTTTATAAAAATTAACCTTGCAAAAACTTCTATGTGTGAAAATAGTGACTAAATTTAAAGGGGTGTTATTTGGTTTTTCCAAAAATTGAACATCGAAATAAAAGCACAACAAGTTTTTCTTCCAGCACTGATCTGCTCTTTAACAAAAATTGTAAAGGGTTATAAAAGGTTTATAAAATTCTTACTTTGTGGTTGAATTGATTGAGATTGAATACATTTGTCTGTAAGATTTTATTAAGAATTGGGTTTAGACTGCTCTGCCGCCTGCAAGGGCTGCCCGGGCCCGAGTGGTTCACTGCACCTTGAAGACAGATTCCAGACGCCGGGAACTTGACTCCAATCCCAGACGCTATGTCCAGCAAAGGCTCTGTGGTTCTGGCCTACAGCGGTGGCCTGGACACCTCCTGCATCCTCGTGTGGCTGAAGGAACAAGGCTATGACGTCATTGCCTACCTGGCCAACACTGGCCAGAAGGAAGACTTCGAGGAAGCCAGGAAGAAGGCACTGAAGCTTGGGGCCAAAAAGGTGTTCATTGAGGATGTCAGCAGGGAGTTTGTGGAGGAGTTCATCTGGCCGGCCATCTCGTCCAGTGCACTGTATGAGGACCACTACCTCCTGGGCACCTCTCTCTCCAGGCCCTGCATCGCCTGCAAACAAGTGGAAATTGCCCAGCGAGAGAGGGCCAAGTATGTGTCCCATGGTGCCCCGGGAAAGCGGAACGATCAGGTCCGGTTTGAGCTCAGCTGCTACTCACTGGCTCCCCAGATAAAGGTCATTGCTCCCTGGAGGATGCCTGAGTTCTACAACCGGTTCAAGGGCCGCAACGACCTGATGGAATACGCAAAGCAACATGGGATTCCCGTCCCGGTCACGCCCAAGAATCCATGGAGCATGGACGAGAACCTCATGCACTACGAGGCTGGAATCCTGGAGAACCCCAAGAACCAAGCACCTCCAGGTCTCTACACAAAGACCCAGGACCCAGCCAAAGCCCCCAACACCCCGGACATTCTTGAGATCGAGTTCAAAAAAGGGGTCCCCGTGAAGGTGACCAACGTCAAGGATGGCACCACCCACCAGACCTCCTTGGAGCTCTTCATGTACCTGAACGAAGTCGCGGGCAAGCACGGCGTGGGCCTAATTGACATCGTGGAGAACCGCTTCATCGGAATGAAGTCCCGAGGTATCTATGAGACCCCAGCAGGCACCATCCTTTACCACGCTCATTTAGACATGGAGGCTTTCACCATGGACCTGGAAGTGCGCAAAATCAAACAAGGCCTGGGCTTGAAATTTGCTGAGCTGGTCTATACTGGTTTCTGGCACAGCCCTGAGTGTGAATTTGTCCGCCACTACATCGCCAAGGAGCGAGTGGAAGGGAAAGTACAGGTGTCTGTCTTGAAGGGCCAGGTGTACATCCACAGCCGGGAGTCCCCACTGTCTCTCTACAACGAGGAGCTGGTGAGCATGAACGTTCAGGGTGACTATGAGCCAATTGATGCCACCAGTTTCATCAACATCAATTCCCTCAGGCTGAAGGAGTATCATCGTCTCCAGAGCAAGGTCACTGCCAAATAGACCCCTGTACAATGAGGAGCTGGGGCCGCCTCAATTTGCAGATCCCCCAAGTACAGGCGCTAATTGTTGTGATAATTTGTAATTGTGACTTGTTCTCCCCAGCTGGCAGCCTAGTGGGGCTGCCAGGCCCCGGCTTTGTTTCCTGGTCCCCCTGAAGCCTGCAAACCTTGTCGAAGGGAAGGGTGGGGGGCAGCTGCAGTGGGAAGCTATAAAATGACAATTAAAAGATAAAAAAAAAAAGAAGAATTGGGTTTATATTATTGATATAATGCACTAATGCAACAGTGACATTTGGCTTATTTGGTATAAAATCATGGGGAGCATTATCAAAATAAAAACATTTAATCTTCAGGTTATTCTGTAATAAATGATATTAATATATGTTCCAAAATTATATGGGATTTCTAAAATCCTAATATGTCTGAGTATATGATATTGATCATAATTAAGTTTATAATGTTATTATAGACCACTGAGATAACTAAATTTCCTTATCATTTGTGTTTTTAACTATCACTATTTAAATTCATGTCCACAGTTAATTGCTTAATGCTAATGCACTTTCTAAAAACTTCATAAGAACACAAAATCCTAGAATACGGTGTTTTTTAAGAGGCTCATGAAAGGATGGAAAGGACCCTGAAAAGCACTCATGAATAAAGGTTTCTAATAACTTTAAAATCATATCATGGGTAAGAATTCCTCAATTCCCCAAGAATTGGACTGGGTAAGAATTCTTGAAACCTTAATAAAATGACTGACTGGTTTGTGAAACTGCTAACCCCAGTAGAACAAAAATTAATTAAATATCAATAAAATGCCCAGTTATTATGCTAAATCAGTCAATACTAGATACACAATTTGAATAAACTCCACAGTTTAAGTCAAATTACCTATGATACTCCATTAGTTATCAATGCTATGCACCCAAGTTAGAGAAAGAACTGGTATTCGAGAGAACTTAAGTCCAATGTTAAGCATGGACTCTTGAAGAACCAGAATAATTGCCTTGTCCTTCCTGAGTCCTTAAGCTTTCGTTTTTAAAGGTTCTGCATTCCATGACTTATCATGGAAAAGATAAAATGATCCAAATTGAATATACTGATGTGGTAATTTATAAATTGCAGAAATTTTTGAAAGCCAGTATTTGGTTTCATATTCCTGGGAAGACAATCACAACTTCAGGTACATTTGGCTACCTGATGGGCCATTTAAACATTTATAAAGGGATTTTATTCAATTGTCATTTTCAAGGTATGTTTCCTGATAATATAAAAGCTTTCCCATGCAAGAGGGCTGATATTATAACAGTAGGTTATTATGCTACAGTGTATTTTCACCAGGTAAAGAGAGCTTTTTATGGTTCACTGAGGACAACCCCTTCACAGTCTAGAATCTGAAGACTGGATCTGAGAACATCAGAAAAAGACTGCCCTTGCCATTCCCACTACAGCAAAACTTTGGGACCTTGAACTTTGGATTCATAATCTTATAACTGAGAAGGGTCCCTTCACACTCTTGGAACTGTACACCTGTTATAACCCTTAAGGTAAAGCTAACCAGGACAGTTTTTCCCCAGAAGAAGATGGCATACTTAATGTGAACAGTTTTCCCAGAATCATGGATCAAGGCTTCTCTACTATCATGAAACTCTTATCTTTGAACTTTTTTTTTCCATTTCTTATGCCTCTATGAAAAATAGAAGTGAAAAGGGGTCTATATGTATACTTATAGGGCATACCTTAAATTGTGAAGCATTTTGCAGCCAGTCTTACACATGAATAAACTCATATATACTTTAATAGATAAAAGATAAAGGCTCAATCTAGGTGAGAAACTTTAATGGTACATATGCTGCCTCATAATCAGTCAAAACTCCTGTTAGCCCACATCATGTATTAAAGAGAACATTGCCAGGAGGTCTTCTAGAAGGACATCATTTGTTAGGTCCTTTTTCCATGCTTTAAATAAAAAATAATTTAAAATGTCTCCCTTATAATAGGCTCCATAGCAATTTGTACTTTAAAGGCTATTGTTACATGACAGACTTTAAATTCTCTTGTAGAAGTTGTGCTAAATAATAGAATTAGCAAAACAGAAATGTACCTGCACAGCTACTGACATGTGGCCTAATGAGAAATACTTCAAATGTTGATTATAAAAATTCAGTTGTAGGGGATTAATGGAAAGAACACTTAGTCAAGCAAGCAGACTCTTTAGCTCATTCTTTAATCTATTTAATTTTAGGTGGTTTGGTTTATGGGGACCATGAGTAAGGAGCATACTCCAAACTCTTGATGCTATTCTCCTCATAGCCATAATAATAGTCTCCCTGGTGTGCTGTGTTCTTTCAAAGGTTTTAAATGTTTGCAGGCAGCAATCTGTAGAAAGTCAAATGATCTCTCTTCAACTGGAATGACAAAAGCTGAAAGAAATGTGTTACCATGAGGACAATGTAAGCTGTGAATGACACACAGCACTAAGGCCCTAAGTTTTGGTCACATTGTTGCCTAGGTAAGAACCTGGCCAAAAAGGGGAATTTTTTAAAAACAAAATTATGGAAGGCCATTATTTTGGCCCGAACGCATGCACTAGGCCCCAACAGACCAAACTAAAATGGAGTGACTCATGCTAAATGTGACATAATCAAACTAAGACTTTAAGGAAACATGTAGATCCTAGAACAGAACACATTTTGTTTTTCTCCTGTATACAGGACATTCCAGCATAAGGAGGTACCCTCTATTCAGTCCCTGTTTCCTCCTTGCAAAACCCACTGTTCTACTGCTTCTCAATGGGTTTCAAGACCATCTAAGCACATTTACAAAATGAAAGTAACATCAATGACTAAGGTTTTGGTCAATCTCTCAAAATTGAGAAAATGACCAAAAAGGGGGAATTGTTAAAGCAAACTAAATATGACCTGGGAAGGATTCTGCACCTCTATATTTGAGTCCTTGCGGATGAACTGTAACCTAGCTTAATAGTCAGACAAAATCGAATACCTAAGAGTATGCGCTTATAACAATAACTGAGTCTTGGCCAATCCCTGCAGCCATACTTCAACCACCCATAGACTGCTAAGCATTCAAACTGTGTTCAAAGAAGGCAAATGCCAACCTGTAACTAATCCAGCTATTTCTGTACCTCACTTTTTTCTGTACATCATGTCACTTTTCTTATCTGTAAATCTTCTTCCACCACATGTCTGCACTGGAGTCTCTGTGAATCTTCTGTGATTCTGGGGGGCTGCCTGATTTGGGAGTTGTTCATTATTCAGTTAAACTCCTTGAAATTTAATTCAGCTGCAGTTTTTCCTTTATCAGGGGTGAGTGTTTATACACCCCTTCCCATAAGTCAATCATTGGTTATTGGCCATCATTGTATTTGAGCTCCCTTTGGGGATAGTTTTACAGAGATGGATGGAAAATTGAGTAGTTAGTCACAATCTTAGCCCCTGGACCAGGGGAGTGCTAGATGGACTAGGTGATTTGGGGATAGTATGAGTAGCATCTTCTGCAGTAACTAAGTCATTAGGTTTAAGTTAATTAAGTCTTTAAAGCTTTTGTTTTCTCATTTATGAGAAAAATTGTATGGATGCTATAGGGTATAAGGGAAATCACAAAATACGGTTTCTGTCAGAAATATAGCTTAACAAAAGCACTCAAGTGTTTGCATTTAGAGAGTATTATGAACATAAATACTCACCAATAGCAAAGTGGGAAAACGACAAAGACTGGTACTATACAAGTGAAGACTTACAATTATCCAAAATATAGAACTGTTTATTCTTTCACTGCAAACTTAAAATGTGTTACCATTTATTTCCTGTTGTTGCCAAGGTTTCCCTGTGGAAATAGAGGGCAATCTCCTACATTCCTAAGCAGAATATAAATTAATCAGTTGTTTTCTGAAGGGCATATTGGAAATCTATCTGAAGCTTTTAAAACATGCAAACACTTCTAACCTGGACATTCTCACTTCCAAGGGTTTATCTGGGGAAAATTTGACCAGATACTTAAAGATACAAAGAAGCTTTTAGTACCTATTACTTGAGTATTGAAAAATTGGCCTTGAACAAAAGAGCTAACAAAATAGAAAGGAATAATGATGACAAAGCGGTTACTATAAACAATAATTGTTATTGGGAATAATGCTGTTATTGGGAAAAATACAAAGTCACAACTTACATGGTGCCAGGCAAAGAGAGCATTTGCAGGGGAACTTCCCTTGTTACAGCCATGTGGAACTGTGAGTCCATTAAGCTTCTGTTTCTTAATAAAGTACCCAGTCTCAGGTATGTCTTTATTAGCAGCATGAGAACAGACTAATACAGTAAATTGGTACTTGTAGTGGGGCATTGCAGTAAAGATACCTGAAAATGTGGAAGCAACTTTGGAACTGGGTAACAGCAAAACTCAGAGCTGTTTGGAGGGCTCAGAAGACAGGAAGATGGGGAAAGTGTGAAACTTCCTAGAAACTTGTTGAATGTCTTTGAGCAAAATTCTGATAGTGATATGGACAATAAAATCCAGGCTGAAGTGGTCTCAGATGGAGATGAGGACCTTGTTGGGAACTGGTCCTGCTATGCAAAGAGACTGGTAGCATTTTGCCTCTGCCCTAGAGATCTGTAGAAATTTGAACTTGAGAGAGATGATTTAGGTATCTGGCAGAAGAAATTTATAAGCAGCAAAGCACTCAAGAGGAAGCAGAGCAGAAAAATTTGGAAAATTGCAGCCTGATGATGCAGTAGAAAAGAAAACTCTAGTTTTTGGCAAGAAATTCAAGCCAGCTGCAGAAATTTGCATAAGTAACCAGGAGCCAAATGTTAATCACCAAGACAATGAAAATGTCTCCAAGACATGTCAGAGACCTTTATGGTAGCCCCTCTCATTACAGGCCTTGAGGCCTAGAAGGGAAAAATGGTTCTGTGGGCTGGGCCCAGGGTCCCCTTTCTCTATGGAGCCTTGGGACATGGTTCCCTGCATCTTAGCTGCTTCAGTTCCAGTCATGGCTAAAAGGGGCCAACACACAGCTCAAGTCATTGCTTCAGAGGATACAAGCCCCAAGCCTTGGTTGCCTACACGAGGTGTTGAGCCTTTGGATGCACAGAAGTCAAGAATTGAGGTTTGGAGACCTCCACCTAGATTTCAGAGGATGTATGGAAACACCTGGATGTCCAGGCAGAAGTTTGCTGCAGCAGCAGAGCCCTCATGGAAAACCTCTGCTAAGATAGTGCAGAAGGGAAATGTGGGGTCAGAGTCCCCACTGGGCACTGCCTAGTGAAGCAGTGAGAACAGGACTACTGTCCTCCATACCCCACAATGGTAGATCCACTGACAGCTTGTGCCATGCTTGTAGAAGAGCTGCAGACACTCAATGCCAGCCCATGAAAGCAGCCAGGGTGTGGGCTGTACCCTGCAAAGCCACAGTGGTGGAGTTCCTCAAGGTTGTGGGAGCCTGCCTCTTGCTCCCACACATCAGTGTGACCTGGATGTGAGGCATAGAGTCAAAGGAGATCATTGTAGAACTTTAAGGTTTAATGACTACTCTATAGGATTTTAGACTTGCATGGAACCTCCCATTTGGAACAGGTATATTTACCCAATTCCTGTACCCCCATTGTATCTGGGAAGTAACTAACTTGCTTTTGATTTTACAGGCTCCTAGACAGAAGGGACTTGCCTTGCCTTGTCTCAGATGAGACTTTGGACTGTGGACTTTTGAGTTAATGATGAAATGAGTTAAGACTTTGGGGGAGTGTTGGAAAGGCATAATTGGTTTTGAAATATGAGGACATGAGATTTGAGAGGGGTTGGGAGTGGTTTGATATGGTTTGCCTGTGTCCCCACCCAAATCTCATCTTGAATTGTAACTCCCATAATACCCACATGTCTGTGAGGGACCCAGTGGGAGGTAATTGAATCATGGGGGTGGGTCTTTCCCATGCTGTTCTTGTGATTTGTATAATAAGAGCTGTTGGTGAGGGAACTATCTTAGACTATTGCTTTGAAAATTGATATACAGCTGGGTGCAGTGGCTCATGCCTACAGTCCCAGCTACTCAGGAGGCTGAGGTGGGAGGATCGCTTGAGTCCAGGAGTTCTGGGCTGTAGTGCGCTATGCCAGTCGGGTGTCTGCACTAAGTTCGGCATCAATATGGTGACCTCCGGGAGCAGGGGACCACCAGGTTGCCTAGGGAGGGGTGAACCGGCCCAGGTTTGAAACAGAACAGGTCAAAACTCCCATGCTGATCAGTAGTGGGATCACACCTGTGAATAGCCACTGCACTCCAGCTTGGGCAACATAGTGAGACCCCATCTCTAAATAAATAAATAATTAAAAAAGAAAAAAGAAAATTGATTTAGAGCCATTCAAGGAATTATTTCTTGAATGTACTCAATTTATTCTGTCTTTAGGCTCATTTTATATTTGGCAAATATACTGTATCAGTCAGAATCCTAAGAGGAAACAGATGGCACAGTCAACAAGATAATTTTATAAAGAGTTTTATAAAGGGACAGTTTACAAAGATGAGGGCAGAGCCCAAAAAAAGGCGAACACCTGGGCTGGCAAAGTCAGAGAGTGACCACCCTGCCTGGGTTGAAAAAGCAAGAGGGAGGACCTATTATCAGAACCCAAGAGATGCAGGGATTTCATAGAACAAAAGTTATTATCCTGGTCATGTAGGGCAGCTGTCCTGCATGTGTTGGCTCAGCTTTTTGGGCAGCTTCAATCTCAGGGCAGTTCCGTATTAACACAAGCTTCCATAATCATCATGGCAGGAGAAGAGCCAGATAAGCACATGCCAGATCTTAAATGCTGCTAACTGGAAGTGGTGCATCACTTCTGCTCACATCCCCTTGGCCAAAGCAAATTATTTGGCTTTGCCCACCCAACTTCAAGGGAGTGGGGAGGGCAATCTTCTTATCTACTCAAAAGCAAAGGAGAGGGCTGGGCACTGTGGCTCATTCCTGTAATCCCAGCACTTTGGGAGGCCAAAATGGGCAGATCACCTGAGGTCAGCAGTTTGAGACCAGCCTGGTCAACATGGTGAAACCCTATCTCTACTAAAAAATACAAAAATTAGCTGGGCATGAGCACTTGTAATCCCAGCTACTTGGGAGGCTGAGGCAGGAGAGTCACTTGAACCTGTGAGGTGGAGGTTGCAGTGAGCTGAGATCACACCATTGCACTCCAGCCTGGGCAACAGAGCAAGACTCCATCTCCAAAAAAAAAGCAAGGGAGATCTGGAAACACTGGTGAATAACACAGGCAGAGAGGAACCCGTGTTCTTTTACATTACGCTGCATTCTTTTGAATGAGAAGCAAACTTTTATTGGACAATAATACATGCTCTACAGCTATGCTGTCCAATACACTAGCCATCAGCCACATGTGGCTACTGAGAACTAGAAATGTGTCAAGTCTCAATCGAGATGTGTGGTAAATGTAAAACAAACCTCAGATTTCAAAGGTTTAGTATGACTAAAGAACATAAAATGATTCATTAATGATTTTAAAATATTGAGTACATGTTGAAATAATAATATTTTGATATCGGGGTAAACACAAATATATTATTAAAAGTAATTTTACCCACTTTTGCTTTTTAAAATGTTGTTTCTAGGAAATTTTTAATTAGACATGTGGCTTGCATTTGCAGCTTGCATTGCATTGCTGTTGAACAGCCCGGCTCTAAAGAGTCCTCTGGTTCCTAACAGGGTTCTTACTAGAAAGGAGTGAAGAATTACCAAACTTTGCTGGAATTCTCTAGAATAAATTTTTACTTTAATTGATCTTGGAACAAATTGACTTTTTTTCTTTTATTTTAGTGCCTGATTTAAATTTCTTTATACAAATTCAGGATGATTTTTTTCTCTCTTCCATAAAGGCACAGCACAGATGGTCCAGAGAGACCATTATTCTACAGTCTTTTTTTATAAAATGTGGTTACATGAAATTTAGTTTCATTAAAACAAAGGAAACCATTCTGCAAACATGTTGCTTTTCAGAGTCTTAGTTTCTCATAGATATTCAATTGGAAGTCTTCAACCATTTTTTTTTACCTTGGAGGGAGAGTGCAGAGAAGGTCACTCACCTTGCCTTTTCCTATATATGTAGAGCTGAAATTGTAAGAAGCTCTAAAGTTTTCTTGGAAGTTTGATCTAGCAAAAACTATTGAGTGGCCTGTGCCAGAGATGTCCTTTCCTCTCCTCCACCCACCCTAGACTCCTCTCCTTCCCTTACACCCATCTCTCTGCCCTGGAGGCTGGCTTGGGTGGTCTGTACCAGAAGTGTCTTGTCTTTGACTTTTGGTTCTCTTCAGCTAATGGAGAGTTCTAACTGGAAAGTCAAGGAGGGAGGAGAGCAGGGTCAGAGTGTCTACTCACCTGGTTCCCTCCTGCAAGGTCGCCCGGTGCTGAGCATCCAGAGGTGTCAGGAAAAGAGAGTCACTGCAAATAAGCCAGGAAGAAAGGACTTAATATAAAGAGAAGACCTTAGGCAAAAGATAAGGAGGTCTGGATGAGAGATTCAGAGGGTTAGAGAAATAATCATCGTCACTCTAGCCAGTGCACTGGCATCAGGGCTTCCCAGTATGATAGAGCTCGTAGAAAAGTCTAGAAGCAATGCATGTTTGGTTATTGAGTGGGATCCAGAAAGGGGAGGTTGTCAAGAGTCTGTGGAAGCTGCTGCCAAGAAGGGTGGGCTTGTGGCTGATTGGGTAAGCGGTGTCAGCCCTAAGAGAAACGTGCTGTTTGCAGAGCAGAAAGAGAGAGGGCCAGTGGGGGCCTGCCAGGGACATCACATCTCTCTGTCACTATGTCTGACCAACATGACCTCCCAGTAATGGTTTTTCCCTGAAGTTCACCTTCCAAATTTCACGTGAGTGCCTCTCTCTCCTGGCAAACTCTAGCCTAGAACTATGCTTGGAAGGCATCCAGGAAACTGACTTTCCAGCCTCAGTCAGGAGCAGAGGTATCGAGCTGTCAACAGTCTGGCATAGACCAGCTGTGTCCCATGACTGAGGGCTGTGTTGCTTTAAGGAAGCCTCCTTTTCACCACTGCAAGTTCTGGGGTTTGCCTCAGCTCATGCTTTTGGGCCTGAGACGTCCCTTTTCAGATGTTAGGAGTGGTAACAACTTCCTTGGGTGAATCCCCTATCCCTGGTGACTCCTGAATACCCTGCCCTCCCCTGCAAATAATCTTGATCTGAGGGTGCTGTCTGCATTCCACTGTGACTCGGACTGACAGTTGGTCCCCTGGCGTCTTGTGGGGGGCTGTATCAAAACAAGAGGTCTTAGTGTCCTCCACCAATCACTAAAGGACACAGGAGAGAAACATTTTTAAAAGAGATTTGCTCAAGACTAGGACAATAAGGCTGCTTTTCATATCTTTCTGCCTGATTTTTGTTAAGGCTTTACAATATCTTTTAGGAAAAACAAACCCACTGTAATATAACTAAGTTAAAAAAGTTAAAAACAAACCCACTGTAATATAACTAAGTTAAAAATTTTTTTAATCTATATATTTATTTATATAAATATATCTATATTTATCTATATATTTATATATTTTTATATATATCCTATAAAAGGATATATATTAAAAAATATATCCTTTTTATCAGGATATATTTTATTGTTTAGCAAAGAAATATCAAGATTGCAACCACACATGAAGCTCAACACTCATAACTTCTTGGTCTTCCAAAGTGTACCTTGTACTTCTTTTGAATGGGAGGTTGAAAAACTTCCTTTGTTTCCTCACCCCCAATTGTTTCTCTAATGAGAGGCTTACACTAGATTACCTGAAGTATCCCCTGTGTACTAATAAGGAATATGAAACATTTCCTGTTTCAGTCAAGTTTGTGGAATATACTGATTGGTGAGGAAAATGTGAAGAGATTTTCTTTGAAGTACTGGGTGAATATATTGTGAAACAAAATTTACCTTCTTATTTGACTAAGAAAATCAGAGACAAACATTGTCACTAATACCTTTGAAAGCATTATGTAAAAGAGTGCATGGTCCTAATGGAACCCCAGCCTAGTTCAGGAGTTGGCAAACAATGGCCTATGAACTAAATCCAGCCTGCTGCCTGTTTCTGTAAATTTACCTTTATTGAAACAGAGCCATGCTTATCTGTTTACATGCTGTCTATGGCTGCTTTCTCACTACCACTACAGAGCTGAGTAGTTGCAACAAAGATTATGTTAAATCTCTGGCCCACAAAGCTTAAAATATTTACTACCTGGCCCTTCACAGAAAAAGTTTGCCAACCCCTGGTTTAAGTAATAAAACTTGTAAGCAGCTCTCTTCAAGCAAATATTTTAAAGTAAAAGTCTCCAGAGTGTTCAGAAAGGATATAACCTGAGATAACTTAAAGTGGGTGACTCAGAGTACAAATAAATGTCTATTTTGAAAGCATGAAAATGACAGTACCTGCTATTACACATCAGAGGCAGCCTGATAGCCCTGGGATCTAATCTCAATTTTGTTATTTACCAGATTAACGACCTTGTGCAAGTTACCTATCTATTCTTAGTTGTAAAATCACATGAAAGAGTATGTGAACCCCCCTAAATTTCTATCCAAAAGAATCCACAAGCAAAGGATTATTGAATATTAATTTTTACACTGAAGAAAGGGGAAAGATTTATGGGGTTAGAAGGTTGGAAATGCATGATATGTGTAAAGAACTTAGAATGTAATGTACTCTAAGTTATTAAACAACCTTTTTCCTCCCGTTGCTTCCATAAAGCCACTCCTTCACCAGAAAAACTTGACTCTCTTAGGCAACATACTGAGAACTGTGCATAGGAGTGAGAAATGCAGCAGCAGAATTTGGAATGAATGTAGCCTGGCCACTGTGTGTACCGGGACCCTGGCCAGCAACGCCTCAGGACACGAGAGCGCTCAAGCTATAAAGAACGCTGCAGTGGGCCCTACAACTGGACTGTGCAATGGAAGCTTCCAGCTGTGGAGACACAGGGAACTTGATCTCTAAATGAGGAACAGACAAGCTGCCGAGGAACACCTGTGTTCCTCCAATGTCAAATCTGGTTTAGAGACACCACCCAGAGGAAAGCATCGGGAACATACTAAGGTTTAAAAAGACCATCCTTTTGTATTTACTTTCAGAAGGAGAGAGGAATAAATCTACTTCTTCTCTTCTGGCTCTGCAAGGTTCAAAGTCCACTAACACACTTCAGCTTGAGCTGAAATTCAACAGATAAGAAAAGATTCTTAATGATTAATCAGCCCCAGCATGGTTCTGGAGCAAGAAAGGGACTTTATTTTCATTTTATAGATGAGAAAACTGAGGCTGTGAGAGGTCAGAACCCCTTTGGTGTCATGTAATTTTTTTGTGCCGATTGAGAAAGAATCTCTGGGTCTCTGACTCCTGCTCTACTCTTCTCTAGAACCCAGAATTTGTGTAGAATACACTGGGCTTCCTCTGATTTGCGACATGACCTTGGCACGTTAGGGAATCTCTCAGTACTTTTGTTTCCTTCTCTGTAAAATGGTCAAAATTCCTGTCTACCTTTCCACATGAGGATATTGAAGTTCAAAGGTGATTACAGACAGGAAATTGTGATCCAGTGGATTTGTCAGATGCTTATTTTCCTACATAAAATTCATCCTCTTCTTTCTAATTTCTTGCAGCAGTCTACCCAGCTTCAGGGAATAAATCATGATTAAATCAGTTATGGCAGTCCCATGCCCTTTTGCCAGTGGTTGGACTAGATATTTTCATGTGACCCAGACTCCTCAATAAAATCTGGAGGAGGCCGGGCGCGGTGGCTCAAGCCTGTAATCCCAGCACTTTGGGAGGCCGAGGTGGGTGGATCACGAGGTCAAGAGATCGAGACCATCCTGGTCAACATGGTGAAACCCCGTCTCTACTAAAAATACAAAAAATTAGCTGGGCATGGTGGCGCGTGCCTGTAATCCCAGCTACTCAGGAGGCTGAGGCAGAAGAATTGCCTGAACCCAGGAGGCGGAGGTTGCGGTGAGCCGAGATCGCGCCATTGCACTCCAGCCTGGGTAACATGAGTGAAACTTTGTCTCAAAAAAAAAAATCTGGAGGAAAGCCTGAAATGGGTTGTAGAAAACTTTAAAAGTAGTCCTGTTATAACTGATGAAAGTCACAGGTGGTAATGTGCAGAAAATTTTAAGTGCCTGCAAAGGATACTCTCATGCACAGTGTGAAGTGAGACAGAAGACAGCAGGGGTGGAGCATAGCACAAGTCAGTTACAAAGTCATTCACTGATTCAGCAAATATTTACAGTGTGCCCACCATGTGTTAGGCACTGGAAACATATCGGAGAACAAAACAGACCAAAATTCCTGGGCCTCATGGAAATGACATTCTAGCATGGGGAAATAAACAAGAGAAGTAAGTACAACATGCAGTATACTGGCGATAAGTGTGAAAGAAACAATTGAAGCAGAAATGGAGATGTGAATGAATTAGGGGTTGAGATTTTAGGTACAGTAATGAAGGATGTCCTCCTGGAGAAGGCAGATTTTGAATAAAACCTGAAGGAAGTGAGGAAGTGAGCTATGGTGGAATCTGGAGTCAGAGCAGCCCTATCAGAGCAGACAGTGAGGAGGCTGGTGTGGCTGGAGTGGAGTGAGTGATGGGGGAGGAGTAGAAATTCTGATCAGTGGTATTGAGAGCCAAGTCAGTTGTGTGGACCCTCAAAAGCACTGTGGCTCTTATTCTGAGTCACACAGGAATCCAGGCGAAGGTTTTGAGCAGAGAGATGTAGACAAATCTTCATCTTAGCAGGATCATTCTAACCGCTTTGCGCAAGTAGGCTGAAGAGGCACAAGGACAGAATGAACCACATACGAGGATATTAAACGTAGGTGAGAGTCCTTGGTAGCTTTAGCTAGAGTGGTAGCTTGGAAAGGTAAGAAGTGGTCCAGAATCTGGTTGTAGTTGAAGACATAGTTGGCAGGATCTATTAAATATAAGAGTGAGGTTTGAGGAAGTTGAGGCTGGCTCCAAGGTTTTTGGTTTGAGCACCTAGAATGATGGAGTCTGGAAGATTGTAGAAACAGCAGGATTTGGGGGTAAGCCCAGAACCTTGCTTTTCATCTTGTTTGAGATGCCCATTAGTCATCTAAGTGGACATGTCAAGCAGGCTGTCGCATAAGAAGTCTAACAAATTGGGCATTTAATTTCGTGAAAGAAACACCAGAAATGAGTCACAGGGAAGCATCTGACTCACTGTGTGAAAAGCAGAGTAATTTCTTTAAACATCAATTTCCTCATCATGGAAATGGGAGTAACAGCCAGTGCTGTTGTGTAGATTTGATAAGATGATAAAAAGACCTACCAGATTTTTGAGCAATAAGCAATAAATAATGTTATTTATTACTCTTTCTACATTTTCTTGCCTGAGTAGAATCTACAGAAAATTAAGTCACTTGACCTACCATTTAGTTTTCTTGTCCTAAAATGAAGGAATCTCTGAATATTTTTGATGGGCTTGGTGACTTACAATTTCTTATAGCTGTCACATAGGTCTGGGATAAAGATGTAATTTTTTTTGGTTCTATGGGGGAGGAAACAGACTCAGAAGTAAAATAATTTTCCCAAAGTGATACAACTAGTGTCATTTTGAAGATCAGTGTTTCAATTATTTTTAATTTAACAACAATTGCATATTTAAGAACCTTTTCAAATATATTTACTTTTTACTAACACCGATTCTAAAAAATAAACATTTCTCTCCATGTTAATAAATAATTTTTAGGAAGAGGTTTTTAAAATTTAGTTTTCAGAGAACAAAAGTCTCGAGTAGGGAATTCTTACCCACAGTAGGAATTAATGCAAGTATGGGTGTTTCATAATGAATGATGGTAACCCTCTGGGCTTACACTTACTGGATATATCCACTTGACAAATGGGATAGTAATTGTCCAACACTTCCTTTTGTAGGTTGATCCAGAGTGAGAATAATAAAGTCCATATTATGTTGCTTATTGATCAAGGAGGTCTAAACTGTAGTTTGATCATTTAGGGCTGGAAGCCCAACCCCGAGAAAAATTTAATATACGGACAATGGTACCACAACTCTTGAGTTTCAGTTTAATCCTGAGTCATTCTTGAGGGACAGAGGGCTCTAGGAGCACTGATAGTCTTTAGCTGTCCTTGATTTCAGGAAGTAGTTATTGAACTATGATGGCTGAATTGTGACTGTGGGCCAGGAGAGGTAGCTCATGTCTGTAATCCCAGCACTTTGGGAGGCAAAGGTGGGCAAATCACCTAAGGCCAGCCTGGCCAACAGGCTAACATGATGAAACCCCATCTCTACTAAAAATACAAAAATTAGCTGAGTATGCTGATATGCGCCTATAGTCCCAGCTCCTTGGGAGGCTTACTTGAACCTGGGAGGCGGAGGTTGCAGTGAGCCAAGATCGTGCCACTGCACTACAGCCTGGGTAACAGAGTGAGACTCTGCTAAATAAATAAATAAATAATAAATAGTGACTGTGAAAATACTAGTTGTGATACGATCCATCCATGGACCTTTACACTTATGCTAAATATAAAACAGGCGAAGAATGGAATGTTCTCTCTGTCCCTCCCATTCCCCACCCGCTGTGTCTGAATCTTCTACAGATCTGCTTTACAAAGTGACTTTAGTTCTATGGGTGTTTAAAACTTCTATCAATTACTAATAAAATGAAGGAGAACACAACAATCTGGGAGAAAAGTACAGCAAAAGAGAGTCAAGTCCTTAATGGGGAGTTCATACGAGTTCACAAGAAACATCCCAAAAGATGAGTAGGAACAAAGAACATGAGTGAACAGTTCACAGAAATAATGTGTAATAAGCATGCAGAAAATGCTATTTACCAGTAACCATACAGATTTCCATTCAAAGAAACTGTCGTTGGAAAAGTGACACTTACATTAAATTAGTCAAGGTTTAAAAAAATACTGTTCAGTGTCACTGTGTGATGAAATTATGATTTCATATGGTATTGGCAGTATAAACGGCAAAAGCCTTCAGAGGCACAATTTCACAACATGTAACAGCAGTGCTAACAATGTGTGTAGACTCAGAGCCCATAATTTTATTTTGCTTGCATTTCCAATCATTTCTATAACTACCTTAAAACTTAGGAAAAAAGATGTTCAATAAAGTTACTCATAAAGCAAAATTGTGAAAGCTAAGTGCCCATCAATAAATGTTTAAATTATGTTTAGCCATATCATGCTCTATGTTATCATGGAGTGCTTAAGAAAGCATGATGGCTCATGCCTGTAATCCTAGCACTTAAAGAGGCTGCCAGGGGCAGATCACCTAAGGTCAGGGGTTTGAGACCAGCCTCGCCAACATGGCAAAACCCCGTCTCTACTAAAAATAGAAAAATTAGCCAGGTGTGGTGGTACATGCCTGTAATCCCAGCTACTCAGGAGGCTGAGGCAGGAGAATCGTTTGAGCCCAGGAGGCAGAGGTCGCAGTGAGCTGAGATTGTGCCACTGCACTCCAGCCTGGGTGACAGAGTGAGACTCTGTCTCAAAATAAAAAAGAAAACCATAATACAGAAATTATGGTAAATAGAATAAAGGCAAGCTAGGACTAACAGAAGATGCTCTGGCCTATATGAAATATGCATGCATTAGAAAAAAAACTTGTATTTCCTTTTATTGTATTTCCTTTATGTTCACAGTGGCTGATGTTTCCCCATTCTTGTAACAGTCAATGGCTTTTGTATTTACATGAGCCAAACCCTGCATTTAGCCTTTTACAGGTATCCTTATTTAAACATTTACCATAGGATGAGATTATATCTTTTTTTAAACCATTACCATGAATACTTTTATTTTTTAGCACAGACAATTGTAAGTGGATGACCAGATTTCATCCTTTTTATTTAAACAGCTTTATTGTGGCATATTTTACATACTACAGAATTCATCTATTTCAAGTATACAATTCAGTGATTTCTAGTAACCTTACTAAGAACTGCAGTCATCACCATGTTTGATTTTTATTTACTTATTTAGAGAGATGGAATCTTGCTCTGTTGCCCAGGCTGGAGTACAGTGGTGCAATCTCAGCTCACTGCAACCTCTGCCTCCCGGGTTCAAACAATTCTCCTGCCTCAGGGACTGCCTGCAGTCCCTCAAGTAGCTGGGACTGCAGGTGTGTGCCACCAAAGCCAGCTAATTTTTTAAAAATTTTTTAATATTTTAGTAGAGACTGGGTTTCGCCATGATAGCCAGGATGGTCTTAATGGTCTCTGTCTCCTGACCTCGTGATCCACCTGCCTCTGCCTCCCAAATTGCTGAGGTTACAGGCGTGAGCCACAGCACCCCACCTCAAGTCCAGTTTTATAACATTTTTTTATTTTCCTAATAAGCTCCTTCGTGTCTGTTTACAGTTAATCCTCATTTCTATTCCCAGCCCCAGACAACCACTAATTTGATTTCTGTCTCTATATTGCCTTCTCTGGATATTTTATATAAATGGAATTATACATTATGTGGTTCCTTGGTATTTTGTATCTGGCTTCTTTCACTTAGCGTAATGGTTCTGAGTTTTGTCTATTCCATAGTACATGAGAACAGTTCATTCCTTTTCATTGCTAAGTAAATCTTCCGGTGTAGTCGATATACCAGCTTTTGTCTATCCATTCACCAGATGATGCACATTTAAGTTGTTTACAGTTTGGGGATACTATAAATATATACCATTTTTAAATGAAGAAATTGTGGCCGCCAAGAAGGTCAGTAACTCTCCCCAATTGCACAGCTACTTAATGTCAGAGCCAGGGTTTGGATCCAAGCTTACCCAACTCCAAAACCCAACTACTTTATTGCTAGGATCAGGTGATGAATTTTGTCCTTTGTTTCTATACATCTTATGATATATATTTTATAATTTAAAATTTTGTTAAAAGTGTTTAAATATCTTTAAATTGTGACCAATAAAGCTATGATGTGTTACCTCTTCCAGGGATAGTCAGATTTTGTGGACAAAGTGTTAGCTTTATTCCTTCAGTAAAGCTGTCAAATTTCAGCCATCAACAAAAGATCAACCAAGGACAGGGACCATGGTAGCAGGCTATACCAGAGATGCCTTGCAGATTTACCTCCAGCACCCGCTGAAGCCTTCTGGACTCTGTGCTAGCATCACCGTGGAATTGCTCAGGGTCCTCCTGGAATCATAAGATATCCAGGGCTTCTGTTTGAAGCTGGAGGTTAAAGATGAGGCCAGAACAAGCTGCGTGATAGCAGTAAAGTGTCCCTCAGTGAAAACATTTTCTGATCAATCTGTCTTTTATGAAGTCGGACAATAGTTGAGTAAATCCCGGTATTTTTACTGGCTTATTGGTCTTTCAACGCTTGGAAATGTTTTACTGACTATAGGCATTTTTCTGTGGGTCTTAACAGCAGTTACTCTTTATGTATTTTTAATCATCTTAAAATCCACCTAACATAAAATTTACCAGCTTGGCCATTTTAAGTGTACAATTCGGTGATATGAAATACATTCATAATATTTAATAATCACCACCATCCAGCTTCGTAACTGATTTTCATCTGGTAAAGCTGGAACTCTATACATATTGAAGAGTAACTCAGTATTTCTCCCTCTCCCCAGTTCCTGGCAACCCGTCTATAGGTTTCTATGATTTTGACAACTCTAAATATCTCATAAAAATGAGATCAGGCAGTATTTCTTTTTGTAACTGCGTTATTTCACTTAGCATAACATGCTCATAGTTCATCCATGTTGTAGCATATGTCAGAATTTCCTTCCTTTCTAAGCCTGAATAATATTTTATTGTATATATATACCACAATTTGCTTATCCATTATGTGTTATGGACACTTGAGCTGCTCCATGGTTTAGCAACTGTGAATAGTGCTGCTCTGAACAGGGTGATAAATTTCATTTGAGACTTTATTTTCAATTATTTGGATATATACCAAGAAGAGAAATTGCTGGATTGTATGGTAATCTTTTTTTTTTTTTTTTGAGGAACTGCCATACTCTTTTCCACAGTAGCTATACCGTTTTACATTCCCACTAGCAGGTCTCAAGGGTTCCAATTTTTCGATTTCTCCACATCCTCACCAACACTTATTTTCTGTTTTTTGATAGTAGACTTCCTAGCAAGTGTGAAGTGGTATCTTATTAGGATTTGTATTTCTCTAATGATTAGTGATGTTGAACATCATTTCATGTGCTTATTGATCATTCGGTTATTCTCTTTAGAGAAATGTCTATTCAAGTCCTTTGTCCATTTTTGAATTAGTTTTTTGTTGCTCTTGAGTTTTAAGAGTTCTCTATATATTCTGGACATTAATCCCTTATCAGAAATATGATTTGCAAATATTTTCTTCATTTGTGGGTTGCCTTTTTACTCTGTTGATATTGTCTTTTGATTTACAAAATTTAAAAATTTCCATAAAATCCAATTTGTCTATTTTTCTTCTGTCACCTGTGCCTTTGGTGTTATATTCAAAAAAATCATTGCCAAATCCAGTGTTACAGAACTTCTGCCCTATATTTTCTTCTTAGAATTTTATATAGTTTAGTTCTTACATTTAGGTCCTTGGTCCATTTTGAGTTAATTTTTGCATATGAAATTAGGTCAGGGTCCAACTCCATTCTTCTACATGTGGATATTCAGTTTTCTCAGCATCGTTTGTTGAAATGATTGTTCTTTCCTCAGTGAATGGTCTTAGCAATCTT
This sequence comes from Sapajus apella, assembly GCF_009761245.1. Classification (NCBI taxonomy): domain Eukaryota; kingdom Metazoa; phylum Chordata; class Mammalia; order Primates; family Cebidae; genus Sapajus; species Sapajus apella. Next base: position 83,845,247 of record NW_022436941.1, on the reverse strand, counting down.
GTCAAAAATCATTTGATGATATATACGAGGGTTTCATTCTGTGCTCTGTATTCTATTCCATTGGTCTATTTGTCTGTCTTCATGCCAATAACATAGTAGTAAGTTTTGAAATCAGGAAATGTGAGTCCTTCAGGTTTGTTCTTTTTAAGAATGTTTGGCTATTTGGGGTCCCTTGAGCTTCCATATGTATCTAGAATGGGTTCTTCTATTTCTGCAAAAAAAAAAAAAAAAAAGTCATTGGTCTACTGATAAGAGATTGCATTGAATCTGTAGAATGCTTTGGGTTATATTGACATCTTAACAGTATGATCCTTCAAACCCTGAACGTGGGATGTGTTTCCATTTATTTAGGTCTTTAATTTCTTTCAGCAATATTTTCTAGTTTTCATTGTACAAGTCTTTCACCTCCTTGGTTATTTCCTAAGTATTTTATTCTTTTGATGTTATCATAAATGCAATTGTTTTTGTAATTTGCTTTGCAGATTGTTCATTGTCAGTATATAGTAGACATGCAACTAATTTTTGTTTGTTGACATTTTATCTTACTACTGTGCAGAATTTCTCTATTAGCTCTAAAAGTTTTTTGTGAAATCTTTAGGGTTTTCTGCATATCATATGATCTTTGAACAGAAATTATTTTATTCTTCTTTTTTAATTTGGATGTCTTTGATTTTTTTCCTTGACTAATGGTTCAGGCTAGAATTTCTAGTACTCTGTTAGGTAAAGGTGGTGAAGTTAAGCATCCTTGCCTTGTTCCTGATCGTAGAGGAAAAGTTTTTGTCTTCTACCATGGAATATAATGCTTGTTTTAAAATTTTCCTATATAGCTTTTATTATGTTTAGGTAATAGGGAATAGGAAATAGGGATATACTTCTATTCCTAATACATTGGCGTGTTTTTATTATGAAAAGGGTTGATTTTTGTCAAATGCTTTTTCTGCATTTGTTGAGATAATTGTGGTATTTTTTCTTTATTCTTTTAACAGGGTATATTACACTGATTGATTATTATATGTTGAAATATTCTTGCATTCCAGGAATTAATCATACTTGGTAATAATCCTTTTGATATGCTGCTGCATTTGATTCGCTAGTATTTTGTTGAGAATTTTTACATCAACATTCATAAGGAATATTGGTCTATAGTTTTCTCTTTTTGTTGTGTTTTTGTCTAGCTTTGTTATCAGAGTAATCCTGGCCTCACTGAATTAGTTAGAAAGTGCTTCCTGCTTTTCAATTTTTTGGGAAATTTTGAGAAATACTGGTAATAGTGCTTCTTTGATTGTTTGATAGAATTCCTCAGTGAAGCCATCAGGTCCAGGGCTTCTCTTTGTTTAGGAGTTTTTTTTTTTTTTTTTTTTTTTTTTGAGACGGAGTTTTGCTCTTGTTACCCAGGCTGGAGTGCAATGGCACAATCTTGGCTCACCGCAACCTCCGCCTCCTGGGTTCAGGCAATTCTCCTGCCTCAGCCTCCTGAGTAGCTGGGATTACAGGTACGTGCCACCATGCCCAGCTAATTTTTTGTATTTTTAGTAGAGACGGGGTTTCACCATGTTGACCAGAATGGTCTCGATCTCTTGACCTCGTGATCCACCTGCCTCGGCCTCCCAAAGTGCTGGGATTACAGGCGTGAGCCACCGCGCCCAGCAGGAGTTTTTTTATTGCTGACTCAATCTCCCTACTAGTTATAGGTCTATTCAGATTTTCTATTTCTTTATGATTTAGACCTGGTAGTTTTTGAGTTTCTGAGAATTTCTGCATTTCATCTAAACTATGCTGTTTGTTGATGTGCAATTGTTAATAGTACTTTCTTATAATCTTTTTTATTTCTTAGAAAGGATTATACTGAATCAGTAGTAATTTCCTCTTTTAGTTCTAATTTTAGTAATTTAAGTCTTATCTCTTTTCTTCCTTTGTTCATCAAGCTGAAAGTATTTCAATTTTTTTTTCTCTTTTCGAAGAACTTTTGGTTTCATTCATTTTCTTTATTGTTTTCTATTTTCTATTTCATTTATCTCTTCTCTAATATTAATTTTTCTTCCTATACTAGCTTTGAGTTTAGATGTAAAGTATGGTTTTTGATTTGCAATCTTTCTTGTTTTTAATGTAAGCATTTATAGCTATAAATTTCCTTCTTAGCATTGCTTTCCCTTCATCCCATAAGTTTTTGGAATGGTGTCTTTTGTTTTAATTTATCTCCAAGTATTTTTAAATGTTCCTGTGATTTCAACTTTGTTCCACTAGTTCTCACAAATTTTGAATTTTCCAGTTTTACTTCTTTTTTTTTTTTTTTTTTTTTTTTTTTTTTTTTTTTTTTTGAGACAGAGTCTCGCTCTTGTTGCCCAGGCTAGAGTGCAGTGGCATGATCTTAGCTCACTGCAACCTCCACCTCCTGGGTTCAAGCAATTCTCCTGCCTCAGCCTCCAGAGTAGCTGGGACTAAAGGCACACACCACCACGCCCAACTAATTTTTGTATTTTTAGTAGAGACAGGGTTTCACTATATTGGCCAGGATGGTCCTGACCTCTTGACCTCATGATCCGCCCACCTCTGCCTCCCAAAGTGCTGGGATTACAGGCGTGAGACACCACACCCGGCCACCCAGTTTTACTTCTTTATCCATTTCTAACATCATCTCCTTGTGTCAGAGAAAATACTTTTTATGATAGTTATCCTTTTAAATCTATTGAGACTTAATTTGTGGCCCAACATATAGTCTATTTTGGAAAATTCCCCATGTGCACTTGAGAATAATATGCATGCTTTTGTTGTTGGATAGAGAGTTCCATATGTCTGTTAGATCTAATTCATTTATTGTGATGTTTCTCTTCTATTTCTCTGCTTTTCTCTAATGATCTATTCATTGCTAAGAGTGGGCTACTGAAGTCTCCAACTATTATTATAGATCTATTTCTCTAATTCTGTCTCTTTATGCTTCATATATTTTGATAGTCTGTCACTAGGTGCATGTTTACAATAATTATATGTTCTTGATGTATTAAACCTTTTATTAATATATAATGTCCTTTAACTCTTGTAAGCTTAAAAAAATTAAAGTCTATATTGTCTGATATTAGTATAACCACCTCTGCTCTCTTTCAGGTAGTGTTTCATGGAAAATCTTTTTCCATTCTTTCACTTTCAATCCATTTCTGTCTTTGGATCTAAAATGAGTATCTTGTAGACAGCAAATAGTTAGGCCCTGTGTTTTTTTATCCCTTCTGCTAATTTCTATCTTTTCACTGGAAAGTTTAAACCATTTGTATTTAAAGTAGTTACTGATGAAGAAGGACTTACTTTTGTCATAATGCCATTTGTTTATTATCTGCCTTATAGCTTTTTGATATTTATTTTCTGCATTACTGTCTTCTTCTATATTTAGTTTCTTTTTATAGTGAAATGTTTACATTCCTTTCTCATTTCCTTTTGTGTATATTCTGTAGCTATTTTCTTTGTAGTTATCATGGGGATTACATTTAATATCCTAAAGTTATGACACTCTAATTTGATTTTATAAAAGTTTAACTTCAATAACATACACAAACTCTACTTCTTTACAGCTTTGCTTTTATCTCCTTAGTGATGTCATAAAATTACATCCCTATACACTGTGTACCCCAAAACATAAACTAATAATTTTTCAAAATGTAGCAATCTCTTAAATTATGTAGAAAACAGAGTGTGAAGTTACAACATTATAATAATTCTAATTTTTAGACTAATAATTGTTTTTTAAAATGTATTAATCTCTCTTTTTTTTTTAATTTTTTTTCTTTTTTATAAAGATGGGGTTTCACCGTGTTGGTCATGCTGGTCTTGAACTCCCGACCTCAGGTGATCCACCCACCTTGGCCTCCAAAGTGCTTGGATTACAGGCATGAGCCACCATGCCCAGCCAAAATGTATTAATCTCTTAAATCATGTAGAAAACAAAAAGTGGAATTATAAACCATTGTTAAAATATACTAGCTTTTATCATTGCTCATGTATTTATCTTTATTGATATCTTTGTTCCATTATACAGCTTTGAGTTACTGTCTGCTGTGCTATAATTTCTCACAACAGAACTCCTTGACCATTTCTTACAGGGTAGGTCTACTAGTAACACACTCCTTCAGCTTTTGTGTATTGAGAATGCCTTAATTTATCCCTCATTTTTGAAGGACAATTTTGCCAGGTATAGGATTCTTGTTTCACAGTTTTTGTTTTGTTTTCGCTTTTAGCACAATGACTTCTTACCTCCAAAGTTTCTGCTGATGATTTAATTGAGGGTCCATTGTATTTGAAGAGTTCTTTGTCTCCTGCTGCTCTCAAGATTCTTTGTCTTTTGAAAATTCGATTATAATGTACCTTTGAGTTCATCTTATTTATAGTTTGTTAATCTTCTTGAATATTTACATTCACGGTTTCCAACAAATTTGGAAAGTTTTCAGCCATTATTTGTTCACATATTCTCTCTGCTCCTTTTTCTCTCTCTTCTGCTTCTTGGACTTCCACAATATGTATGTTGGTCCCTTGGTGGTGTCCCACAGGTCCTTCAGATTCTGCTTTTTTTTTTCCAATCTTTTTTCTTTATGTTCCTCAGACTTGATATTTTCTATCACCTTATCTTCAAGTTCACTGATTTTTTCTTTTGCTTGCTGAAATCTAACTTTTGAATCCCTCTAATATATTTTTAATTTTTGTTATTAAACATTTTAGGCTTCAGAATTTCTTTCTGATTTCCTTTTAGGTTTTTATATCTTTTTGATATTTTCATTTTGTTCATATGTTGCTTTCTTGACTTTCTTTTTTTGGTTGGTTGGTTGGTTGGAGACAGGGACTGCTCACTTTGTCACCCAGGCTGGAGCGCATGGCATGATCTCAAATCACTGCAACTTTTGCCTCCCAGGCTCAAGCAATTCTCCTGTCTCAGCCCCCCAAGTAGCTGGAACTACAGGTGTGGCTGCTGCACCTAGCTTTTTTTTTTTTTTTTTTTGAGAGACAGGGTTTAGCCATGTTGCCCAGGCTGATCTCAAACTCCTGAGCTCAAGTGATCCACATGGCTTGGCTTCCCAAAGTGCTAGGATTACAGGTGTGAACCACTGCACCGAGCTGTACCTTCTAGACATTCTCCACATCTCACATTAATCCTTTGAGCATCCTTAAGACAGTTATTTTAAAGTCTTCATTTAGTAATTTACCCTCAGGTCTTTTTTTGGGGAAAGTCTCTGTTGATTTATTTTTTTCCTTTGACATGTTCATACTTTCCTGTTTCTTTGTATGACTTTGTAATATTTTTAACCGGACATTTGAATCTAATAATGTAATAACTCTGGCAATCAGATTCTCCTCTTTCCCTGTGGTTTGCTATTGTTTCATTTATTGTTTTTTGATTTTAGTTTTTTAAATTTTTGTAGGCTTTCTTTGCGAAGGATCAGCCTGAGGTGTAAACTTAGGGTCTTCTTAGGTCTTTTCTGAGTCTGCACCTTTCCCTGGGCATGTCTGGTCTCTCTAATTTTCCTTGTATATGCAGTTGTTTTTGAATGTTCTGGTCTTTAATGTCTAGCCCCTGAAAGTGGGGAAAAAGAAAAATAAAGGGAAGGGGAAGACAGGACAGTTGCCTTTTAAATTCCCTGGAAGTCACTTCAGCCAGAGATGGAGGGGTTGACAACAACAACGGTGGTGGGGGCGGAAGGTAGAACAATAGTGGCCACTCCACTCTTTGTCTGCAAAGAGTAATCAGAAGCAGTAATCGGTGATTAGAACAGAAATCTCCGATATCTGGACGACAGAGCCCTTTACGTTCACACTAGCTCCTGCAAGCTTTTTGCAAGCTACTTCCAGAACATGTGTGCAATGTTACAGGCATGACTACCTACCTGCTGCGGGGCTGAAGGTGAGAGATGTGTAGTTGCTACTGTGCTAAGAGTTAAAATTGATCAGTTAAATGCTCTTTAGTGTCTAAGCCTTCCTCTGGAGTTTCAAGCCTTCAATAGACTCCAGAGCTTCAAAATAGCTACATCAGATATATTCTGCCAGTAAAATTGTTGTCTAGGTTGGGTGACAGATTCTTGGTGCTTACTTTGTCACTCCTCAGAATCCTCTCTTTTTATGTGTTTTGTGTCACTAAAGATATGCATTTTAGTTAAATTTGAAAATATAGATCAATATGGTATGGTAGCCAAACCTCAAGATGGCCCCCACCTCCAGATATTCATACCCTTAGACAGTCTCTTATTACATTATACCTGAGCTGTCTTGTATGTACAATGGAATATGCAAAAGTAATGTGTTAATGCTGAGGACTAGGTTATAAAAGATACAGCAGGCTGGGAACAATGGCTCATGGTTATAATCGCAGCACTTTGAGGCCAGGAGTTTGAGACCAGCCTAGCAAGACCCTGTCTATACAAAAAAAAAAAAAAAAAAAAAAAATTTAGAAATTAGCTTGGCATGGTAGCATGTACCTGTAGTCCTAGCTACTCAGGAAGCTGAGGTGGGAGGAATATTTGAGCCCAGGAGTTCAAGGCTGCAATGAACCATGATTGTACCACTGCACTCCGGCCTGGGTGACAGAGCAAGTGAAGCAAAAAATTAAAAGACCCTGACTCTAAAAACAAACAAACAAAAAAGAAAGAAAAAGAAGAAGATGATGATGAAGAAGAGAAAGAGAGGCATTGCAGCTTCTGTCTTGGTCTCTCTCTCTCAATCTGTCTCTCTTGGATCACTGGCTTTGGAGGAAACCATGTCATCAGCAGCCTTATGGAGAGGTTTCTGTGGTGAGGAACTGAAGCCTCTTGCCAGCAGCCATAAGAGTAAACTTTGAAGAGGAATCCCCTAGCCCTAGCTGCCACCTTAACTACAACCTTACTAGAGATCCTGAGTCAGAGTCAACCAACTTAATTGTTTCTCAGAAACTCTATGAGATAATAAATGTTTGTAGCTTTAAGCTACTACATTTTTGGGGCAATATGTTGTGTATCAATAGACAAATAATCCTTAGGGGGAAATTAACCCATAATTTCATAGCCCAAAAATTACTGTCCACATTTTGCATGTAAAATGTTCTGTCTTTTTCTGTGCTTTATAAATAGTGTAAAAATATGAATATAGAAGCTGTTGTGGAAAGCAATAGGACAGTTTCTTAAAAATTAAACAGAATGATTATATGCACCAATAATTCCACTTCCAAGTATATACCCTAAAGAATTAAAAGCAGGAACTCAAATCTATATTTGTGCACCTATGTTTGAGCAGCATTATTCACAATAGCCAAAAGGTAGAAACAACCCAAATGTCCATCTATGGATGAATGCATAAACAAAATGTGGAAAGTACAGATAATGGAATAGTATTTCACCTTAAAGAGGAATGGAATTCTGTTACATGCTACAGGTTGAGCATCACAAATCTGAAAATTTAAAATTTGAAGTACTCCAAAATGTAAATCTTTTTGACCGCCAATGTAACACTGAAAGGAAATGCTCACTAGAGCATTTTAGGGTTTGGGATGCTCAACTGGGTAATTATATAACGCAGCTATTCCAAAATCTGTAACACTTCTGGTCCCAGACATTTTGGTTAAGGCATACTTAACCTGCGCAACATGGATGAACCTTCCAGACGTGATAAAATAATCTAGACATAAAAGAACAAGTACTGTATGATACTTCTTATGTGTGATACCTAGAATGGTCAAATTCATAGAGACAGAAAGTAGAAGATTGGTTATGGGAATGAGGGAAAAAGTTAAAAGAGAGGTTTTCAAAACAAATTTTAAGTTCAGGGGTACAAGTGCAGGTTTGTTATACAGGTAAACTTGTGTCATGGAAGTGTGTTGTACAGATTATTTCATCACCTGGGTATTAAGCAAAATACTCCTGCCTCCTCCCACACACCACCCTCTGAAAGGCCCCAGTGTGTGTGGCTCTCTTCTATGTGTTCATATGTTCTCATCATTTAGCTCCCACTTACAAGTGAGAACATGTGGTATTTGTTTTTCTGTTCCTGCATTAGTTTGCTGAGGATAATGACTTCTGGCTTCATCCATGTCCCTGCAAAGGACATGAACTTGTTCCTTTTTGTGGCTGCACAGTATTCTGTGGTGTATATGTACCACATTTTCTTTATCCAGTCTATCACTGGCAGACATTTAGGTTGATTCCATGTCTTTGCTGTTGTTACTAGGGCTGTAATAAACATACACGTGCACATATCTTTACTATAGAATTATTTATATTCCTTTGGGTATATACTCAGTAACAGGATTGCTGGGCCAAATGGCATTTCTGTCTTTAGGTCTTTGAGGAGTCACCACACTGTCTTCCACAATGGCTGAACTAATTTACACTGCCACCAACAGTGTATAAGCATTCCTTTATTGTGGGGTTATTTTTTAATGGGTACAGAGTTCCGGTTTGGGATGGTGAAAAAGTTTTGGAGATGGATAGTAGTGATTATTGCACAATAATGTGAATGCATTTAATGTCATTGAGTTGTACACTTAAAATGGTAAATTTTATGTATATTTTACCACAATTAGAATATATTAATATAGAATGATATTGATTTGTAACCTTTCTCTTTACTCAATATCATGAACATCTTTCCATGTCAAGTAGAATGGATATCATTTTTAATATCTGGACAGTAAAGATAGAGGCAGGAGGCAGAGAAATTCTAGGCAGATGGGGTGGTTCCCAGTGAAACACCACCTTTGAGCTGAAAAGCCTGAAACCTGCAACCCAAAGTGAGAACTTCTATCCCTGTTTGCCCACTCTCTCCAAATTGGTTCTTTCTGGATAATGTCTTTTTACCAATCAGATGTTGCTTTTTCCAAAACTACCCATGGCTTGCCCCTCCCTTCCCCTCCACACCCTATGCCTATAAAGACCCCAGACTCAGTTAATAGAAGGGAGAGGGGTGACTTGACTTCGGAGGGACCACTGAACTTTGGAGGGGAGCTGGCTTGACCTCAGGGAGACAATTTGACTTCAGGGAAGAGCCAATCAGAGATGGCCAGACTCTGGGGAAAGAATACCTGCTCATCCTAGCTACTTGCCCTCTAGATTACCTGCCCTCTCTAGCTTCCCTCTCTGCTGAGAGCCACTTCCCCCACTAAATAAAATTCTCTGCCTCCACCATCCTTCAAGTGTCTGTGCGACCTCATTCTTCTTGGATGCCAGACAAGAGCTCAGGACCCACTGAGTACAGGTACCCAAAAAAGTCTGTCACACTGGCCCTTTGCCCTTGCTGGCAGAGGGCAGCTTCCCCACGCAACAAGGCAACGGGTCCACTGAGCTGACAACACACTGCTGTCCATGGATGGCAGATCTAAGACAGCGTTGTAACATGCCCTCTGGGGCTTCGGAGTTGCAGGCACTCCCACCTGGGCGCTGCCGCAGGGCCCCTATGGAGCTTGCTCCTGCCAGTGGCCAAAGCAGCCAGCTGGATCCCACACTCATTCACTCATACCTGGTTTGGCTGCAGGTCCCACACAGAGCTTGTTCCTGCAAGCGCCCAAAGTGGCTGCTGGCTGTATACTTACTCACATGCTTCCTCTTGCAAGAGGTTGAGCACCAGGGTCCAAGTCAAGGGGGCACCCCAATTGCAAGTCCAACAAAGAGGTAGAGAAAAATCCTGCCTCAGTAATGCATTTGATGGACATCCTCTGATTTTTTTTTTGAAACAGAGTTTTGCTCTTGTTACCCAGGCTGGAGTGCAATGGCGCGATCTCGGCTCCCCGCAACCTCTGCCTCCTGGGTTCAAGCAATTCTCCTGCCTCAGCCTCCTGAGTAGCTAGGACTACAGGCGCACGCCACCATGCCCAGCTAATTTTTGTATTTTTAGTAGAGACGGGGTTTCACCTTGTTGACCAGGATGGTCTTGATCTCTTGACCTTGTGATCCACCCGCCTTGGTCTCCCAAAGTGCTGGGATTACAGGCCACCGTGCCCAGTCCATCCTCTGATTTGAGTTCAAGATGTCAGAGAACTTGGAATTACAGACCCACTGACTTCTCCAACTACATCTCTGTTGGGCCTCTCTTGTCTCTCTGCGTCTCTGTGTCTGTCTTAGTTCTTTGTCTCACTCTTTCCCTTTGTCCCTTTCAAGATTTTTTATTGTAGAGCCTTCCTCTTTACAAAAATCAAGCTTTGAAAAATATGTGAGTGGAGTGGGGTGCAGGAAAAATTTCCCTTATTTGATTTGTTTTCCCCCTTCTCTAGCAGATTGAGAAGCTTTCATGCGTTCTCTTCAGTCAGCTTGGGATTTTATTACCGATAAAGTATCACTCAGTGCTGTTCAGAGCCTTACACCATTTGTAGGCTCACTAATGGCACATTTGCATTGCTGATGTGCATTCTGTGGGTTAGAAGTAAAAAATGCTAACAGAGCCTTGAGAAGCCTCCTTGCAGTGATAGGGTTACCTTGGAGGACAGAGGCATCCTGGCAGGCTGGCTCCCTGAGAATGCGGATGGAGCTCAAGAGGAGTGGTTCAGGACTGCTCCTGTGAATGGAGAAGAGTTTTCAAAGAGATTTTTCTGAAATTTCCTTCTCTGGTTCGTGTGCTGTACAGGTAAGATTGACCACATGTTTGGGGCTGAGCCTCCCCAGGAGCATGTGTTCTGGCAGAGTCACCATGGGGCAGGGTAACCTTTCTTTCCATCACAGATTATTTTACAGGTTTACAAACTTGATTTTATCAGAGGAGCATAACATGGTTTGTTTATTTACCAAACTTGAAAGAGGCTGATTTGTATAAAGGGTCTACCTTAGGATTTCCACTGAATACCTCCTATCAGTGGAAATACAGCTAGGCCATGTTAATCACACTTCCTTATTGATAGGTAATGGGTTGGGATTTTTTCCTCTTAGGATTTTAGGTTTTGGAGTCAAACATACAAAGATACAATGGCTTCTAATCTTAGAGAAGCTACTTGAACTTCAATTTCTTCCCCAGTTAACTAGAAAAATAATACATTGTAAGATTATGAGAAATATGGGTAAAATGTTACATAAAGTATCTAGCACAGTTAGTACCACTCATAGTAAGCTCTTCATCCTTTTCTTCTTCCTAGATGACATTAAGAGGTTTGTAATCAAGTCACAAATACCCAGGGGAGCCACCCACATAGGCATATACTTAAAGAGCTAGCCAGAGTGCTCAAGTCCAGTTAGGCCTGGCATGCTGTTTCCTGGACAGGGTTGGCATTCAGTACAGCAAATGTATGAGGCCGGGATGGTGTCAAACACTGCGGAGGACATGACAATGTCCAAGTCATAGTTCCTGCCCTCTGAAAACACATGTGCACACACAGAAGCCTACAGGATTCACATTCAAGTGGATTAAAATCTTACCCAAGTCTTGTGCTTCTCAAAGTGTGAATCCTGGGCCTCTGGCAGCCTACAGAAAGTGACTGTCACTTTCACAGACTTCTTGCAGACAATGTAGGTAGATGGAAAAATCTCTTACAGACCCTAATTTATGCATATCTAAATATAAGTATATAGCATACAGTTTAAGGAATAAGGAATAAAACTCAAATAGTTTTCTTAATTTGTACTTTTGGTCTTAAAGAAAATCTAAAAAGCTATCATGGGGAAAGATTTGAAGTTTACTGATAAAAAATGAGGGGCTAAATCTCCCCTCCTGGTTGATTTGAGAACATTGGTCATCACCCTGTGATATAGCTGGTGTGCTATGATTTTCAATAATAGGGAATGTTATATGTCACAGTTGCTTGCTGTATAGAATCTTCAAGTCGCTGAGGTCCTTAGTCTGCAAGCTGCCTCTCAGTCCACTTGCTACCTCCTAGCCTCAACATAGGTTGTGTTGGGGCCTGAATGACTTCCCCCTTTCAGACATGTTCTTATTAACCTAGATATGGTATCTCTTTTTTATTTTTTTTGAGATGGAGTCTTGCTCTGGCACCCAGGCTAGAACACAGTGGCACAATCTTAGCTCACTGCAACCTCTACCTCCTTGGTTTAAGTGATTCTCCCACCTCAGCCTCCTGAGTAGCTGAGATTATAGGCATACACTTTTACGCCTGGGCTAATTTTGTGTTTTTAGTAGAGGCAGAGTTTTATCAGGCTTGCCAGGATGGTCTTGAACTCCTGACCTCAAATGATTCACCCGCCTTGGCCTCCCAAAGTGCTGGAATTACAGGCGTGAGCCACCGTGCCCAGCCCAGATATGGTATCTCTTGATGACCCATCTATATCCTACAAGTCAGGGTCTCCATATCTCCTGGGGCCTATAGCCCTATATGAATGGAAAAGGAAGCAAGCTGTATGGTCTGCAGAAGTAGTTGATTGACTAGTTCGGCATTCTTAAATTTAAATTCATTGCTCTTCAACAATGTGCTAATGTTCTCCACTTGTTATGCAACAGCACCACTGTGTTTTCTGCCATGTTTCCTGAGACATTTGAGTTATTCATCTTGGCTTTGTATTAACCAAAGCCTTCCCAGTCCAGCTGAATCCTTTCTTTCTAGGCCGATCAGTAACCAAAGTTCTTCCCTATTACCAGCTTGATAGCTGATATTCTCCAAGGAATAACCCAAGGTCTCTGTGCCTTTCCTAGGTCTGTTTCTTTTGGGTAGAATGCCTCTCCAGCTCCTAGTCCAACCTGGCCATTTGGTACTCCTCCCTGAAATCTCGATTTGCACATCACCTCTGTGAAGCTTTCCTCACTGAGTCTACCCTTTCTATACCCTAGAATTAGTCAAACCTTCCTCCCAATAGCTCCTTGCCCGCACTCCAACCATGGTGTGTGTGTTGAGGAATAAACAAGCCAGCAACAACCTCGGAAGTTCCTTAAAGGTGTCAGCCTGTATTTAATTTCATGAACTAATGAGATTCAGAAAATATGATTACGTAGAGAGTTTGAGCGCATAGCTTGAGGATAGCCACCCAGGAACGCTGACTCCAAATGAAAGGGACAAGCATTCCAAAGTGGAGAAGTTAACATTCCACATACGTAAAAATTTCAGCAGCATCACAACATTTCCATACAAGACCAGTGCACACGTCAGTGATTTGATTGGCTGCAAACTGCTACATTCTAAGGAAGATTGCTTTGTTACTCCAGGAGGAAGAGTAGTGAGCTGAGGGAGTCTTATCTCTGGGGAACTTTGTTCTTAATTATTTACAGAAAACTAAAAAGGCAGAAGTTGCAGCTGCATGCCAAGTGACTTAAGCTGCATAGCCATATTCCTCTCGAGGTCCAGGATAACTTAAAATTCCAACAGCTTTAAATTTGCATTATTTTAAGTTTGAATTATTTAATTTCTGTGCTCTTTCCATGTTTTCTCTGCTCGTTCCTCAATGTGGGATCCTTCATGGCACTGAATTTTTTCTTGGGCATCTATTAAGTGTAAAGCCCCAAAAGATGACAGATGATGAGTTTCTTTATCTCAGAGTAGGATGGAGGTGTGAGTGCTCTAGATGTCATCACTTTTCTCAGAGTGCTTAACCTGCTTCAGCGCAGCCTCTTTTACTGCCCACTGGCGCACTTCTGAGGTTACTCTCCACCGTGCCAGAAACCCCCCAACCCCCCATCTCCCCATCCCCACCACCCCCGCTGTCCTCTGCTAGGGGAAAGATGAAAAAGCATACAGCTTACTTTTTTTAGTCTGTATACTTTCCTCCCTTGATACCGAAGGATGGGCAGGAGCATGTCTGACCTCCTGATGTGGATGTTGCAATTGGGTTGAGGCTGCTGGATTTACTTAGTACCAAATGCTCTTTTGCCTGACTTCCTGCCAAGCCTAGGTGCAGATAACCACTTGGGCGGTGGCCACCCCTAGTGATTTGAACTTATAGGACAGTAGAAATATGTGAATCATGTTGCTTCAAGAAATCCAGCCATTCTTCAAGTTCTAAAATAAAATCTGATGGATCTTTGTTAGAAGCTAGGTACTTAACTCTTCAGAAAAATAAAAATCTGAAAGAAAAATATATTTAAAAGTGGCCTTAAGATGGCTGCAGATTGAACATAGACAACAGAAGGTAGGCCTATGAATTAAAGCTGAACCCTCACTGGCAAGGCTGCGGTCTGTCAAATATGTCACTGACATGTACCAATTATAATACAGCCCTACCTATCAGATATAGCACAAAGGCAGGATAGAATCAATCATCCCTCTCCAGACCCTAAGACACCAACATACTTGTTAACCTTTTGACCTGTGTACCTTAACCAGACAGTTGCTGTATCTTACGTACAATGTCTTTGAGCACCAGTCAGAATTGTAAGAATGTCACCTTTGCCTCATTACCCCTTTCTCTCATTTTCTACGTAACGGAACATATAAATACAGTGTTTCATGTAGCCCACTCTGAGATTCACTCTCGGTTTGTGCTAAGTCAATGTTTTCAGGGGCTATTTGGCCTCAAACTCTGCTCAGGTGAAATTAACTTTAAATGTTTAACGTTATAATGCCTCTTTTTTAAGCTTTCAGTCAACACTTCAAAAAAGGGAAGAAAGATTAAATATTATTTATATACCTGTGTCTCAGACAGGCAGAAATGTAGGCCTTGGGATAAGCAATGGTCTGGAGAACTTGGAGGGAGAGACAATCAAGGAAATTGCAACCCTCTGGGCTTAAATGGAAGCTTCAATTAGAGAAGAGAGCTGAAATGGAGAGAATTTCTATTGTCTGATTCAAGGCTGATGGGCTTCCTAAGTGTTTTAGGCTAGAATGAGCTCACATTTGGAGAATATTCTTAGCTCTTTAAATAATACTTAAGATATATTAGGCATAATCAAATATGTAGTCATTTAAAGATGTTTCTCTTTTTTTTCCCTTTTAAAATTCTATTAGAGTTTTAAAATGTAAGAGCCAGCATAGGGAGTTTCTGCATTTCTGCAAAATAAAAACCATTGAATTATTCCTGTCTATAATGAACTAAAAAAAATATATTGCTGGGTCTAAAATCGAATTGTCTGCAAATTTAAGACTTTGACCAGCTCAGATTCTGGCTATAGTAGAATATTGGAGCCTGTTATCAAGCATAAGAACATGTGCAGGCCTCCTTTTTACCTCCTCCCATGAGTATTTTACCTTCTATTTCAAAATCAGGAACAGGAAATCCAACCCTGAGGGTTCCATTCCTGGCATATTTATGCCCCAGGCAGATTGAGAGAATAAAATAGACTTTTTACAAATGAAGAGATATCACGCTTTTTAGCTTGGGACAGGAAACTTCAGCTGTTGCCAAGGCAACTGCAGAGCTCTGGTTCTTAAGCTAGCTGCATGAGGAGTATCTCAGAGCCTCAGACACCTCTGCTGTCACTCACT
Organism: Sapajus apella; assembly: GCF_009761245.1. NCBI lineage: Eukaryota > Metazoa > Chordata > Mammalia > Primates > Cebidae > Sapajus > Sapajus apella. The sequence goes on along the minus strand of NW_022436941.1, from coordinate 83,829,961 downwards.
GTCAGGCCAAGTGCAAAGGACTTGGTAGTGAACTCACAGAAACAATGAGACCATTTTTGAATTTGGAAAAGCAAGTGAGGACTCTCAGGACAAAGTATACACGTGATACCTGCTATGGTTTGAATGTTTTTGTTCCCTTCAAAATTCACATGTTAGAAACTTTTAATCCCCAATGCAACAGTGTTGAAAGGTAAGGCCGTGGGGGAGGTGATTAGGTTGTGAGGACAGAGTCCTCATGAATAAATTAAAGCCGTTATAAAAAGGGCTTGAGGGAGTGTGTTCTCAGTTCTGCTCTTCTGCCATGTGAGAACACAGAGTTCCTTCTCTCTAAAGGATGCAGCAACGAGAGACTGGAACCAGAGACTGAAACTTCCAGCACCTTGCTCTTGAACTTCCCAGCCTCCAGAACTGTGAGAAGTAAATTTCTGTTCTTTATAAATTATCCAATCTGTGGTATTCTGCTACAGCAGCACAAAACAAAGACAATACCCTCTAAAGATAAATAATTGAATGATACGATAGTGGTCGATACATGTCATTATTATTTGTCAAAATCCATAAGAATCGACACCACCAAGAGTGAACCCTAAACTATGGACTTTGAGTGATAATGATGGGTCGATGTAGATTCATCACCTGTAAGAAATATACCATTCTGGTATGAGATGTTCATAGTTGGGGAGGCTGTGTCTGCGTTGTGGGGTGGAGGGCATTCATGAGAACTCTCTGTACATTCTGCTCACACTTGCTGTGAACTTAAAACCGCTTTTTTAAAAAGTCTGTTTTTTTTAAATTTTTTTTTTTAAAGACGGGGTTTCACCATATTGGCCAGGCTGGTCTTGAACTCCCGACCTCAGGTGATTCTCCTGCCTTGGCCTCCAAAGTGCTTGGATGACAGGCATGAGCCACCACGCCCGGCCAAGTCTGTTTTTTAAAAATTGACATCCTTGGGGCTGGGAGAGAAGGGGACAAGTCTAAGTCCAAAAGGCTCAAAGCCAGCCTTCGTGAGAAGGTTGTATTAGTCTGTAGCACAATAAGCAAAGAAACCGTGGGTATGAAAGCCCCAAAGAACACTCTGATGCTGATAAGACCATCAGGCTGCTCTCTGGATGAGAAAATAATTTGGCTTGCTCAAGCTGGAAAACCAGTATTATTGGGACAGGCTGTCTTTCTTGTGGATGAAATTTGTGGATGAAATGTGGAAACATGCTGAGATTTGTAAAGGTTATGAATGAGAGAATAAGGCCTTAAGAAAGGTGATGTTTTATATAATGATCTAATTAATGCAGATATCTATCCATCTTGGCCCCCTGCCTTGAGCCAGGAAACATTACTCCTCCATGTCTATCCAGGGCCCAGACACTAGGGAATATTGTGTAACCACTTGAGCAGCGCCTGTAGCCACTGCTGTTTTGATTTGCCCCCGTGTTCCTTCCTAGTCTCTGGTAACCATTTTTGTTGCAACTACTACTGTGGCCCTTGCAAAACAAGGGGTATGTGTCGTGCCAGAGAGTAGATGATATAAAAGTACAAGTGAGGATAAGGTGTCTCCCCAATAAAGCAATCATGGGAAACCTGGGGTTAGGACTGCATATACCAACGTCCACACCTTGCTGTCACATGGGTTCATTTTTCCTGTGCAAACGGAACAGTCTATCCCAGTGTCTCTTATCTTGACCTTAATAAGTCAAGGATGACATTTTTATGAAGTATGTACATGTTGAAAACAGAGCAGGGCAATTAAAATGCAATGTTCTGCAGTTAGACTGCCAGGGTTGGAAGTTCAGTTCTACCGCTTACTAGCTGTGTGACCTTAAGCAAATTACTCAACTGTGGGTCTCTTGGGTTCTTTATCTGTAAAATGAGAATAATAATAGCACTGACCTCATTGTGAGTTGTTGTGAGAATTAAATGATGTAATCCATGTAAAATGCTTAGAACAGTGCCTAGTACTCTGTTATCACTGAAATTAGCTTATTGTTGCACTATTGGATTTCTGGCTTCCTTTTGTTTAAATTAAGGCATAGCTATCATGGCTTGATATAATGCATTTGGGAATGGAAATGTTGAGCAAAACATGACAAGGAACAATGTATTCTGGTACAGTTATATCAAGTTTCAATTTCATAACACAACTGAAAAAACAAAGTTTAAAAATGTTGACATTTTTCTAGGTGGCTGCAGTGACAAAAATATAACCAACACAACAGATTTCAATCCCTGTAGCACTAACACCTGTTTTATGAAATATGTCCCATGGTATGCTTTCTTTAAGAGGTTGAGAAGCTTTAGATGATAAATTCTGTCCCATAATTTAAAAAAAGACAACAGTGGTGATATACCCTGTTATACAGAGAATGGAAAAACCTACTTCAACTTGGTTCCTGTACTGTGTCTTCTTTTTCCATAAGGAGGTGGAGGAAATTGTCCTCTGTCAATTTCCTTTATGCTTTCCTTGAGCCAAGACTGTGCTTGGCCATGCTTATGAGTTGTCTCTTAAAATGACAAACCAGTCACTGGGAAATTGTAGCTCCTCCTCGCCTTCCCCCAATGTGCTTTTCTTACCAATCAAGGGGGAAAAAAAGGCCTTCTGGATAATTATCTATTGGTTTGGAAGTGAAGGTGGAGAGGGGGTGAATTTGAATCACATCTACACCTGCCTAGGAAGCTGTTGCTTTTACTATGGTATTAGGAACTTTACAGATGTACGTGTTAATATTGAGCTACTCTTGCATAAAAATATTATATTAATCATTGTGGAATAATGGTTTAAAATACTTCTGAAGTTACTAAATGCCTGGATAGAAATCAAACCCAAACGAATTTTCAAAACACATGTAAAATTACTTGTCTAAGAGAACTTTCTGTGATGAGGAAAATGTCTATTCTGTGCTGTGTAATATGGTAGCCAGTAGCCACATGTGGGTGTTGAGCACTTGAAAGTGGGTAGCGTGACAGAGAAACTAAATTTTTAATTTTATTTCATTGTAATACATTCGAATTTAAATAGCCAGATGTGGCTAATGGCTACCATATTGGATAGTGTAAGCTTAGAACATAATGAAAAGTCACCTAACCTTTCAAGTCTCGTTTTCTTAGTATGCAAAATGTGTGAATTAGGCTAATGTTTCTCTTAATCTTGAGAGTACAATGAAATCACTCAAAGAATATTAAAAGAATACTGATACTTGGGTCTCTTGCTGTGTTAGTCCATTTTCATGCTGCTGATAAAGACATATCAAAGACTGGGTAATTTATAAAGGAAAAAGGGTTTAATGGACTCTGGGGAGACTCACAATCTTGGTGGAAGGCAAAAGGCATGTCTTACATGGTGGCAGACAAGAGAGAATGAGAGCCAAAACCCCTTATAAAATCATCGGCTCTTGTGAGACTTATTCACCACAAAAACAGTAGGGGGAAACTGCCTCCACGATTCAATTATCTCCCACTGGGTCCCTCCCACAACAGGTGGGAATTATGGGAGCTATAATTCAAGATAAGATTTGAGTGGGGACACAGCCAAACCATATCACCTGCCCAATATTATTCAGTTAGACTGAGTCTAGGCATTGTGATTTTCTAAAACCACCAGGTAATTCTAAAGTACAAATAAGGTTGGGAATCATGACGGAACTGGATTAGCTTTGGGTTCTCTTTCAGTCCTGTAGTACAATTCTATAGATTTTCCTGCAAATTATACTAAATTTAGAATTCTATAAGGCAAATAGGACACTTATTCCTTAAGCCTGTTGCAATAGAAAACTACATATAGATGTAGGCTTTTTACAAAGACTATCCTAAAACATTTCTGAAACTTAATGATATGAAACCGATAATCCAGGTTATTGTGCTCCACTCCTCTCTGGAGTTTTCCCTGGTTGTGTCAGACCATGGCTTAGGCTATAGACAAGGATGAGTCTATGTGTACGTACTTGTTTGGGATCTGACTGCAGCCTTGTGTCAAGATTTGGCCATCTGCCCAAAAACCTGCATGGGGTGACGTCGCTGAGTAATTCAAAATGCCAGTTTATGGAGATCTCAGTAGGAGGTCTTGGGCTAGTCATTTAGAGCACCACACAGCAACTGCTGAGTTTTTATCTTCCCTGGGATTAGAAAAACAAAGTTTTTGGCCAAGTAATTCTCTCTCAAAGCTACTATACAAATGGTTCCAGAAGGTATCAGGACAGTTGATCCCAGGATTTTTCAGTCCTGAAACAAATGTACATTTCTTCTAGCTAATAAATTTCTCAAATAATGAGTGAAATAGGTACAAGTACTCAGTTTCCTCTAAAAAAACAAACAAAACCAACCCCCTCACCAAAAAAAAAAAAAAAAAAACAAAAAACATTCAGTTTTAAGAGTTAGTTTGACCCATAACAAGATTTTGTTTTGTTTTGTCTTGTCTTGTCTGTGGGTCTTGACTGATATAATATTTCTATATGAGAAAACAAAGGACTACATATAGCGTAAATACTGGAGATTCGCAAGGTGTTGGGGGAACCACTTTGGTTTGGGTGTGTCCCCACCCTAATCTCATCTTGAATTGTAACTCTCACAATTCCTACTTGTTATGGGAGAAACCCAGTGGGAGGGGATTAAATTATGGAGGTGAGTGTTTCCTGTGTTGTTCTTCTGGTAGTGATGGTTTTTTAAAACGGGAATTTCCCTGCACAAACTTGCTTGCTGCCAACCGTGTGAGACGGGACTTGCTCCTCCTTGCCTTCCGCCATGATTGTGAGGCCTTCCCAGCCATGTGGAACTGTAAGTCCATTAAACCTCTTTTTCTTCCCAGTGTCAGGTATGTCTTTATCAGCAGCATGAAAATGGGCTAACACACGCTTTAACAGACTGCTTTGTTTACCATTACTTTAAAATAACAGAGCAGACAATGGACCAATGTAACAGAACAGAATCTGGAACCAGATTCCATATGGGTTTACACATCTGAATGACAGACGTCCTATTATAAGTCAGTGGGGGAAAGGAATCCTGGGTAAATCTCACTGAAAACATGCTTATCTCTTCAGAAAAAGTGAAACAAAATGAAATTAGATTCCTACCTCACATCAATTCATAAATCAATTTCAGGAAGATTAAGAATATAAATGTGAAAAACAAAACATTTAGGCAAATTGTGGATGTAAATTATTCTCCAACTCTTAGATTATACAGATAAGACAAAAATACCAGTGAAAAAGACTGCAATTTGCCTAAAATTTCTATACCGTATGATAGCAAAAACAAAATTAAAAAAACAACAAATAGTTGATAAAAATTGAAGGCCCTTACAAAGTAAAAGTAATAAGGCCAAAAGAAAAATGGGCAACCGATTCACAGAAGAGGGTATTATATTTGCCAGTAAATGTGAATAAGATGCACAACCTCTTTAGTAACCAGGTAGATTCAATTTTTAAATAATATATCATTTCAAACTTATCAGATTGGCAAAAAGAATAAAAACTAACGACATCCAGACTTGATAAGGATGTGGAACAATGGGAACTCGCAAACACTGCCATTTGGAGTGAAATTGGCACAGCCACTTTAGAAAGCCATTTAAAAATATCAGAAAAACTTGAAGGTATATAATAGCTATAATCCAGCAATATTTCTGTAGCATGTATCCTAGAGAAAATCTTGTACATGTGTGCAAGGTGACATTTATGGAAATACTCATTAAAAGCAAAATTCCTCATAAAAGCAAAATATTGAAAGTGAAATTGCCATCAAGTGCACAAATGCTAAGCACGATGTGGTGTAGTTCTACAAATTAGTGAATTACAACTATCTGTATTAATATGGATATGTCTCAACATAATGTTGAGTGAAAACTAATTGTAGGACAAACAAAATGCTATTTATATAAACCTTAAAACAAGCAAAATAATACTACTTATTGTTTACAGGGCTTAGATATGTATGTAGTATAGAAACATTCATGGTTGCATTCACTTTAAGGAAAGGGGATAAGATTGGGGGAAAACACAGAGGATTTCAAATATCTCTAAAATGTTTTTTTTTAATCAAGTGGAGTGGTAAGTTCACAGGTCTTCTTCTATACAGCTTAAATGTTAAAATGCTTCATCAAAAAATAAACAGCAGGTTGGGTACAGAGGCTCATGCCTGTAATACCAGCACTTTGGGAGGCTGAGGCAGATCAACTGAGGTCAGGAGTTCAAGACCAGCCTGGCCAACATGGTGAAACCCTGTCTTACCACATATAGAAAAATTAGCCAGACATGGTGGCAGGCGCCTGTAATCTCAGCTACTCAGGAGGCTGAGGCACAAGAATTGCTTGAACCCAGGAGGCAGAGGTTGCAGTGAGCCGAGATCACACCACTGCACTCCAGCTTAGGGGACAGAGTGAGAAAAAATAAAAATAAACAAACAGCCGCAGGTAGACTATCTCCCAAAGAATAATCAATGATAAGATTTTGGTGATTAAGGAAAGAAAACCACAGAGTCACAACTTAAGAAAGTGTGCAATATTAGATAATGCAACACAGTTATTGAGCTTATATGTGAATCTCTGCCCAAAATTCAGGTATGCAGGAAATAATTCTTACTTAGGAAAATATTTTAACTTTTATTCAAGGTTTAGACGTACATGTGCAGGTTTGTTACACAGGTAAACTCATGACTCAGGGTTTGGTGTATAGATAATGTTGTCACTCAGGTGCTAAGCATAGTACCCAACAGTTTTGTTTTGTTTTTTTTCTCTTCCCAGCCTCCTCCCTCAAGTAGGCCACAGTGTCTGTTGTTTCCCCCCTTCTGTCCATGTGTTCTCATTATTTAGCTCCCACTTATAAGTGAGAACATACAGAGTTTGGTTTTCTGTCCCTCCATTAATTTGCTATGGATAAAGGCCTCCAGCTCCATCCATATTCCTGCAGAGGACATGATCTCATTCTTTTTCATGACTGCTTAGTATTCCATGGTGTATATGTACCAAATTTCATTTATCCAGTCTATGTTTGATGGGCATTTAGGTTGATTCCATGGCTTTGCTATTGTGAATAGTGCTTCAATGAACATATACATACATGTATCTTTATGGTAGAATGATTTATATTCCTTTGGGTATATTACCAGTAGTGAGAATGCTGGGTCGAATGGTAGTTCTGTTGTAGTTCTTTGAGGAATCACCACGCTGTTTTCTACAGTGGTTGAACTAATTTGCACTGCCACCAGCAGTGAGTGTATAGGCATTACCTTTTGTCTGCAAGCTCACCAGCATCTGTTATTTTTTGGCTTTTTAGCAATAGCTATTTTTACTGGTGTGAGATGGTCTCTCACCATGGTTTTGATTTGCATTTCTCTAATGATTAGTGATATTGAGGATTTTTTCATGTTTGTTGGCTGCATGTATGTTTTCCATTGTAAAGTATCCAAGTCCTTTGCCCACTTTTAAATGGGATTGTTTTTTACTGGTATATTTGTTTAAGATCCTTATAGATTCTAGATATTAGACCTTTGTCAGATGCATAGTTTACAAATATTTTCTCTCATTCTGTATGTTGTATGCTTACTCTATTGATAGTTCCCTTTGCTGTGCAGAAGCACCTTAGTTTAATTGCGTTCCATTTGTTAATTTTTGCTTTTGTTACAATCATTTTTTGGCATTTTTTTAATGAAATCTTTGCCAGCTTCTATGTCCAAAATGGTATCGCTTAGGTTATCTGGGTTTTTACAGTTATAGGTTTTACTTTTAAGTCTTGAGTTGATCTTTGTATGTGGTGTCAGGAAGGGGTTCAGTTTCAATCTTCTGCATATGGCTAGCCAGTTATCCTAGTTCCATTTATTAAATAGGGAGTCCTTTCCTCATTGCTTATTTTTATCAGCTTGTCAAAGATCAGATGGCTATAGGTGTGTAGCTTTATTTCTGGGCTCTGTATCTATTTCATTGGTCTATGTGTCTGTTTTTGCAGCCCCATGTTGGTTTAGTTACTGGAACCTTGAAGTACAGTTTGAAGTCAGGCAATATAATTTCTCCATCTTTGTTCTTTTGCTTAGGGTTGCCTTGGCTATTTAAGTTCTTTTTTGGCTCCATATGAATTTTAGAATAGTTTTTTTCTAGCTCTATGAAGAATGTCATTGTTAGTTTGATAAGAATAGCACTGAATGTTTAAATTGCTTTGGGTAATATGGCCATTTTAACAATATTGATTCTTCTTTGTCAATGAGCATGGAATGTTTTTCCATTTGTGTGTGTCATCTCTGATTTATTTGAACAATGTTTTATAATTCTCATTGTAGAGATCTTTTACCTCCTTGGTTAGCTGATTCCTGGATATTTTATTTTATATTTTGTGGCAATTATGAAGAGGAATGCATTCCTAATTTTGCTTTCAGGAAATAATAATTCTTAATTATAATAGAGATCCATGTCTTCTGTTTAAATTTCCTATTCTGGCTTCAGTCAGTTGTAAGAGAAAACTGTTTGGTTTGAAGGGTGACCTATCCTGGGGAACTCTTCTGGCTCTACTCCTTGCTGGCCTGACTGGCTCTCTGTTGTTGATTGCCACAAGCCATGCCCTGACCATTTGAAGGCTCTCTGTGTTCTCTCCTAGCTATTCTTCGGGAGCAGAAATGCATCTGTGAGAGTGTCTGCCCTGGCCTTGACTGCCTGGACAGAGGTAGAGTAGGACACATTCATTGTTATTTAAAAAATATCACTCTGCCCTATGAGGGAGTTTAGAAAGAAAATGGATATACAAAAAAAAAAAAAAGTACCTGCTTAGGAAAATACAACATGAGCTAAGAGTTAGCTGATCAATAATTTTTAAAAGAGCTCACATTTTTTTGAAAAGGAAAAGCACACATGTAAGATAGCTAGAACATATTACATTTCAACTCCATTTCTTGTCAGAAGCTTTGTTCCTAGCAGGTAATATATGATAACTATTAAATGTGTGCTCAAAAACAAATGTTTTGGAAAATAGGCAGAGGTATTGGATGGTCTTCGGATTCAGCCAGATTAGTGGGAATTGTGAAGTTCCCATTCAGACAGGATAAAGACGTGGATATCACTGTGAGCAGGCCTACTTGAGGATGAATGAGGCTCTGGGCCTCAGAAAGTTCTACTATTTCTTGCCAGGTCCCAACGTGGCTGCTTTGTAAGAAGTGGCCTTCTACCTCCTCAGCCTCACCTGAAGAATAGAACCAGGTTTGTCTTAAAGAGTTTGGCATGTATTTAGGCCCCTCTCGGTACTTTAGAATCTGTCTACTTTTTGTTATCTGCAAATCTTTTATGACAGGAGACTAATTTCTTTTGTTTTGTTACTCACAATTGGAGATATCTTTAAAGACAAGTACCTGGTGAGGAGATAACATTTGCTGAAACTATTCTCACTCAGCCAGTGATTCTCCAAGTGTGGTCCCTAGACCAACAATACCAGCATCACCTGGGGACTTGTTAGAAATGTAAATTCTTGAGCTCCATCTCAGGCCTCCCTAATGAGAAACCCCAGAGGCCCAGCTTGCTAAAATTTGAGAAAGTCTAAACAATCAAACTAACATTTTCTCTAACCAAACCAAACCAAACCAAACAGTTTTCTTTTTCTCACAACCGACTGAAGGCTGAATAGGGAGTTGAAACAGAAAAGAGATAGATCTTTATTAAAATTAAACTGTAGAAGCAAACAAACACTTAAGAGTAGTACCTCTTCTACCTCCCAGCCCTCTCATGCTTCCTAGTCCCAACTTGATGGGAGATAAAAGCTAATAGATGAAGCACAGGAGCTTTGGGCCTGGAGGAGAAAATGTAGAAAGCACAGAAGTTGTGTTAGATGGTGTTCAGTGGGAACCATGTGTGAAGGCGTACTTATCCTTGGTTGCTCCGTGGAACAGTATTGAAGTCAATGTTGCCAATTGTACTATGCAAATGCGTAACTTGCTGAATGACTAAGCATGATACCTGTGTGCCAAATGCAAGAGAAACAATGGAGAGACCTCAAGAGTCTACTGGGAGACATAGGTAAGTAACCAAAGCAATTACCCTTGTTGTAGCTCCTGTGTCAGTGTATCAGATCCTAGGAAAGTGTATCAGATCCAGAGGAAGGAACCATAACCCAGACTTGGGGGTCATGGACGGGCTTGAGATCTAAAGCATGAGCAGGAACATGTCAGGTGAAGGGAGTGGGTCTTAGGGTTCAGCTTTCATTGAGTTTTTGTTCTTAATAAAGAAGCTCTGTTTCCAGATGACTTATTAATCTCTGTCATTGCAAACAGGGCATTAAAAAATACCCAAGACATTTCCCAACTTGTCAAGAAGTGAAACATAATGAGCATAACAAAACAAGTCAGCTCCTGATTTATTTGGGGCCCTGAGGGCTTCAGTTTGGCCAAATGACCTTTCACCTGGCTGCAAACACTACATTTTAGATTTGAAGTTATATAGGAAATTATACCCACCAAAGTTACCATATGTGATAAAAAATATTGCAGGATCTCTTTGTAAAGAAGTTCCAAATCATGGTTGCTTGTTTGACCAATGTTTCCAGTAATGAGTGGTAGTATCTTTAAGTTATTCAAGGAGAGTGTTGTTAAATGATTTTCTTTGACATTCATTGAACATCCACTCCATGACAGATGATACTGAGAGATAAACCAATGCCACAGGGTCTTGAAAGAAGTCAGGAATTAAAAAAAAAAAAAATTGTTAATAAGGAGCAGGGCCCACTCTGAGGACTTACACACACTAGAAGGCCTCTGCCACACACTAGGCCTTATTGTCGTCACTTCCTTCTCATTCTTTCCACATAGCTTTTTTCATGGCAATTTTCCCCCAAGAGGGATTTCCCTGTAGTGGACCTCCTCCCCAGTGGTACCTTCAGTCATCAGAACACGTCACTTTAGATCTGTGGGCCCAAAATCTCATCAAATTCAATGCCTGTTTCTATGCTGGGTACTTTGCCTTATATACCTTTGATGATCTGGAAATGAAATAACTGTAACTACTTTCTTTGTATGTATCTATTAGATTTCCATTGGTGTATTACATTAATTTTTTAAAAAATCTTGTGCAGGGAGATTTTCTTTATAAATTTCAGTATGGATAGGAGAATACAACCTCACTAGATTAAGATACAATGAGGTTATAGCACTTGAATATGTTTGTAGACTCAGCTTGAATGCTACAGCTACAAATGCAGACTGAAAGTTGTGTTGTTTTTCTCTACCTGTAACCAGCTTGGTAAAATTCAAACAAAACAATGTATGATGTCCCTCAATTTATATGGCCATTGCATTCCTGGAAATTTCAGTGAGTATTAAAGTCTTTCTTTCTTTCTTCCCTTCCTTCCTTCCTTTTTTCTTTTTTCCTCCCTTCCTTCTCTTCTACCATCCCTTCTTCCTTTTCTCTCCTTCTCTCCTTTCCCTCCCTCCTTCTGTTCCTTCCTCCTTCCCCCCTCCATTTCTCCTTCCTCCCCTTCCTTCTTTCCTCCTTTCCATATTTCCCTTCTTCCTTCTTTCTTTCCAGAAAAGAAAACATAAGCCCTTTGCCTGGGTAATTATAAACATGTTTATCAGCAACATGAATGTTCTTAGAACATTACAGTTCCCACAGTTATTCTCTGTTGTGTGGAGCCATCCCTTTACCACAGGCAGACTAGCATCCTTGACCCTTGGCTCACAAAGACTCCCCACAATTTCCAAAATGCCTTCCAGAAGACAGTGAAAACCATCTTCCCTACACACTTTGAGAACCACTATTCTAGAATCTAGATGAATTTTATCTTCCTCTTTCTCAAACCAGGCTTGCAGCCAGCAGCCAAAATAGAAACATCTGAAACTCATTTAACACAAATGTCTTTGAATGACAACTTTCTCTCTTTCTTCCAGGGATAATTTATCTCTTGCTAGAATAAATGCCTAATATAAGGTAGAAAATTAGAGAGTTCTAAAATTTAGCAGCAATTTTTGATAAGAATTTTGCCTGCAGAATCTTCCAAGTTGCCTCTTGTCATATGTTCTACCTACAAAGCACATGTGAGGCCCAGAAGGTGGTTTTTCATACCTTTAAAGTAATGACCATGTGGAAGTTACTGACTTCTAGGAAGATGACTTGTCCATAAGGAAGTTACTGACTTCTAGGAAGATGACATGGACCTTAAGGAAGTTACTGGCTCCTAGGAAGATGACATGGACCTTAAGGAAGTTACTGACTTCTAGGAAGATGACATGAACCTAAAGCTAAGGCACCTGGGCTAGCTCTAAGAAAGCCAACTTTCTTAGTTCTGTAAACTCTACTTAAATAGGTATTCACTCAGGGCCCCAAAGGAAGTAGCACACTCAAGTTAGAATATTCAAGGAGGTACTAATAAGGCGGTTGTTTAGAATGGTTTGGGTAGGGTGAGGAAAACCACAGGGATAGTGCAGGACTTTAAGAGCTATTACTGTCCCTGAGCCTGAAGGGAGAGCGGAGGAAGGAGTTCCTGAAACCTCTAAAAAAAAAAATCACTCATGGCTGGGGCAGTGACTCATGCCTGTAATCCCAGCACCTCCGGAGGCCAAGGTGGGTGGATTACCTGAGGTCAGGAGTTTGAGACCAGCCTGGCCAACATGGTGAAACCATGTCTCTACTAAAAATACAAAAATTAGCTGGGCAGGGTGGCATGTGCCTGTAATCTCAGCTATTCAGGAGGCTGAGGCAGGAGATCTGCTTGAACCCAGGAGGTGGAAGTTGCAGTGAGCCGAGATAGCACCACTGTACTCCCACCTGGGAGACAAGAGTGAAACTCCATCTAAAAAAAAAAAAAAAATCCCTCAGAGCAGCTGCCTTCAGAGGACTCTGTGGAAAAATGCAGTCAGCCCAAGGTGACCCTACATGAAAGGAGTTGGGAAATCTTCCTCCCTCTGTTCACTACTGTAGAGGAGAAAGAGGATGGGAGTCTAGAAGGCAAGGAAGCCTATTGATAGAGGTCACGGAGGTCCACCTCATGGGCACGGAGGAAGATGGAGAAGGTGGAGAGTAAACCTGGAGGGAAAACAGCCAGGCATCTGTTGTGCTGGGCATTTTCTAACTTCTTTTATGGAACTTCTGGAATGGTAGCACATTATAAATTGATAGTCTTACTCTTGTCCCTTAAGGTAAACATATTTACCTACTTTTAACATGCATGGACATTACCCAGTTGAATATATTGTGCATAGTGTACAATTATGTTTGACAAATGAAAATGGAGCAAATTGTGCTTGAAACTACAGGTCAAGAAGATGAGAAATGTCTGATCTTGGCCACAGACACAAGACAATGAATGGATATTCATCATTTGAAAAGTGTCAACAATAAGAAGTAAATGTGCTGCCGCTCTGGTGCCAAGGCCTACCAACTTCAGAGGGTGATCTGTGGCAAATGCTACCCTGCCAAGCACAAGAGAAAGTAAAACTAGAGTGCCATGGCCAAAAGATGAAATGCCACTGGTATTGATCAAATGAGGCACTTAAAGATTGTATACCACGGCCAGTTATAGTGGCTTATGTCTGTAATCCCAGCACTTTGGGAGGCCGAGACAGGTGGATCATTTGAAGTCAGGAGTTTGAGACTAACCCGGCCAACATGGGGAAACCCCATCTCTACTAAAAATACAAAAAAAATTTAGCCAGGCATGGTGGCGGGCACCTGTAATACCAGCTACTCAGGGGGCTGAGGCACGAGAATTGCTTGAACCTGAGAAGTGGAGGTTACAGTGAACCAAGATCGTGCCACTGCACTCCAGCCTGGGTGACAGAGCAAGACTCTGTCCCCCCCCCCAAAAAAAAAACAAAACACAACAAAAAATATTGTACGCCTCAGATTCAGGCATGAATTATGTGAAGGAACAACACCTAAACCCAAGAAGGTGGCTGTTGCAGCATCCAGTTTATCTTCAGAACGTCAACAATTAGTCATGCAAATAAATGTTCTAGTTTTGAAAAATAAAAATGAAAATCAAGATGCAAAATGGAGTTAATAGGAAACAATTCTAGGAGATTACTGTTAAGACTCAGACTATGCACTGATGTTCAGTCCTTAGTAATTGGCGGCAACCTGGTGGAGAGGGAAGACCACAGGCTTTGGTGTTGGACCTGGGTTTCAAGATTGGCTTTGCATGCCTTGCAGGATGTAAGCTTGGCCCACCGACTTCACTTCCGAGCCTTGTTCTCCTTGTTTGTCAGGTGCAGGGGAAGGGTTAGTGAAACGGGTTTTACATTTTTATGGACACTAATGAGGTTGGGAATGAAAATGAGACACACATAAGCATCAGTACTTGGACAGTGGTACTCAGACCAGCTGTGTCAAGATTATCTGGAAATTTACAAAGGAATGGAAATTCTCCAGGCCCAGCAATCAGCATACTAACGCTTGAGAACTGTGTTAGGCTTTCTGGGATCTGATTAAGAAGGCAGGAGAGATTTTGTTAGAGGTATTACACAAGGGGCAGGCACCTGTGCACAAGAAAACCCCACAAAAATACAGAAAAAAACCACAGAAGAGGTGCTTTGTGTTTTGCTCGATATATGATAAGCTAATCTGATAAATGAGAAGTCCTGTTCTTTCTGTAACTGGGTAGGCGAGTCTAATTTGGAGGTCAAGTATTAAAGCTCATTGTAGCCACATGTCTAAGCCACCTTCTTCAATTTAGCTTCTATCAATAATCAAGTTAATATTTTGATCTCTTTGCTTGATTCTTGCATTGCATCTACTTTTCAATTGGTTCTGGAAAGGGAGAGAAAAGGAGTGCTTTTTAGGATTATACTCTGTGATAGCTTCCACAATTACCCACTGATAATCCCAATTCAGGTATTCCTACCCTTCCCTGTGGTTCCAGAGTTAGTTTGTGTGGCCAACACAATATGTCATTAGACATTATGTCTCTCTGTCTCTCATAGCTCACTCATTCTGGGGGCAGCCAGTTGCCATGTAATGAGCAGTCCTATGGAGAGACCCATGTGACAGCAGTCATGCGAGTGATACTGCAAGTAAAGCCTGCAGCTCCAGTCAAGCCTTCAGAAGAGTGCAGCCCTGGCTGACAGCTTGACGGCAGCCTCATGAGAGACCCTCAGCTCAAACAACACAGCTAAGCTCTTCCTGGATTTTTGGTCCTCAAAAACTGTATGAAATTTAAAAAATTAAAAAAAGAGTTTTTTTTAAAAATTAACTATTTTTCTACATCTTGAATTAAGCAGTTTGTTTTTTTAAAGCTACTAAGTTTTGGGATAATCTGTTATTCTAATGTATATTTTAGTACCTGGAAGTAAGGTGCTACCATAATAAATACCTAAAACGTAGGCATGGCTAGGAAACTAGACACTGGAGGTAGCTGGAAAGAATTTAAGAAGTATAGTAGTGAAAGTCTCGAGAGCCTTGAACAAAATGTTGGAAAAAATTTGGACTTTTTCCTGCCAGCAGGGGTAAAAAAAAAAAAAAAAAAAAAAAAAAAAAAAAAAAATGTGGACTTTGACCAGGCTACTGGTGGGGGTTTAAAAGAAAGTGAGAAAACTCTTGTTGAAAACAGGACAGGGGATCCTTGCTATGGAGTGGCATAAATCATGGCAGTATTGTTGTCTGCAATAATGTGGGAGGTGAAAATGTACCTGGTAAACTGGGTGATCTAATTTGCTATTCATAAAGATTCTCAGCTTTTACAGATGGTAAAAAATGCTAAAACTAAGAAATGGTTGAAGGATAGATGTCAAATCCCTGGGCACCATCATGGAAACATAATCCAAAGATGAAGCTGAGGTGTGACTATAAATCCTTTGTTATGACCACAGAAAGATCCAAAGTGGTGCCTCAGAGTACTAGTTTAGTTACACAAAGGCCCTGGAAAGTTTTTAAGGCTGTGACTCATAGATACTTTCAAAAACAGGGCTCCTAAGAAGCTTAAGAGCATAGCTTTTCAGCAGAATCACAAGGTGGGAAAGGGATTATCTCAAAGAGATTTTTGGGTGTGACTTTTGTCTAATGGAATGGACCCCAAAAAATTCATAGGAGATTCACACATTTTTTAAAAGAATTGTATTAGCAGAAACATTGCCAACTAGAACTCAAGGGGACAGAGAGAGCATAAAATGAAAAGAGGCCTTTGTACTCACTTTGCCCTGTTTTACTGCAGGTTAAAAAAAATTTTCAGCTACACACATGCACTAACTTTCATGAAAAAGAAAGAATAGCCATGCTTGGTGACTCACTCCTATAATCCCAGCACTTTGGGAGGACAAGGTGGGAAGACCACTTGAGCCCAGGAGTTTGAATCAGCCTGGACAACAAAGCGAGACTCTATCTCTTAAAAAAAAAAAAAAAAAAAGGGCTGGAATGTGGCAGGAAAAAAGAAAAATAAAAAAACCACACACACACAAAAACGATGACTCAGAAGGGGAAGCTAAGAGCCTCAAAGAGTAACTCATGCATAGTAACAGGACTAAATCCTAAGGCACTTCCAACATTTGCCTGGCTGGATTTCAGAACTGCTATGGGGACATAGTAGTATGTCTAGTACCCTTCCTTTTTGAATATTAATGCATATGGTGTTTTTGTTCCATGCATTTTTGTTCCACCACTGTGTATTTGGGGTATGTGTGTGTATGTGTGTATATGTGTGTGCATGTTAGTTTCAGATTGAGGGGAACTATACCCAAGGAGCTATAGTTAAGAAATTATACACAAGGCACTGCTACCTTGACTCCATACCATTCCTGGTGCTGGGGTGTGCTAAGCTTTACCATTAAACACACTGTTTCTCTAAAACAACAAAAAAAGAAATTATGTATAAGGAACCTCAGGTGTACCTGGTCCTGATTTAAATGACAAGACTCTAGACTTTGAGTTGATGCTGTAATGAGACAAGAAATTTAAAAGTGTTGGGATGGAGTGGGTGTGTTTTATATGTTGGAGGAACTTGATTCATTGGAACCCAGAAGGTAGACTACGGTAGACAGCCCCCAAGATTGTCTCCTCCTGGAATTCATACCCTTGTATGATTCCCCTCCCGCATTGTGCCAGAATTTATCTGTATGACAGAATATGGCAGAAGTAATGATATGTCACTTCCAAGATTAGGTTATAAAAGACATTGTGGCTACCATCTCTCATCACATACTCAAAGGGAAGCCAACCAGCAAGCAATGAGAATCTCAGATGATGAGGACCTGAGGCCTGTTGCCAACCACGGGAATACACTTTTGGGAGCAGATTTTCTAGCCCCAATCAAGCCTCAGAAGACTTCAGCCCTAGGTGACAGCTAGATCATAATCCCATGAGTCAGAACCACCCAACTAAGCCACTCCTGGATCTCTGACCCTAGAAACTGTGTGAGGTAATAAATGTTGTTTCAAGCTCTTAAATTTTGGGGTAATTTTTAAGACATCTATCAATAATTAATATACACCTCTAATGTATTTGTACTTAACACCACATACCATAAGATCTCACAAAAGAGCAATTTTAAAGCTTGCTTGGAGAGTTGATATCTGTATTTTCAGAACATATTCTTCATGCATAAAGAAGCAAAGACTCTTTCCTTAAGTATAAGTCTTTTGATAGAAGTGAAAACTTAAGTCTGGCAGTATTCCTAATATATGTTTTTCACACTGTTCCTTTATTTTAGGCAATTCTAAATAGACAAAATCAACTCGAGAATTTTCTTGGATTTAATTTAGAAACAACCCCAGTTAAGCTTTTCATAAAACTTTTAAATTGGGCTGGCTTTAATTTTAGGAATATGAATGTTCTTGGAATTCTTCCAGATCTCTAAGCAATAATCTTTTACGCAATCCCCTTTATTTTTTTTCTGAAAGAAGAGCCTAGTAAGTTGGTGGTAGTTCTTTTAAGGTTTGCTTTTTGTAAAGGTGTCTTTAAAACACCCACATGGCTCTAGACATTCAGGATAGAACGAGTCATGCTCGACTTCTCTCTGCCTATGTTTCATCTATTTTTCTAAACTGCTGTGTGAATTTTGACATTTTATTTTGTCAAGAATAATGGTGAAAAACCAATGAATTTTTAAATGATCCAGCTCTAACATTTTCTGTGTTCTCCTTCCACAAAGTACATACACAGTAATCATCATTCAGAGTTATCTTCTCCATCTCACAACTGCCTTCCACCCCTCAAGTTATGATGCATTGCACATTCTTTTTTCTACCTAGGACTAATCAACTGGACATGTTTTTCTTCCCCCTTTTTTGAAAACAGGCTGCTTCTATGTTTTCAGAGCCTTCCTTTCTAGAATATGTAAGAACTTGTTCTCAGACGGCAAGACACTCTCTCTGAGGATGCAAGTCTGGAAGCACTTTCTGAGAACAAGTAAAGATCTGTCTGCCTGTTAGTGCGTTCCATGGGAACGTTGCACTGCTTGGGAAGAAAGCTTAGTGTAGGCAACAGTCAATTCTACACGGACAATACAAACGGCACCAAATATCACTTCATTTATTAACATTACATTTATTAACATATAATGTCTAGATGATTGACTGCCCTTGGAAAAATATATATGGAGTGAGGCAAGCTTATTAAAACCTAAATAACTCTAAAGATCGGTTAGTTGTTCTCTAAACTTTTTACTCTTATAGCTCATGCATTTTCACAGGAAACAAAAGCCCTTAAGGGCCAAATTTTCACAACAAAACAGTGAATCCTTTCAGGATATAATCCTTCAATTCTTTCCTAAGTAAATTTAGGTAATTTTTGTTTTTTTTTGAGACGGAGTTTCACTCTTGTCACCCAGGCTGGAGTGCAATGGCGTGATCTCGGCTCACTGCAACCTCTGCCTCCTGGGTTCAAGTGATTCTCCTGTTTCAGCCTCCTGAGTAGCTGGGATTACAGGTGTCTGCCACCACACCCAGCTAATTTTTGTATTTTTTGTAGAGATGGGGTTCCACCATATTGGTCAGGCTGGTCTCGAACTCCAGACCTCAGGTGATCTGCCTGTGTCTGCCTCCCAAAGTTTTGGGATTACCGGCATGAGCCACCGCGTCCAACCCATTTAGATAATTTTCTGAATCAGGAAACTTGATGGTGGTGTCCACATGTGACACCCCAGGCATGAATAAGTTCTTCACCTTTCTTCTGACGTTAGCCTCATTCCTCCATTTATTTTCTTTCTCCTACTTTCTTCACCTACTTCTCTGTTTCTCCATTTCCCTTTTCTAAATCACACCTTGACACGGTAAAGGAATCTCCTTGGGATCTGGTACTGGATGCAGTCTGGGGGGTGCCCTCAGTCAGGAGAGGCTGAGTGGAAAGGAAAGTGGTCATAAGCAGGCTGGTCAGTTTCCAGGCAACCAGCAGGGAAAGACAGGGTAGGAATCTGAGGAGTCTGACCAGGGAAGCCCCAGGCCCTGGATCCCCACAGTTTACCTTGAGCCTCAGGAGAGCTCCCATGAAGAGAGCCAGATCCAGGGCTCTGCTTTCCTTTCAGTGCTGTGTTTTAAAACTCTCCTCATGTCTGACTAAATGTATTTGGGGGCAGCCATATTGAAGAGGAACTAAAGGGCTCTTGGAGTTTCTCAGCAGGTTCCTTTTGTATCCCTTTTCACTAGCAGAAGTGTCTGCTAAGGGTAGGATTCCCTCTGGGGTTCCCTTTGACCAAGGTTCTGCAGCCAGAAGCACTGAGGAGGGCACTGGGGTCATGGGACTGACCCTGAGGCCCTAGTCACTGGACTCTGAAGTAGGAGTTCCTCTGAGGAGATATGCCAGGCCCTTGTTTATCAAATTGCCAATGGGATGTCTGGAAAAGTCCCTGGCAGGCTGCCACGACTGCTTCTTAACATACCACGTGTTAACCTGCATTACCACTTCGAGAAGCAGGAACTTACAGTTCTCTCAACTTGGCTCAGGTGTAACCTACAGACCAGAGGAAGGAACAATGAAAGACTAGTGTGTTGATGTGGTCTGGCAGAGGAGGTGAAAAGAGAGTGGGCTAAATCACTGAGTGTTCATGACAAAATATCTGCAGACTGCTCAGCTTGGTTACTGTGGAGCTCCCTAGCTCAGCAGCAGGTTGATGACCAACACTTATCCTCGAATAAATAATAGCAACTATTTATTCAGTCCCCCCATGTGCTAGACATACTAGGTGCTCTATGTATACAACTTCAGCAGTCCTTTAAATGAAGTGACAGTCTCATTTGTCAAATTTTAGAAAGCCAGTTAGGCAGTCCAGAGAAATTTAGTGGTTTGTTCAATGTTAGGCTTCTAGTAAGCAGTCAAAATTTTTACTTTGGTATACAGTTATCTTTGCTATGACATCATATGCATTCCTTAAAGAAAAAAACACTTTTTAGTTAGCAATATACTTAAATAATAGGGCTTATGGAAAAATGGGGTTGGTGTCAGAATTAGGAAATAAAACCCCGAGAGTGTGATACAAATAGAAATACTAGCATGGCCGAATCTCTATAAACATTTGCCTTTAGGATCACAGACAGCCCTTTGCAGCCTTATGCCCTGGGGCTCAGGCTTCTTATAGGTCCTTGGGGCATTCACTGCCAATACAGCACATAGGCTTCAACATTAGAATTCTGACCTAGGGTTTTAATACAGAGGGATGTCTCTTCAAAGCTTCTTCAGCTGCATTCACAGTTTCAGCAGATAGTTAATATAACAGAAAATTTAGTGGCTGATTTAATGGCTTCAATAATCACTACGTCATTGAAGGTCTTCACTGTATGGACATAGAGGTTTTTCCCTAAGGTCCTCATATATTTCTTAGACTTTCTCCTTCCATGTAAGGAAATTTACCCTGATCAGCTCAAATGATGGGTTGGCAAAAATCACATATTCATCACCACATTTTTGCATCACGATCTTCACTTCCCAATTTGCCTGTCACTTATACTGTTGCATGGAAGGAAAGAAGTTGCTGCTTCAGAAAGAACCAGTCTGTTTTAGAGCCCATGTGATTTGTGTTCTAAAGAGGCCTCACTGTCCTTGAGGGAAGTTTAGCCTGGCTGGGACTAACTGATAAAGATGTTTTTCTCCCCACGCAACCACCATGGCATGATGCTACAAAACGAAATGTACAGTGGTTTCTTCATTTCATGTAACACCCAGCCTATGTTAGGATTTTGTGATAGTCTCAAATGCTTTTTGCAGCTGGTTTGTTAAAATTAGAATCCAGCCGGGCTTGGTGGCTCATGTCTGTAATCCCAGCTCTTAGGGAGGCAGAGGCCGGAGGATAGCTTGAGCCCAGGAGTTCAAGACCTGCCTGGGCAATATAGCGAGACCCCGTTCTTCACAAAAAGGAAAAAAAAAAAAAGACAAAAAAAAATTAGGATCCAAATATGGCCTAAATATCGCATTTGATTATTATATCCACTATGTATTTTATTCTATGCCCTTCTGCTATTTTGTAATACAGTTGATTTGTTGGAGAAACCAGTCCTTCCTACCACAGAGTATTCCATATTTGAATTTGGCTGATTGCGTTCTCACGATGTTTAAAAAATAGTTCCTCTATTCCTCATATTTCCTATAAACTTGTTGTTAGGGCTGAAAGCATGTTCAATTTTATTAAGTGGAGCTTTATAGTTCCTATGGCGTTGTATCTTGAAATACGTCAAGGCCTATCTAACTTGAGTGATGCTAAAATTGATCAGTGTATGAGGAAGTGGCAGCCGGATCCCTCCATTATAATATTTGTCAACCATTGATTTATCCTAGATCCATAAGATCTCACTGAGACTGACAAATAGTGATTTTCTAAGTCCATCATTTCTTCAGCATTTGTTAGCTGGAATTCTGTGAAGTACATGACCTCAAGTCTTTGGATAAATGGAAACACAGCTTATTTCGGGAAGGTAAAATCTTGATTCTTTTCTTTCATTTACTTTTAGAGCAGGCCAGGCACAGTGGCTCATGCCTGTAAACCCAGCACTTTGGGAGGCCAAGGCAGGTGGATCACCTGAGATCAGAAGTTCAAGACCAGCCTGGCCAACAAAAGTTAGCATGGTAGTGTGCGCCTATAATCTCAGCTACTTGGGAGGCTGAGGCAGGAGAATTGCTTGAACCCAGGAGGCAGAGGTTGCAGTGGGCCGAGCTACTGCACTCCATTCTAGGCAACAGACGGAGACTCTATTTAAGAAAAAAACAAATTGAGAGTAGAGTTGGTGCCCTAGCCAACTCAGATGGCAACTAATGAGTTGATCCCGTAGCATCATTATGAACTCCTGAGTTTTTATATATTTATGTTTCAAGCACTGATATTGCTCCTTTTGGCTTGAATTGTCACAACTTTGCCAGCAGAAGCCTTTTCAGTTTAGGTCCTCTGTACTTTTGAAATGACCTTTTCAGATTTTATTTCCTTGCTTTCTGGTAGAAAAATATGTTACTCATTTTGTAAATGTTCTGATGTGGATCTAAAATCAACTATTTCTCAAAAGGAATTTCTTTTAAGGGAGAATGATATTTAAATATCATAATTCAGGCACGAAAGGGGATTTTACTCTTGAACAAGAGCTGATTGCATTCACACATAGGTTTTTCTTGGTGCCATTTTGATTTTCTAGCAGTGCACTAATAAACTTTCTTTCTTTTTTTTTTTTTTTTCAAAGATGGGGTTTCACCATGATGGCCAGGCTGGTCTTGAACTCCTGACCTCAGGTGATCCACCCACCTCAGCCTCCCAAAGTGCTAGGATTACAGGCGTGAGCCACCGCGCCTGGTCAATAAACTTTCTTTCCACAATTTATTTGAGAGAAACTATTGTTGTTGCAAATACAAAACTTGGTATTCTTGACTCCATTTTTCCTTTGGAAATTTTTTTTCTGCTTCTTTGCTAACATAAATATTCTTTGGAAATAAAACTATTCAGTTTAGCCAAATCAGTAGAGAAGTGAACTGGTAGCAAGTACTAGGAATCTACCCTAGCTATTTCAAAATGCTCAACCATGAAGTTTGGACTCAGAAGCTATGCTTCAAAATTTGTTTCTGTTTTCGAATATTAACAAATTTAAAAGCATAAACATTTGTTCATTTTTTGGTTGGAACCTTCGTGTTTTCCATTTTGTAGATTATTTTAGGTATATAGATATTAACTATTTTGTTTCTATGCTTGGTTCAGAAATCTGTTCATTTTATTTGTGGCTGTCATTTGCAATTCTTTAACACATGAAAAGAGATCCAACTCCAACTTTATTAGTAACCAAATGATATGCAAATTAAAACGAATATTTTTATTACAACAAATTAGCAGAGACCTAAAAAATTATACTTCATTCCAGGAAGTTTTAAATGACAGTCTCAGTTTTTATGCATGCCCTGCTATCCTGTTTCTGGGTTTTGGTTTTTTTTCTACTCGATGTGTGTCCCATTTTCCCCCTTCCTCAATTACAGTATCAGGGTCCCCCTCACCAAGCCCTCTATTCTGACCTGCCAGGGTTGAGCAGACACAAAGACACCCAGCATAAAATTCAGGGGCCCACCAATTATTCTCTGTAGAGGACCAGACAGTAAATATTTCAGCCTGTGAGAGCTAAGCAGCAAAATCAAGACATTATGTAGGTGCTAATAAAACCATTTAAAATGTAACTATTGGCAGTGCACAGTAGCTCATGCCTGTAATCCCAGTACTTTGGGAGGCTGAGGTGGGAGGAATTCTTGAGCTCAGGAATTTGAGACTAGCCTGAGCAACATAGTGAAACACCATCTCTCTCTCTCTCTCTAAAAAAAAAAAGGAGCTTGCATTTATAGTCCCAGCTACTGAGAGGCTGAGGCAGGAGGATCACTTCAGCCCAGGAGGTTGAGGCTGCAGTGAGTCATGATCATGCTACTGTATTTCAGCCTGGGTGACAAAGTAAGACCCTGTCTCAAAAAATAAATAAAAATTAAAATAAAATGTAACCATTAAAGATGTAAAAATCTGCTTTTAGATTGTGGAGCCATACCAAAATAGGCAGCAGGCTATATACAATTACCAACCCCTGGCTCAGATACTCCTATTCAAAAGGACTTACTGCCCAGCCTGGAGGAGTATTACCTAACAGCCCCCAGCAATTAGTTTCATCACGGTCTACTCTTCAACCCATCCCGCCTCTCCCAGTCAATGGCTGAGCAAGGCTTGTCTTCCACTGACAGCCTGCAAGGAAAAGCAACCTGAGTCCTATAGCTGCAAGGAATGAGATTCTGCCAACAACCAGAATGAACTAGAAAGTGGATTCTTCCCTAGAACCTCAAATTAAGAGTCCAGCTGACACCCTGACTTGAGCTTTTGATGCAGAGAACCAGCCAAATTAACCCGGATTTCTGAAGTATAGACCTATGAGATAGTAAATGGGAGTTATGTTATGCTGCAAAGTTTGCAGTAATTTGTTATACAGCAATAGAAAATTAATAAACTGGGAATTGTAGGTTGCAGAGGATATCCTCTGTTAACGTGGAACAGACAGGGGTAAGATAAGGAATGGATCTGGGAGCAAATAAGCCAATGGCCAGACAGACCTTCTCACGACTTTGTTTTGTACATCGTTTAGCCTAGATGTTTTTGGCATATATGGCTCATTCTATGTTGTCTCCCTGAGGAAAGAGATTTATTTGTGATGATCATTGAGATGTGAGGGATTTCAGCTAATTATTATTAGTTTTATTGGAGAAAGACTTTGTTAATCAGTGAATGGCCATGTGAGCTTTTTCTTTCTGATTCTCAACCTCTGCTGTGGTGTTTGTAATTGAGGAACAGCTACTAAGAGGTGGCAGCTGCAGAGAAAAGCCCAGGGCCATACAGATGAGGCTAGGAACCCTGACTAGCCCTGAGTATTTGGAAGAGAGCTTGGCAAAAGGTTGTGACTACATATAGCAGATACCTGTGACTACATATAGGGAGTGAAGGAGATAGCCAAAAGTGCACTTGAGGATAACGAATGGCCAGCCCCCATGTGATCACTCATGAAAATCCAAACAGAACCCGGAAGTCTCACTTAGCTTTAAAAAATCCATTATTTCTTTTCAGACAGAAGCACTTAGGGGAGCAAAATGGCTTATTTCAGCATGAGAAAGCAATGTAACAGTACAGCTAAGCTTTGAGGATCTCCTGATCAGAGATCTGTGAAACTAATAGCTTACAAAGGAAAGAGATGATAGCCCTTTTGAACGCATTCTGAGTGCCCTTATGAGATGCACAATCTAACTGTGGCGTAAATACCAGCTATTGATGGTGGGTTTTATTCCTAGGGTTTGTGCTACCAGAGATCTGTATCTACTGGTGCTAGTAATGTATGGATGACCAGGGCTGGTCCCGACATCTCTTGCAGCAATAATAAAAGGTAAGAAGATGCAGACACAGAGCTGAATTTATTGTGTATGAGAAGATATAGCATTCCGTTTTCCTGATAACCAAGCTTAATTGCACAGAATTATGAGACCTCATTAATGAAACCCCATATAGACACTGTGTATTAGTAATAGCATTACACTGATTACCTAATTTCAGAGTGAGGAATTAAAGGGGGCCAAATTAGGGTTTATTCTGCTTTTATAACACATGTTGTCAGGAAAAATAAATAGCTCCTATTATTAAACTAAGGCTTTTATGTACAAAAGAATGCAAGATAATAAATGTAGAAATAATGATGAAAATAGAAAATATGTTTGCAAGACATTATGAAATAATTGATCCAAGCAAGGATCAATAATGAATGCTAAAACTGTTAGTTGAACAGTTGTCAGAGAACCAGATATTCAAACAGCACCAAAGTATTGCCCTTAAACAATAACAAGTAATTTGCTATGACTTGTTAACAGCAAATGAAAGAAAAATTACCCTTTACCATGGAGAAATATGGCTATGATCACTAGGTAACTTGCTATCTGATTGTCCCACTATTAATGACACTGTGTGAGGTAATGCTTTATAAATTATATGACAGTATCTGTCAATAATGTTTAAGAGATAAGGTTTAAAATGGAAACTGGATCTAAAGTCTCAATTAGATTCAAGTTAAAGGAAAGACAAAGCAGAAAAGAACAAATTAAGTGACACTTGAACACATTCAGAATATGGGACTTCTATAAGACAACTGTTATGGTCTCAAAAAAAAGTGACAAGGGAAAAGGAAAGAGTTGCTAGGTAAAGAGACTAAAGAGGCAAAACCAATTCAACATGGGATCCTTGACTGGATTTTGGTTTTTTAAAAAGGTTTTTAAAATGCTTTGGGTTGGCTGGGTGCGGTGGCTCATGCCTGTAATCCCAGCACTTTGGGAGGCTGAGGCGGGTGGATCACAAGGTCAGGAGTTCAAGACCAGCCTGGCCAAGATGGTGAAACCCCGACTCTACTAAAAATGCAAACATTAGCCAGGCATGGTGGTGTGTGCCTGTAATTCCAGCTACTTGGGAGGCTGAGGCAGAGAACTGCTTGAACCTGGGAGATGGAGGTTGCACTGAGCCGAGATTGTGCCACTGCATTCCAGCCTGGGCAACAAAGAGAGACTCCGTTTCAAAAACAAAACAAACAAACAAAAACACTTTGGGTTACTGGTGAATTTCGAATATGGAATATTCAAATATCAGGCAGGGTCTTCGCAGGAAACTGATGGCAAACTCGAAAGAACTTAATCATGAATCATTTAGAGAAGGGACTATTGAGAGATGTAGGTAGAGCTAATGGAATCAACAGGGGGTGCTAAGGCACCCAGCGCTTAGCCAGGGAGCCATTCACTAACCACTCTTCTACCTGCAGGAGCAGGCATGGGGGCAGTTATGAGGGTCTAGTCACAACTGGAGCTGCTGAACAGGGCACTGCTTCACAAGGGATACAGTGGCAGATGCAGCCAATACCCAGCAGGGAGGAACAGAGAAAGACTATCCCAGCCTCTCTCCTACCTCCGGTCTCTTGCCGGTGCTCCCCATTGGCCTCTGATATATGGAGATGCCTCCTGTTGGCTGACCCCAGTTGGGGTCCCAGCCACCCATGGCAGTCTGTAGAAATCAGCCTTTTAGAGCTCAGAGCAAGACAGAAGTGGAGAATGCAACTGGAAGTGGGAGGCAAAGGGAGAATACAGCACGACTGGTATAGAGTAGATTAGAAAATTACTGTTAATCATTAGATGTAATAGTTGTGAGATCAGATAATGTTTTTTTTTTTTTTTTTTGAGATGGAGTCTTACTCTTGTCGCCCAGGCTGGAGTGCAGTGGCACAATCTCAGCTCACTGCACCCTGTGCCTCCCGGGTTCAAGCAATTCTCCTGCCTCAGCCTTCTGAGTAGCTGGGATTACAGGCGCCTGCCACCACGCCCAGCTAATTTTTGTATTTTAGTAGAGACAGGGTTTCTCTATGTTGGTCAGGCTGGTCTCAAACTCTGTACGTCAGGTGATCGATGTGCCTTGGCCTCCCAAAGTGCTGGGATTACAGATATAGGCCACCATGCCTGGACATTTTTTTTTTAGATGTACATTGAACTATTAAGGAATAAAATGTCATAACATCTCATTCATTCTGAACTGGTTCGGCAAGATAGATAGAGATAGAAGTAGGTAGATAGATACACACAAAAAATATAGAAACAAGTTTTTTCTTATTTATTGCCACCAACTTCATGCTTCCAGGCTCCAATCGTGTCATGCTGAAAGAAACATGTTGGGTACCAGCCCCAACCCCATACCTGAGTGCCCTTAGTCCCTGTGGTGACGAGGGATTGAGGAAAGGAAATAAGGACAGAGGCAGAAGAGTGGAATTTACTGCATGGGTCCAGGGGACCAGCAGAAGTGTGGGAACCCCGTTGGCCCTGAGCTAGTTCTTTCAAAAGATCATTAAAATAGGTAACTCTCTAGGCCAAGAAAAAAAAGAGAGAAGACACAAATTAGACTTGTTCCCTGGTATTCATGGGAATTGTTCCAGGACTCCCTGTGGATACAAAAATTCATGGATGCTCAAATCTCTTACATAAAATGGCACAGTATTTACATATAGTCTACACACATCTTCTCTCATGCTTTAAATCATCTCTAGATTAATTTTAATACCTAACACAACGTAAATGCTATGTAAGTAATTGTTATACTGTTTTAAAATATGTATTATTTTATTTTTATTTTTGCTGTTGAAAAAATACTTTTGGTCCATGGTTGGTTGATTTCATGAATGGGGAGCCCATGAAGATGGAAGGCTGGCTGTACTAATAACAGAAGTGGAAGAGGAGGGACATCACTAGAGATCCCATGGATACTGAAAGGATAATAAAGGAGTGTTATGAACATTGTTTCATTTTGTGTTTCCTATAAACTGTAAATTCCTAGATAGCGAGAATTCTGTCTTACTCATCTTTTTAACAACTACTGTATACCTTACAATGTTTCATAAAATGATATGATTTTGGTTTATGATTCACAAAAGAATGCTAAAAGAGGTGAAAAATGGAGAGACTAGAAAGCATAAAGGCAAAGTTATGTCAGGTGGTACGAGTTTGGTTTAAGGGTCAAAGATAACCATCCTATAAAAGAAGGGAAGATCAAGGGCAAGGCTTTAGAGGGAGAGAGGATAAACACAGTTTGATGAAATGGCTGATTTGACTGGGTTTGGTGGCTCATGCCTATAATCCTAAAATTTTGAAAGGCTGAGGCAGGAGGATTGCTTAAGCCTAGGAGTTTAAGACCACCCTGGGCAACAGGAAGAAACTCTATCTCTACCAAAAAGCAAAAACAAAGACAAAAATTAGCCAGGTGTGGTAGTACAGACCTGTATTCCCAGCTACTTGGGAGGCAGAAGTGGATGAATCGGTTAGGCCTGGAAGGTTGAGGCTGCAGTGACCCATGACTGTTCCACTGCACTCCAGCCTTGGTGATGCAGATATATCTATCTATCTATATCTATATCTATCTATAATATATAGATATAAACACACACACATACATATATGTATGTGTGTATATATATGAGGTTTATCCACAGTAAAGTTAGGCCTAGGGTTAATAAAAAATTCTGGTGTTCATTAGTGTTCACTAAGGCAAAGAATAATCGCAGTAGCAGAGCCTTGGGTGAAGCTAAGGTCCCCAGGAGATCTGGGATGTCTGTAAGTAAGGAACAGTTGAGTGAGGCTTAGTCATTCAGATAAGCCAACAGAAGTGAAGATCAGTGAATGTGGATGGGCCTCAGGGTCCAGGGATCAAAACAAGCAGATAGAAAAAGCAGAGTATAGAATCCAGACAGGGAGACTGGCAACAAGGTGTGTGATTCTGCATAAGCAGATTTGAGAGGACACCAACTATGGACTGATGTAGATAAACATTTCTGGTAATTCCAGTTAGTGACTCACTCTGAAATCACATAGGATAGTATCTCTTCAAAGGCACTTATGTACTTAGCATGTACCACCCACTCTTTTATGCATACTATATGTTTAAACCATTTAAACTCACACCAACCCCCTGGGGTTAGGTGCTATTATTATCCCTGTTACAGATGAGGAAAGTGAGAACTAGGAGTTAATTGGTCTCATGATCCCCTGCAGGCTGGCCTTCCAGAAAAAGGAGCTGACTTACCCCACGATTCCCTGGAAACCAGTCAGAAGAAATTGCCTTAAACTCTGGCTTGTAGCCCAAAGCAAAGCTTGCCCACAAGCCTTGCCAGTATGTGGTTGAACAGAAATTAGAATCCAGGCAGCCTGAGTCTTTTTCTTGCCAGGCAGGTGCTGAGGCTTTGCCAAGCATGAAGGTTCAGGTGGTAGGTCCTGCCACTGCTGTGCACACCAGCTCCCTGGTGCTAACCTCAACTGCCAGTGCTGAGCTGGAAGGATAGGGCTGGAGACAAAATCCTACCCATCGCATTGCTAGTGTATTCCACCCTGGTAGTGGTCACACCAAGGAAAGACCTGGGCTTCCCTTATCTTGTAGCTTAAAAGCAACACAAGGGAGTTGCTATCTTGAAGTCTGACCTCTAGGAAGACAAGATAGCTATGTGCTGTCTTTAATTTACCTGGAGACTCACACACCTACACTAGTGTCCCCTTACCTAAAGGGGATACATTCCAAGACCCCCAGTGGATGCCTGAAACCTTAATACCAAAACATATATATGCTATTTTTTCCCTATACATATATACTTACTATAAAATTTAATTTATATAACAGATTAGGAACAGTAAAAAGATTAACAACAATAAAATAGAAGAATTATAACAACATATTATAATAAAAGTTATGTGAACATAGTCTCTGTCTCAAAATATCTTATTGTATGTAATATTTTTGGACTGTGGTTGTGGCAAGTAAAAACTCAGATGGTGGGGGCAGGATGGCACTACTGTATTTATTTTCCTGTCTCCATTAGTGCTTCCCAGTGAGCACTGCACCAAGAGGTTGGCCATTTGTCCTTATTTATACATCAAACTAAGGTGTGGAGAGTAAGAACTTGCTAAGGTCAGGAGAATAAGAGCTAGCCAGGAAGTGGTTGAACGAGATTCAAACTGAGACGGTCTGAGTCCAAATTCTACCACCTCTTGTGTGTGATATATGGTGGGTAGTGGGCTTTTGTGACCAGTGTCTCTGCCTTTCCCATGATTCATAGCACAGAGACTTGTGTATACATTCTCACTTGATATCTGAATGACTATAACAGTGATGTAAATTAACAAGGAAGGGAGATAGCCCTGATTTAATTGGAAATCATTGACAGAGCTAGCCCAGTAAATTCTCTACAAACAGAATACAAATATTTTGTATTTAATTGCTAAAGTGTTTTAAAATTGAACTCAAATAAATGAATACTTATTGCATCTGTCAGTTAAATGGAAGAGCCAATAAACAACCAATTGTCTTCTCTAATCAAGAGGGACCGAGCCTTTAAAGAAAATACAGAGTGATCCAGGTGTAATCCTAGCACTTTGGGAGGCTGAGGCGGGCAGACCACTTGAGGTCAGGAGTTCAAGACCAGCCTGGCCAACATGGTGAAACCCCCCTCTCTACTAAAAATACAAAAATTAGCTGGGTGTGGTGGTGGGTGCCTGTGATCCCAGCTACTCGGGAGGCTGAGGCAGGAGAATCACTTGAACCCTTGAACGCCGGAGGCAGAGGTTGCGGTGAGCTGAGATCGCACCACTGCACTCCAGCCTGGGTGACAAAGTAAGACTCCATCTCAAAAGGAAAAAAAAAAAAAGAAAAATACAGAGTTTAAGGGAAGATATGATCAATCTAAAATTGGATCATAGACTTTTAGAGTCTTAAGAGATGAGAAAAGAGATAAAGATGGATAGATAGGGAGTAACTAGGATAAGACTCTCTCAAACTGGAATTTAAATGGATTGAGGAGGAAATATAGGATTAGGATAGAGAAAAAGAAGAGAAAGAATTGGCTATAGGCATAATAAAAAGCACAAGTGAATAAATCAACACAGAGGGTATTGTGGACCGGTGAGGAAGGATCATGATCTAGACTAGGGGATTCATGTTGGAAACAGAGACACGTTAGAAAGGATGGGATGGGACATATTATATAGTTCCAAACATTATAGGTGAGCACTTGAGCTAGGAAGTAGTATAATGTTCACAGGTGGTAAAGAGGTATAATGAAAATACTGTACTTCGCAAAAATTAATCTGATAGCAGTATTCAGTGGGTTGGAGAGAAGACCAATTAGAACGTTATCTGTGGAATTCCAACAACTCGATGAACTGAGTTGATGGAGAGAGATGCTCCTCCCTCTACTAAGACTCAACGATAAAGCAAAAATATTTACAGGTGATGGGCAATGATGAAAAAATAATGACAGATGACATGAAGAATGGGAGTAGGGAAGATCATATTTAAGATTCTGAGGTCCTTAAATTATATAACATGTTTATCAGCCCACAAATATGTACTAAAAGAGTAGAAAGAAAACATAACATTTCCGCCGGGCGCGGTGGCTCACGCCTGTAATCCCAGCACTTTGGGAGGCCGAGGCGGGTGGATCACGAGGTCAAGAGATCGAGACCATCCTGGACAACATGGTGAAACCCCGTCTCTACTAAAAATACAAAAAATCGGCTGGGCATGGTGGCGCGTGCCAGTAATCCCAGCTACTCAGGAGGCTGAGGCAGGAGAATTGCCTGAACCCAGGAGGCGGAGGTTGCGGCGAGCCGAGATCGCGCCATTGCACTCCAGCCTGGGTAACAAGAGCGAAACTCTGTCTCAAAAAAAATAAATAAATAAAAAATAATAATAATATCCATGGAGCTGGTGTGGAAACTAGATATGAGGTTACACATTCACCAAGTCTCAAAGATATGTACCTTCTTACTGTTGTTACTAACGGTTTAAGATTCAACAGTCAAGCTCTGTATCAAAAAACACAAGATCCAGGGGATTTATTCCGTCATCTGCTTATATTGCCCTCTAGTGGTAGCTCTGCAGAGATCTAATGCAGAGCTCGCTTTTTTGTGTTGAAAATTACCTTTGTATCTATTTTCCAATATGTTAACAGAACAGAAATTGGATTTTGTTTTTGTTACTAAGCAATATGAGTAATTCTTAAACTTTAAAATTGTATTATTCATTCATTACCTACAAGGAAAAGATCATGCTTTTTTCTTCAGGTGGGTTAAACCTTACATTCACACAGGTAAAATGTTATCAATGTAACTCTTTAGAAATTCTGTGCTTCATGAAAGTCCCTGGAGATTTGTCAATGCCTTTATTTTTAGTATGTTTGAACCTCAAGAAAAACACTGAAAGAATATGAAAGAGTCTGATGAAATTTCCTATATTCATCAGTTGTAGTTGTCTGATGATGTCAGTCAACAACCCTGCGGGGTAATCAGTCATCATTTCATTATATGAAACTTGGCCACAAAATTACTTATTTAATTTGGAACTAGCAACTTCTTGGCCAGTGGTTTTTAGCTGAGGATGCATGTTAGACTTAGCTGTGAAGTTTTACTAAAATGTGGATGTTTAGACTCACTCTAGACTTGCTGAATCTCTTTACTTGATATTCTTGATATATTCATATCAGTATAGTCTTAACATACTCTTGGTACTTTTGTTTCAGGATTATTAAATGTAGAAATTATGTTTATCTATTCTTTTTAATCAAATGTAACATATACTGATGTTGAAAACTGGCTAATCATCATCCTTGTAGACACTGAAAATTGGCTAGTCGTCCCACTAGACATTTTGTCTAAAACTTTTACCTTGCACGCCACAGAAACAACCAAACTTTCTTGTCAGTTGCATTATTCTTGCTATGAGCTCTCGTCAGACCTTTCACTTTGAAAATCTTCAGTAATAATTTACCACAGCTGTTTTAAGACTTTATCATCTACAGATGGGGTGTGTTTTCCTCTAATGCTTTCCTGAAGGCTCTGCAATCAGCTACCCTCCAGAGTTGGTGCATTCAAATAATGACTATCTCAAAAATTGATGGAAAAGAACTGTACCACATGCTTTAAACTACTGACACTTCTAAAAATAGACTCCTTCATATAGGCTTCTGTGCTTAGCAACTTTTATTGTGTCCCTGAGGACTGAGTCAGGATTTTCAGAACTCTAATGGAGAAACAGAAGGCTTCATAAAACTGCTAACCCAAGCTACTGCAGAACAAGAATTAATTACATAGGAGTGAATGAATAGATGGAGAGATGATTGTAGTTATGTGTTTGGAATACCGTTAATACTGCTTTAATACTATCTTTCCTGGCTACATAAGGAAATTCTTGCTTAAGCGATCTGTAACCCCATAACCCCATATCTGTTTGTTTTTGCAAATGGAAATAAGATATTTTTAAATGATATATTTTTCTCACTGACCCCTCCCACCTACTGCTTGAATTCACAAACTATTATAAAGTATTATTACTTTTCATGGCAATATAGCTATTAGCAAACGTTCAATAAGAATCTGTTCTTTGTTTACCAAACCATAATTGTCATATTTGGGAAAGATGTTCATTTAATCAGATATGATCAGACAATTTTGAGGAGCTGAAAAACCAACACTTGCAAAATTCTCCTAGGGAAACTGATGTGGTAACTGGCTTGTGGGTCTCTACAGGTAAGTAAGGAAGATCAACGCTGGGAAGAACATGAAGGGCAGGTTATAAGGACCTCAAGAACAGAGGAATTTGCTTGTTATAGATGCTACTGGTAAAATCTGGTAGAGAGAAATTTTTCAGCTTGGCTAAGAACCGAAGCATTGGAATAGCAAATAATAAAGGCTTTTAAAAGTCCATCTGAGATTCCTTATGGTAACTTCCAGAAAAGTAAACTTAAGATCCATAGAAAGCCAGACACGGTGGCTCACGCCTGTAATCTCCACACTTCGGGAGGCCAAAGTGGGAGGATCACCAGGTCAGGCGTTCAAGACCAGCCAGGCCAACATGGTGAAACCTTGTCTCCACTAAAAATACAAAAATTAGCCAGGAATTGTGGCGTGCGCGTGTAGTCCCAGCTAGTTGGGAAGCTGAGGCAAGAGAGTTGCTTGAAACCGGGAGGCAGAGGTTGCAGTGAGCCAAGATCACGCCACTGCACTCCAGCATGGTGACAGAGTGAGACTGCGTCTCAAACAAACAAACCCTATACCGTAAAGTAATATTCTTGTTGCTCCTATGTAAACAATCAGGCAGACTTATATGGTTTTTCTTACTAGTTTAGATGCAATCTATATTTGCTGGGCGTTAACATTCTGATTAAGATTTATGGCCAAACAATGCTATTAATATGGTTTCTATTTCTTCTTTATAAATGATTTATTATAAAAGTCCTTGGTTAATATTTAATATGAATTAGATGGAAAGAAGGAGGCAGTCATTCCATTTCACAACTCAGTGCTCTCTTTAGGCAGAGACAGAGTATATAAGGTGGAAGGGAACTAGAAGATGGTTGAGGGGAATTTGAAGTCTAAGAAATTAAAGGAAGAAAATGACAGGTGAAGGTTGGATATCAGAAATATCAACACGCTTGGTAGCCACCCTTTCTCTTTTTCTGCCACAATTAGAAGAAAGGGCTATTTTCAATGTCGTACTTAATTCTGAGAAAATAATATTGTTGCCCCAAAGAAATGTTTACTCCTAATAATAGTGATTTGAGGTAAATTACATTTTCACCTACACAAATTATCTATGATCCATTTCTCATTCCTTCTAGGATTTTTTTCCTCAAATTCAAAAAAGGAGGATTGGAGAAAAAAGTCAGTTTGGAATTTGTTCACTATACCTCATAGCGCATCACAGCATCCTTCTGGCTGCACCACGGTCTTAAGTGCTTTTTTGTGATTCCCCTTTACTCAGCTCATCACAACTGGTTTTTATTACTTGTTTAATGGACCATATTGCATCCTACACTATAAGGCAATAAATATATTTTGTTCGAGACAAAAAATGAAATGACATTCAAATATAACTAAAATGGAAGTAACAAGCTCAAGACGATGGCATTTGCTCTGGTAGGTTTTGCTTTTCCTGATTCACTGTTTGTGCCCCCTTGTCCCTACCCACGCCCTGTAAGAGTAGGGTCAACACCTGGAGGTACCATGAGAGTGCAGTTACACACACATTTCATGGGGACCTCTGGAAATAAAATGGGTGGCAGGGGGTGGAATAGGAGTTTAAAATACACACTCAGAACTGACGACTTCAAACCAGCTCTTACCATATGAAAATTGGTTTTGTGTGTGTATTTTAAACATACATTCCCCCTTATTTTATTTCTAGACTTTTCATGAAATGCATATGCCAGCTGCCTGGCATTTTCCTCCATTTTCACGGCATTTTTTTTTTTTTTTTTTTTTGAGATGGAGTCTGGCTCTGTCACCCAGGCTGGAGTGTAGTGGCCTGGTCTCGGCTCACTGCAACCTCCACTTCCAGGGTTCAAGCTGTTCTCCTGCCTTGGCCTCCCGAGAAAATGGGATTATAGGCGCCAGCCACCACACCCAGCTAATTTTTGTACTTTTAGTAGAAGCCGCAGGGCAGGGGCGAGGGATGTTTAACCATGTTGGCCAGGCTGATCTCAAACTCCCGACCTCAGGTGACCCACCAGCCTCGGCCTCCCAAAGTGCTGAGATTACAGGCATGAGCCACTGTGTCCAGCCGAGTTCTGTAATCTCATATGGAGTAGTGGGGGGAGTGGGGTAAACAGCCACTTCTGCAGTGTAGCCAGTGGTTAGGAGCATGGACTCTAGGGCTTCACTTTTTATATTCCTGCAAGTCTCCTCCCTGCAAGCAAGCGATTTAAACTTTCTGTGCCTCCTTTCCTAATCTGGAAAAAAGGCTTGGTCCTAGTACATATATCATAGGGTCATTGTAAAGCCTAAGAGCAGCAAATGAAGAGTTTTGTATATGGCCAGCAACATCTTCAGCACTTGGAAGTTAGCTACTATTATTGTGACTACAAAATTATTTTTAGCCACTCAGAAGACATTCTCTCACAGAGCTCCAACTGAAGTGTAAAAGAAATAGGAAGCCATAACACAAGACATCATAAGAAACGGCAAGGTGGTAAACTTAGGATTTAGAGGTCAGTTGTATTTCTTTTCTTCTTGGTAGAAACTAGCATTAAGTTTTAGAAAAAAATCAGCTTTTGTTTACAGAAATTGCAGGATAACAAATCATTGGGCTGCTTACCTTTAACCCTTCAGTGTTGGTGGACGCTCATGTCTGGAAGCTACAGCTGGGATATCTGATACTTTTTTTTTGAGACAGGGTCTTGCTCTGTTGCCCAGGCTGGAGGGCAATGGCGCCATCTTGGCTCACTGCAACTTCCACCTCCCGGGATCAAGCGATTCTCCTGCCTTAGCCTCCTGAGTAGCTGGGACCACAAGCACGCCCAGCTAATTTTTTTTTATTTTTTATTTTTAGTAGAGACGAGGTTTCACCATGTTAGCCAGGATGGTGTCCATCTCCTGACCTTGTGATCCACCGCCTCGGCTACCCAAAGTGCTGGGATTACAGGTGTGAACCGCTGTGCCCGACCCGGTATCTGACACTTTTAATGAGCATCTTTTCCTAAGAATCCTAGGAATTCTGGTGCCTTCTGAGAGGCCTAGCAAAGGAGTTTCCCCTTAGGTCATGTTTCCATTTTTGGCCACGACTCACTTCAGATACCACTAGAAAGCATTTAATTTAATGAGTTATTAGTACGTATTTTTTCTCCATCATGTTTTTCTTCCCAGGCATTTTCTATCCATGCCCACGTATTGGATGGGCTAAAACAAAACCACCTCTTTCTCATAAGCTGCTATGTATGGCAAGTCTCTGGTGCTCCCTTGCCAGAGAGAAGCAAGAACTGGTGGTCAGCATTTGAGGGAATTGCCTGCAGCTGACTTCTAGGCTGGGCACTGTCAACATTAGTTACTATCTTCTTTTCAAGAATCATAAACAGATATATCCTTTTCCAATGTTGTGGATTTAAAAAATATGTAGCATGTTAATCTTTTGAAGCTTTGAAAATTAGATTGTGTTTTTCCTACTCACTTTTCCCACAAGCCACTTCTTATGGTTTATATGATAGGAAGGGATGATGCGATGAGAATCTTGAGTTGCTGTCACTGTATATGAGTCTATCTTCTTCACAGTGAGCACTTGGCTCATCGGCCACAGAATTTCCAATGTTTGGAATCAACAGACTGCAGCAGGATGGCATCAACAGAAAAATCAGGCTGACATGCCCACAGAAAAGCCACCCTTTCTCCAAAAACCATTGGAAACAACCTCTTTGAGTCTTCAAAAGCAAAAAAATTGGGGACCAGATGTGGTGGCTTATGCCTGTAATACCAGCACTTTGGGAGGCCAAGGTGGGCAGATCATTTGAGGTCAGGAGTTTGAGACCAGCTCGGCCAACATGGTGAAACCCTGTCTCTACAAAAGTATAAAAATTAGCTGGGCATGGTGGTGCATGCCTGTAATCCCAGCTACTCAGGAAGCTGAGGCAGGAGAATGGCTTGAACCCGAGAGGTGGAGGTTGCAGTGAGCAGAGGTCATGCCATTGCACTCCAGCCTGAGTGACAGAGCTAGATTCCATCTAAAAAAAAAAAAAAAGATGAAGACAAAGAAGAAGGAAGAAGAGAAGAGAGTTAACTTTTCTTTCCATTGAGAAGAAAGTTAACTTTTCTTTCCATTGAGAAGAAATTCTTTTTGAACCATGTGGGCAGGGGTATAATTACTCCACTATATTTCTGGTTGTATTATTGCTGGTCCCGTAGGTTCAAATTATATAGCTTCAAATTATACAGGTGATTTGCATGGAGAAAGGAAACGTAGAGATTTTTCTGGAGGTGAAAGAGGGTGTTAGGGTGGGGACCACTATATTCTTCATTTCTCTCTTTTCTGGCTCAACCTCAGAAACTAGGTCTGATTTCTGGATTTAGTGGTGTTAGGCAGCAGTTGAAAGAGCTGGAGACTGGGGTACAAAGTAGTGCCTTCTCCAGTTTCAGAGAGCCAAATGTGACCTCTGAGCAGCTGGAGAGACATTTTCTCTATTTCTGTGCTGTGCCAGGTATACAGTGTTTGGGCAGATACAAGGCTGGAAGTCACATGGCACCTTCAGCATGTGGAGGGATTTGCAGCTGTGGAACCCAGAAGTGCTTGAGCAGTGGGGGCAGCCTCGCTGAAGAGCTAGGAGCAGCAGACATCAGCAGGAAGAGCAGAAGGTAACATCAGGAGGAAACCTGCCTGCCACCACCTTGCATGTCCTGGGTTATTTCTAGGATAGCCTAAGGGGTATTGGGTTTGCTCAAGACTCAAGTTGACCATGTGCAGGCTGTGGCCAATAGTCCAGCGAAGTGGGGCTAAATACAAACTAGACAGCTTGGGCATGAGGCTTGAAAGTAGGAAGTCTGGGATGTTTGGGTTACAGTTGGAAAACTAACACGGCTTTAGCAACTTCACTAAATGAAAGTCATAAAATTTGTTTCTCTTTTGTGGCTCCAATATGTTGCTGCTCTTGGTACTCTCCAAATATAGATCAGAGGTACAGGAGACATCAACTTTTAGTAAGCTGAATAAGCGGTCTTCTAGTGATTAACTCTCCTCTAAGCTTTAAGTGAAAAGCAGCAGGTGTCATGGTGGGCGTGAGTATCCTGTGTTGAACTAAATCATTTGCGTAGGTTTGGGCAGCTCTCCTGAGCATTATGGGGCTTTTCTTCCTGGAACACCGAGTTTTAAGCAGTAGCTACAATTACAGTGATTAATTATAGAAAGAAGTTATTAACGCACGTGTTCTTTTTACTACCACTTTACTTAAAAGCAACTAAGAGAGAAAATATAAGCCATATTTCTCTTTGGAGGTTTAGAGAATATATTAAACAAAACTTTACCTTTCTTCTGAAACCAGGGAATTGTTCCTATCGGATAGAAGTGAAGTTTCTATGCAAAGAAAGCTGAGATACTTTGTTCTAGAGAGCATTTTTTTCTTTTAGTGGTCCAGGAAATGTCACCAGTTTCCCAAAAAAGGTCTTATGGTTAAATAGTGGTAACCAACGAGTTCAACAGGTTTGATTACTGACTTTTCAAAGACTTTAATATGTCCACGTTTGTGATCTGACTTCCGTGATAGAGGAATATGAATAGGCACCCCATGGACAAATACATTCAGGACACTGCCAGTACCTCTTGCAGAAGGCTGGCACTCTAGAACATAATTTCAAAAATGCCATATGTGATAGATATGGAGAAGCACCAGCCAGGTCCTCTTTCAAGGAGTACTTACTGTCCACTTTGAGGGAGTGTGACAGCAGACAGTTTCAGCCGTTTGCTTCTTCACACTCTGCCTCCACTTCCAGGAGCACCTTGCCTTCCATGAGCAGCCCATCTGGTGGCTGAGCGAAGTGAGTATAAAGGACTGGCCCTCTTATCCACCAGCAACAGTGAATACTTGCTCCAGAGCTCCCAAGGGGATTGGCTAAGACTTGTCAGCCCGTATCACTTCTCCCTCTGCCCAATCCTTCTCTCTCCCCTTCCTTTCACAGTTGTTTATCCCCCATCAACAACTTGCACCCCAGACTTTGTCTCAGCATCTGCTTTCATAAAATCCAACTTGAGCAGTTACTGAGATTAAAATATGTAGGACTGGGCATGATGGTTCACACCTGTAATCCCAGCACTTTGGGAGGCTGAGGTGGGCAGATCACAAGGTTAAGAGATAGAGACCATCCTGGCCAACATGGTGAAACCCCGTCTCTATTACAAATACAAAAATTCGGTGGGTGTAGTGGCATGCACCTGTAAACCCAGCTACGTGGGAGGCTGAGGTAGGAGAATCACTTGAACCCGGGAGGCAGAGGTTGCAGTGAGCCAAGATTGTGCCACTGCACTCCAAGCCTGGTGACAGAGCGAGACTTCGTCTCAAAAAGAAAAAATGTAGAATTATATGAGTGAGGATTCCTACATGTCAATTTTACTTATTTAACATTTGTTAGTTTCAATGACATAACCAAGCATTTGTTAACTAGGCTAGTTATAAATGGAATACTTTCTATAACAAGTTGTTCATTTACTGTTATCTAGTACAATTAATTAATGTTTCTATTTTAATATATTTCAAGTTCTAATATTGCAAAGTCCAGTGTACAAAAATGTGTTGAAGTCAGAGTGATTGAAATACTCCATATACGTAAAAGTATATACTACAGTAAAATTACTACTACTTACTGAATAAAACAAATGCAATCTATGGAAAGTCTGTCAGCTGATGGACCAAGAATCCCATTGGTTGAACTAAAGGAGGTTTCCTTTGAAGAAGTTCAGAATCTTAGAAATATTTAGAGATGTGAAGAAAATTTCAGAACCTTTGATCACATTAAATGTTGATGGCCCACATACTTCTAATCCTTTCATGCTACCAACAGATATAGCCATAAAAAAGGAAAAGGAAAATAGTCAATTTGATTATTATTTAGATTGTAAATGAAACAAAAAGGAGGAGAAAATGAGTTGATAGGAGAGAAGTTGAAATAAAAAGAAAAGAAAGATATCCCTAGGTGAGACAATTCTAACTCAAGCAGGTAAAAGCAGAACCAAAAAAAAAAAAAAAAAAAAAAAAGGAAAATGAAAACATGCGAGGTTCCCCTGCTTAGGAAATAAGGAGGTGATAGCAGAGAGGCAGAGGGCCAAGCCATCCTCCAAGGGACCCAGTGACAGAGTCAAGGGGCCCAGGAGTAGGTGGAAGTGAAAAGCTACATGTAAGCAGCCACTAATAGGCATGGGAAGTTTGTGTGTGTTTAATTCAAGCATTTCTAATAAAAGCCAGTTAAAATATTCACCAATATTCCCACTCTTCAATCAAGTGGAAGCAGAGATCAATTGCATTTACAGAATTCAGTGTAAAAACCATTGGGTCTTTTAATAACGTGAAGGTGCTAAGGAGAAATAGCATGGAAATTACCATTTTGTTGATTTTATTATTCCATAAGTACCTTTAATCATATTCTTTTTTTATAGTTTATATTTATCGCATTCTTCCTATGTGTCTACATAATGGGTTAGCTCATTTAATCAAGTCTTCAAGGGACTTGATGTCAGAGCTGCTCTCTCCTTCACCAAATCTAGACTTTTCCCTAAAGGATTTGATGTCTCTAGCCTAGAAAGAAAGACACATTATGATGTTAGAGTCAAATCCACAAATATATGGACTGAAATACACAGAATCTGAGCCCCTGGGTAGAACATGCTATCAGTGTCAGATGGGATGGGCCACACAGCCATCTTCCTCTTGGCTGGAAGAGTCTGGCCTTGCTCCCAGAGTGATGGCTGTTCTGTTTCTGCATTCTTTATTTAACTTGACAATACTTAAAGCAAACCTGATTTTCAAGGCCAGTTCCTTCTGAGCAGTTTAATTGGAAAACATGATTTCCTTAAATAGCATCTCATTTTGTCTGCTGACTGGCATTGACTGAGGTGCTTTGTTAGTTTCTGCTTTCCATGTGGCTGGGATGACAGTACTGGCTGTCATTTTGACCACTTAAAGGTCATTTTATGGAACTCACCTACCATGTCTGTTTAATCTTCTTCAGGCACAGTTGAGTAGAAAATACTTAGTGTGATCAGAGAAATGGACAAATCACTTTTGAGTATAATATCAATAATGACTTTAAAAAGTATTTTGTTACAACACATTTGGTGGGTAGATAGAAGGAAAGAAGGAGTAGTGATGATATGAAACAAAAAAACAAACAAAAAAACCCAGACTCCTGTAGTTATCTATTGCTATGTAACAAATTACTTCAACAATTAGCAGTT
Organism: Sapajus apella; assembly: GCF_009761245.1. NCBI lineage: Eukaryota > Metazoa > Chordata > Mammalia > Primates > Cebidae > Sapajus > Sapajus apella. Next base: position 83,787,845 of record NW_022436941.1, on the reverse strand, counting down.
TAAAGCAATGAACTTTTATTATCCCAGTTTCTGTAGGTCAGAAATTTAATAGTGGCTTAGCTCGGTGGTTCTGTCTCAGATTCTCTCATGAGGTTGCAGTTAGGATGCCACCAGGGGACTTTGAGACCAGCCTGGTGAGATCCCATTGCTACAGAAAAAAAAAAAAAAAAAAAGGTCAGCTATGGTAGTGCAGCTATGGTAGTGCATGCCTATAGTCCCAGCTACTTGGGAGGCTGAGGCAGGAGGATCGCTTCAGCCCAGGAGGCTGAGGCTATAGTGCACTGTGATTGTGCCACTGCACTCCAGCCTGAGTCACAGAGAGATCTTGTCACAAAACAAAACAAACAAAAAGATGTCACTAGAGCTGCAGTCACTGATGACTTGACTGGGGCTGGAGGATCCCTTTCCAAAATAGTTCATCCACATGGTTCTGGTTGTTGGAAGGAGGCCTCAGTTCCTTCCTATGTGGGTGTCTCCATGGGATGCTTGAGTGTTGTCATGGCACACTGTCTGCTGTCCCCCATTATGAGTGACATGGAGCAAGGAGGAATGCACGGCGTCTCTCATTGAAACCTCAGGAGTCACTGACCATCATTTCTATGACATCCTGCTGGTTACACAGGTCAGTCTTACTCAGTATGAGTGGGGACTACACAAGGTCATGAATGCCAGAGGTGGGGATGACTGGGCTGCCAAAGAATGTCCTCTGGTCCCCTAGTGATTCACCTCCTTACCACATACAAAATACTCTCACCTCCTCTCATGACCCCAAAAGTCTAATCCCTTTACAGTACCAGCTCAACATCCAGAAATCTTGCTATACAAATCAAGCACAGGACTCCTGGGATGAGACGTCTTAAGAGCAGTTTCTTAAGTTTAGCTCTTTGAATACCATTCTCCTTCATCTGAAACAATCTGCAAACTAAAGAAACAACCCACCCACATCACACACAACATGCAAACGGAGGAAAAACATAGCATGTCTATAGTAGACAATCCTGTTCAAAATCACCCAGTCCAGACTGGGCGCAGTGGCTCACACCTGTAATCCCAGGACTAGGGAGGTCACGGAAAGAGGGTCACTTGAACCCAGGAGCTTGTAATCTACCTGGGAAACATAGGGAGATTCCATCACTGCAAAAATTTAAAATTTAGCTGTACGCTTGTGGTCCTAGCTACTCAGGAAGTTGAGGTGGAAGGATCACTTGAGCCTGGGAGGTCAAGCCTGCAGTGAGCTGTGATTGTGCCACTGTACTCTGGCCTGGGCAACAGATCAAGACCCTGTCTCAAAACACAGACACACACACAGACACAGACACACACACACCAAAAAACAAAATCACCCAATCCATGCTACCTACACGTTATGGAAGGAGACAGTGTTGCTAAATTTTCTACCGGTACATAACAAGGATCCTCTTTCCTTTCGTTTTTGGGTTTTTTTTGTTTGGTTTGGTTTGGTTTCCGCTTCAGCTTTGGAATGAGGAAATGAATGGAAGCTGAAAAGACCTTGAGGAGAGTGTTAGTGAAAGCATAACATTAGTGAACAAACTGATAGTAGAAGCCTGATAGATATTCAGGAGGCTGCCAGTGTGGGATTAAAGGGAGGTAAGGAAATCGCTGTCAAAACCACAGGAGGCTCAGCACAGTGGCTTACATACACTTTTAATCCCAGCACTTTGGAAGGCTGAAGTGGCAGGATCGTTTCAGGCCACATTTTAGGTTTTGTTAGGATAGTGCCTCACATTCAGGTACCTAATATCAGTGTTAGTTATCTCTTGTTGCATAAGAGATCATTCCAAAACTTAGCTGCTTAAGATAATGCTAAATATGACCTCACACAATTTCTGTGAGCAGACCTTGAGCAGCGGCTTACGTGGATAATTCTGGCTTGGGGTCTCTCTTGAAGTTACAGAAGTTACAGTCAGGGTGTTGTCCAGGGCAACAGCCATTTGAGGGCTTGACTGGGGCTGAAAGATCCCCTTTCAAGACAGTTTGCTTACGTGATGCTTACAGTCAGCAGGAAGCCTCAGTGCCGCCTCATGTGGGCCTCTCCACAGGCTACTCGAGTACCCTCACAAGATGGCGGCTGCCTTGCCTCAGAGGAAGAGACGGGAGAAAGTAAAGTAAAACTTCCATGTCTCCAGACGTTCTTCGCCAGGAGTCACCGCGGTTTCCTGCTTGGACGGAACGGGTGCTCGTCCCCCACCCCTGCCAGCGCCCATAGCCAGCCCTGCATCACCAAGCCCTCAGACGGCTCCAGCGCTGCGCAGCCGTGGCCTCCTCTTGGCCACCGCCATGACTACTGCGTCCTGCTCGCAGGTGCGCCAGGACCGCCACCAGGACCGCCACCAGGACGCCACCAGGACCGCCACCAGGACCGCCACCAGGACCTCCACCAGGACCGCCACCAGGACGCCACCAGGACCTCCACCAGGACCGCCACCAGGACCGCCACCAGGACGCCACCAGGATGCCACCAGGACCGCCACCAGGACGCCACCAGGACCGCCACCAGGACGCCACCAGGACCGCCACCAGGACCGCCACCAGGACCACCACCAGGACCGCCACCAGGACTCCGAGGCTGCTGTCAACTGACAGATCAACCTGGAGCTCTGCACCTCCTGCGTCCGCCTGTCCACGTCTTACTACTTTGACCGTGATTATGTGGCTTTGAAGAACTTTGCCAAATACTTTCTTCACCAATCTCATGAGGAGAAGGAACATGCCGAGAAACTGATGAAGCTGCAGCACCAACGAGGGCCCGGGTTTCCCTTCAGGATATCAAGAAACCAGACCTTGATGACTGGGAGAGCGGGCTGAATGCGGTGGAGTGTGCATCACATTTGGAAAAAATGTGAATCAGTCAGTACTGGAACTGCACAAACTGGCCATTGATGAAAATGACCCCAAGTGTGTCACTTCATTGAGCAGTTTCTTCTGCTCCCCTCCCCACATCCATCCCTTAGAATTTTTCCAAGATTCTTCTTACCCATTCTATTCAGATTTATACCATCCATTATGTGGGGGGTGGGGGGAAAAGTGTCAATAGAAATACGTAAAGGCAGCTGGGTGCGGTGGCTCATGCCTGTAATCCAGCACTTTGGGAGGCTGAGGCAGATGGATCACGGGGTCAAGAGATCGAGACCACCCTGGCCAACATGGTGAAACCCCGTCTCTACTAAAAAATACAAAAATTAGCTGGGCGTGGTGGCGTGCGCCTATGGTCCCAGCTACTCGGCAGGAGAAATGCTTGAACCCAGAAGGCGGAGATTGCAGTGAGCCAAGATTGCGCCACTGTACTCCAGCCTGGCACCTGGCGACAAAGCAAGACTCTGTCTCAAAAAAAAAAAAAAAGAAATATGTAAAGGCATTCAAGTGGGTTGGCATTTTCGGCATTAGCTAATTATTCTTTCTTTGGAGTGATGTACCAAAAAGCATATTAGGACTTTCTGGTTGAAATAAACTACTGTTAACTAACTCAGGTAAAAAGTGAAGAATTTGGTGAGATAGTATGTTAAGCTGTTTGGTTTTTTTGAACCCAACCCAGTGTGGCTTTGGGAATGGCATGTTACCACATATTGTTGTGCAACAAGTTGCCAAAAGCTTAATGGCTTGAGAAGAACACAAATTTATAATCTCACAGTTTCCATGGTTGGGAATCTGAGTCTCTTCAAGGCTGCATTGCATGTGTCAGCGGGGACTGTGTTTCTCACTCGGCGCTCAGGGCCCTCTTCTAAGCTCATTCAGCTTGTTTGTGGGCAGAATGCAGTTCCTTGAGCAAGCAGGACTGAGGCCTCCACTCCTCGGGGCCACTCCTCTCACGGACAGCCACCCAGGGCTGTTTGCTTTCTTCCTTAAGCAGGCAAGAGACTCTCTCTGCTGCTTTTTAAAGGTTTTCACCCCATTAAGTGAGGTTCACCAAGGATCAGCTTCCTTTCAACTCCAACTCAACTGATGTAGGGCCTTCGTTACATCTAGACCACACCTTTTGTCATACAACATAGTAAGTGATGGGAATGACATTTCATCTCCGCAGATCCTTCTCACTGTTAAGGGTAGGTATTATATGGGTCTATACCGGGGTGGACTCTTAGAATTCTGCCTACCACAAATGGACTCAGTTTAAGTGCTGGAAAACTGAAAAAAAATCTCCTTCTCTTCTATCTTACCTCTTCTCTTTAACAGTCTGTTCCCTTAAGATTCTCCAAATTACCAAGGAAGAGCTCTGGCCTAGCTTGGATGGGATGTCCAACCCTGGTATATCAACTGTGGCCAGGGGCTTGGTTCTGTGTTGTATAAAATAGCTTCTGGGGGCCCACTAGTGTGGTTGAGAAGGTAGGGGTGGTTCACTTAAGGAAAGGCCGTAAGAGCTGTAAGATACTCCAAAGCTATTTACTCATGCTGCCTTTTATCCAGTGAAGGGGACATTCTTCTGATCGATCAGACAGCAATGGGTAGTAAGTGACAAGGCCCTTGAGCAGCAATGAATTGTGCTTGTACCATTTTTTATGCCACCTTGAAATTCTCTCAGAAACAAACTCATTCTAAAACTAGGCTGTGTTCATTCGCACCACATTCAACAAATCAAAACAATGCAAAACTGGAATAAAAATTCATGCAGGGTGATGGTGGGGAAATGGGGAGTGACTGGTAATATGTATAAGATTTTCTTTTAGGAGTGATGACAATGTTCTAAAATTAGTGTAGAGATATTCCAGTGCTGTTTGTAGAAATGGTCCTAGCCCATACATTGAGATCTCTTAATAGTGTTCCCCGTTAAAAAGATCCTGGGCTCCTTGCGATAATGGCTTATTCCAAGTTTGAGGCATGGAAGATATCAGCTGAGCCTGGTCCATCTTTTGGGATGTCTAAAAGCAAGAGACCTGGGATTAATAAGTTCACGTGAAAGGTTTTGTCAGTTTCAGCCCCTTCGCTTTGGCTACAGTGTTGTGTGTTATGGTTTGGCCTCATAAGCATCTGTTCAAGGGAGTACGACAGAGGAAAGCTTTGTCATTCAGGCACCTGGGAGGTCCTGCAGGTGATGCTGGAGGCTGCGGCTAGAAATGCTGCTTATGCCTGCTGGGTCACTAGGCAGTCACACTGAACTTTTCAGGTGACATTGTATGCCATTTTAGACATTTTTTCCCTAGTTTCATCCCTCCCACCCCTCAGTTCATGAAATTTCACTCTCCCAGATACTCTGTACATCTTTTCTTGGACTATGTAATATCTAAAATGTTTTCACCCCGCCCCTCATGCCAGGACAAGTTTTGCCCCCTAGAGGCTGATGCTTCCCTTACTGAGAATGCATGCTCACTCCATTGGTGCTGGAAAGTGTTGAGAATGTGGACGTTTATATAGGTTGGTGGTGGGGAGATGGGAATTGGCTAGGAATAGGTATGGGGTTTTCTTTTACGGGTGATGAAAATGGAGGACCCCAAGTGACTGCTATTTTGGGGCCCAGAAAAGGACTAGGGTAAATAGGTTTCACCATTGGGATTCAAAGCTGAAATCTTTTCTGATTGAGACCCTTGAGCCATTTGGACAGAGAAACAGCGAGACAGATTTCATTCCCTTCTCTCCCACTGGAGCTGACCCCAAATGTGTCTCCTGCACACTGACAGCCATCTCGAGTCTGCTGCCCAAAGAACACACCTTGGGATCATTTCACTAAATATCTCTAAAGTATGGTTGATCTGGGTCTAAAACCTACCATTTGAGCATTTATGTAATGTGCAAAGAACTCATCGCCATGCATACAGTGCTGGCTATCTCCCATTCACCCTCCCAAGCTACCCTGCTCTGCGCTGAGGGAGACTGGCCATGAGGATTACAACGAGCCTCTTGGCCTAGCTTCCTGATGGGCTTGGCCAATGAAAGGCAGCAGGTAGAGTATTAGGTCAGAGTATTTACTCTCAACGCCTCCCCTGTCAGGCTACTGGGGGTTGCCTATTTCTCTCTGCTAAGGGCTTCTGCTCGTGCTATGTGGACCTCTCTCTGTATATATTTCTTATTATGGGTTCAAGTAGCTACCCCCTCTCCTTGGCTTCTTCAGGGCAAAACTCCCTGCTCTTGCTGGCCCTGGAGATACTGCATTACCCCTGTGCCTCTCGTAGATTATGCCCACCTTTGTAAATAGTCTATATTTTGAACCCTTCTTAAATTTCTCAGTTTGCAGATGCCACATTCCCTGCTGGGAACATGACGGACACACATTCAAGTCTCCTGGAAAGCAGTTATTTCCAAGATGGTACAACATCCTGTTCCTTGCCTCAGAGATCAGAAACAGTGACCTGGAACAGAATAGCTTTGTGGGTAACCTAAAAGCATTTTGCAAGCATAGAGGGTAAGGTGATTAGCTCTATCTGATTGAGTTGGGGAAGTCTTCTCAGAAGAGGAAACAGTGCAGTCTGACAGGAATTTTCCATACAGAAAAAGAAACTGCAAATGCAAAGGCATGAAGGCTTTAAAGGGATGGGCTTTGGAAATCTAGGAAAAAGTTTCTGCAGGTAAAGGTCAAATGTGTGCACGCAGCCTTGTTTGCAGGAAAGGTGGGAAGGAGAAGAGGCATGCAGTGAAGTTGGAAGGATAAGTTGGTTGTGGAAGATGCGGTCTTGAAGGCAGTAGAGTATAACAGTCTATAGTTTTCTAGAGGTTGGTAGAAGTGTTGTACAGTGTTGTAGGAAATGAATGTAATAAAGTGCATGCTGTAACTACCAAGATATTATCACAAGGAGGTAGTTAAGAGATGGCTAGATTGTTGCAACCCTGCATGCTGCCTCCATTAAGTTAATGTTTTGTAGAAGGAAAGAAAAGAAATAAACACTTGAGTGCTTACTCTGCTAGTGTTCTGACATAACATTTCACTGAAGGAGACAAGCCTGTTGACTTTGCATCTTTCAATCTATAAAGCCAATGATTTTGCCGCTGGATAGTGCATTTTGCTTTGGGGCTTAGAAAAATATATTATCAGAATAGTTCACTGTGAGGACCCTTGTCTGACACATATACAGACAGTCCCCAACTCATGATGATTCAATGTCAATTTATTATTTTTTGACTTTATGATGGTGGAAAAGTCATACACATTTAGTAGGAACCATATTTTAAATTTTGTGTTTTTTTCCTTTTTTAAAAAAATGGGGTCCCACTATGTTGCTCAGGGTGATCTCAAACTCCTGACCTCAAGCAATCCTCCTGCCCTAGCCTCCCAAGTGACTGAGATTACAGGTTCCAGCCACCATGCCCAGCTTAATCTTGATTTTTTCCCCAGCAAGCTATATGTGGTATGATATTCTTACATGAGATATTTAACACTCTACTATAAAATAGGCTTTGTATTAAATGATTTAGCCCACTACAGGCTAATGTAAGTGTTCTGAACACATTTAAGCTAGACCAAGCTAAGCTATGATGTTTGGTAGGTTAGATATATTAAGTGCATTTTTGGCTTGTGATGTATCTAAGTTATGCTGTGTTCATCAGAACATAACCCCTAAGTCAAGGAACATCTGTAGTGGTAAACACATCATTGGGTTTTTTGTATTTGATTATTACTGAGAAATTTTTGCAGGTTTTGAGTTTCTACAACGAATCATAATTAATTCCTTTGATTGCTGGTTCTGGGTACTAGAATCATAGGACTAAGCATGGGTAGGACTAAGCATCCCACAAGCCCTAGTTTCTTAGTGGTCTCTCTAACTCCTCTTGTGATCACTAAGCTAAGGTACTCTACAGTCATACATGCGAGCTTTTATTTTTTATGTAAAAGTATGTAGAACAGTGTCTGGAGCCCACTGGATACTCCACACATGATCTCTTTTGATGTTGAAAGAACACAGTGAGGTGGGCGTTAAATAACTTGTCCAGGTTCGGAGTGGAATCAGGATTTAAATGCAGGTGACCGTATCTTACACTCTTGATCATCACGCAAAATCCCCTCTTGTGAGACTTGAACAGCAGATGGGACCAGCTGCGGTGAATCATAGCACTTTGGGAGGCTGAAACAGAGGATCACTTGAGCCCAGGAGTTTGAGGTTGCAGTGAGCCATGACTGTGCTACTGTACTCCACCTAGGGCGACAGAGTGAGATCACATCTCAAACAATGGAATGACAAAGAAAACAAAAATCCAAAACCAAAAACCCCAAATAGCAGATGGGCTGTCAGCACGCAGCAGATTGCATCAGCTACATGAACCTTCATTCTTCCTCCAGAAGGGCCTCCAAAGAGAGGTTTTTCAAAGTCTAGGCTATAAAAATACCACCTTGAGTTTCACTTCTTTTCATCTATGAGATCTTAGATCTTAGTTGCTGTTCTCTTTGCAAAGGACATAGACAGCCTGTTCAATCATGTTCCTCTAGAATTTCCACTGAAACCAGGAAGATAGCACAGGAAGCTACCTGGGGACTTAAAGGACCCCAGGAAGACCCTTCAGCCCCAAAACATGTTTCTAATAGCTTATCTTGGTGTCTGAAATGTCCTTATTTGAGAGTTATTACTTCAAGTCATGAGCTCATTGGGATTTGAGCCCCAGAATAAATGTCTTCAGAATAAATTTTACATATTTGCTTTCTAAAGGCTAACAGAAACCTACTCAGACCAGCCCTAGAAATAAAGAGAATTGTATCCCAATGATACAAGTGTTACTTCCCAGAGCACAGGGGCAGTGGATGGCTTGGGAATTGGCTCTTGGCAATTTTTTGGTTTCTGGGCAATTCCTAGTTCCAAGGCAACTAACTCTTCTCCCTGAAGCTGTGTGGTCCCCTGTTTCTGCTACTTGCTACAGAGCCAGAACAGTGAGGCAGACATGAAGGCTGGTGTGGTCTGCTCTGCTTTGGCCTTCTTATGGCAGGAAGTGGCCACCTGAACTCCACGCACACCTCAGTTAAAGGGCCTAATGCACACCCTAATAGGGGCCTAAAGTCTTAGAATCTCAATTCCAAATCTCTGGCCAAGTTGCAGTTGGGGCCACATGCCAGACCATAGTGCCATTGGACCAGGCTTTCAGTCAAGGGGGCTTTCCAAGAGCGTGGTGCAATGATAAGAATCTTCTAACATCCCGAGGACAAATGCCTTCCCTCCAATTAATTAACTCCTCATATCTGATGGCAGGGTCCTCAGATAAAAATGTGCTTTGGGCCAGGCACAGTGGCTGCTTTCTATAATCCTAGTACTTTGGGAGGACAAGGAGGGAGGATCACTTGAGCCCAGGAGTTTGAGACCAGCCTGGGCAACATAGTGAGACCTTGTCTCTACAAATAATAAAAAGAAAGTTATCCAGGCATGGTGGTACACACCTGTGGTCCCAGCTACTCGGAAGGTTGAGGCAGGAGGATCACTTGACCTGAGGAGTTCAAGGCTGCAGTGAGCTGTGATCGTGCCACCATGTTCCAGCATGGGGTCAGAGTGAGACTCTGTCTCAAAGAAAAAATAGGTGCTTCTGAATCACCTGTCCCTCTGCCAGCCTTTAGAGCTGGAGAAAAGGCGACCCTGGCTGGTGGTATAAAATGAATGGAAAGGGAGTTGCTGGGGTTGGGGAGTGGGTACACAAAGAATAAAGCGATGTTTTGAGGACACCTTGGCAGGTTATATGTAATTAACATGATACTCAAGTAGATTTCTTCTTCTTCTTTTTTTTTTTTTTTAACTTGGAAGGGACTTTCCAATTTAGTTCAGTTCCTTGTCCTATTTTCCAGGTGAGAACTAAGGTTCATGGAGGTTTTGGTCATCTACCTGGTGATAGAAAACTCATTAAGACCCCTGACTTCTATCTTTGCTCTTGATTGCCAGTTCTTCCCTCTACTCTTTGCCCTACTATCTCCAATTCTACGTTTTCTTTATCTTGACATCCTTATCTGACCTCTCAGTTAAACTGTGTTGTGGAAAAATAACTGCTAAAGCCCCAAGAACCACTTCTGAGCAAGCCGTAACAAGTATTTCCTTGGAATTTCTGTCAGGTTAAAAAGCAGACTTGTTCCTCAAGCTTAGCAGTTCAGCAACTAAAAAGTAATGTTAATACCACCAAAGGGCTTAAAAGTAAATTGCAGAAAAAGAATACATATCATTTGATCACAGCTGATAAAGATAATTCTAGTGTGATAGGGAAGCCGTAGTGCGCTCCTTCCCAGGTTCTAGCTTGGTCTGAACCTCATCTGTGTAGAATTCGTGGCTTGTATAGTTATCCAATAACATCCAACATTTGCCATGGCCTTGACTAATATTTAAAGAAATGTGGGCAACTACATGCTATTATTTTAAAAATAGCCATAACAGAGTTGAAATGGGTCACCTTTTCTCCAAAGAGCTTGCATCCTGTTACATACTATAAATAATAATATCTGACATTTATTGAACACTTATTATGTGCAAGGTTCTATTCTAAGTGTTTTACATCTCTTTTCTAACTCTCAAAACAACCTAAGAGATATACACATTTTCCTCATTTTTCTGGGGAAGAAGAAATGAAGGTTTAGGGAGATTGTGACTTGCCCTGGATCAAACAGATGGTAAAAGGCTGAGAGAGGATTCAAATTTAGGTCTTTATGTCCTTTAAAATGGTTTCTTTTGGCCAGGCATGATGGCTCATGCCTGTAATCCCAGCACTTTGGGAGGCTGAGGCGGGCAGATTACCTGAGGTGGGGAGTTCGAGACCAGCCTGACCAACATGGAGAACTCTGTCTCTAGTAAATAATACAAAATTAGCTGGGCGTGGTGGTGGATGCCTGTTATCTCAACTACTCAGGAGCCTGAGACAGGAGAATCTCTTGAACCCCGGGGGGGGAGGGTGGGGGAAACCCAGATTGGCCCACGTCCCCCCACCCCGGGAAAAAAGAGAGAAACCCAAGCTAAAAAAAAAAAAAAAAAAAAAAGGTTTCTTTCATTATACTAATAGGATGCCTCTTTTGGCATATGCATGTAGAACCAGCATAATTTGTGCTTTGCAGCTTCTAATCAGAAAGCACGGGTTCAACATTTATCATTCAAAAATTTTCCAAATAGGGAATAAGAGTCCAAGCATCCGATATCACATGACACTGGTAAAAAAGAAAAAAAAAAAAAAAAAAAAAGAGTCCAGGCATTAAAAAAAGTTTTTTTCCTCAAGCCTGCCACCTCCCACCCTGTACAGTACAAGTAATTTAAAAGCTGGTCAGACAAAGTAGTAGTGAAATGGTCTCAATCTATGGGGGTCTTTATTTGGAAAATAAAGTCAAAAGGCAAGAGGAATAAGAATTACTTGTTCAGAATCTCAGTTATTAAAGAACCAGCCTTTCATCAGTAAAATTCCATCCTCTCCCACCAGAGGGCAGTTATCCCATAAAAACATAAAAGCCCTCTTGGCTTCAATTTCAGACACCACTTCACACCACATCTGGAATTAGGTTTACAGCTCAGTACAGAAGATTTCTGCTTCTTGCAAGTCTGAAACAAACATGTCATGCCTTCCTTTTTGCCTAGCAACTTAAGGAGCTTATGATAACTTAGAAACCATCTCTTCATAAGGGAATGTTAAAATGGGCCAAAGACAGATGCTTGTCCTATTTTGAGGGGTGGAAACCCTACACCAAACACTCAGTGACAGAGTAAAAAACATTTTTCTGTGTCTAAAACTTTTTTATTTTATTTAAGATACCATCTGGGTTTCAGTAACCTGTATCTACCCAGAAAAGTAGCTTTCTATGTTTTTTCATGAAAATTCTAAAGATTAGCTGAGATAAAGGTTTATAGTTCTTATTTTGTTTTTGAGACAGGGTCTCGCTCTGTCACCCAGGCTGGAGTGCAGTGGTGCAATCTTGGCTCACTGAAACCTTTGCTTCTCGGCTCCAGCGATCCTCTCACCTCAGCCTCCTGGGTAGCTAGGACTACAGATGCAAGCCATCACACACCCAGCTAATTTGTTTTATTTTGTTTTGGTAGAGATGGGGTTTCGCCCTATTGCCCAGGCTGGTCTCAAACTCCTGGGCTCAAGCGATCCACCCACCTTGGCCTCCCAAAGTGCGATTGCATTTTTTGGCAGACAACAAATTATTTTTCAAGTGTCCAGCCTGTCTATGTTTTGGAGAGACCAACAGAAATACTTATATATATATATTGATCACTTAGCGCAGTGCCTCACAGAGAAAATACTTTATGGCCACAATCAAATTCAATCTTTCCAGCATCTCTGGATGGTATGTTCTGTAGTTATACCCATTTTAGAGAATAAGTTGAAACATTCTCAGGTGAAGTAACATCAAAGCGGACACCCTTAGTCCCTGTTTTTAACGACCATGAAGTAGTGTGTCTGTCGGAGGTGAGATGGGCCTAGGTATAGAGGCTTGGCAGATTTAGGAGGGAGCCACACTGGTGCTCAGAAGTCAATGTCGGAAAAAGGAGGCTGAGCCTGTGGCAGCTACCCAGTTGCTCTCACTGGCTGCACTAGTCAGTACTAATTAGTCAAAGGGCATAGCTGCTCAAGTGCTGCTTACAGACCGTTACTCCATGAAGCAGGAGGCATGGATGGTTAGAATCCCTAAATTTAAGTCAGACAGTCTGGTCTCCGATCTGGAATCTGGTTGGAGATTTCAGAGGGCAGGCAGCTGCTCAGCTGTTATAGCTATGCCACAGGGTCGAGCAGGTTAGATTCATTTCCAGTCCCGACGATGCCGAGCTGAAGCTGTTGATGATTTGTTTGCTTTGGTCACAGTCAACTCAGTAGCAGAAACAGGGCTGAGCCTGAGTATGGGGGCATTGGTGAGCCCAGTAGTCAGGACTCAGGGAAGGCAGAGTGAACACAGTAGGGCTTGCTCCACCTGCTACGTCCTGGTTGCTGACATTCCATCCCAGTGCCTGATGAATCTGACTCCATCATGACAGTCCCAGCAGGAAACATATTATAAATAGTCCCTTCAGAGTTTGTAGCCCTAAAGTTTTATGAGCGCATTAGACACCAATTCAACTAGTAGAATATTCCAAAGATTTTTTTCTTGTACTAGTTCTTGAACACCAAGTCTATCTCTCATGTTTTCTAGCCTAGTATCTTGCTTAACAATGCATAAAAGAGATCCAGGAGTTTTTAACTAAGGTGCCAGGTGAACCTTATACCGTAAGTACCGCAAAACTGCTTTCAGCTGAAGCGATATGGGAGCTCTACAGGAAGGAGGAATGTTTGGGTCAAGGCTTAAAGGAAAAACACATTTTGACCATCAGAAGTGACATCTGTGTCAGAGGATAAGGGCATCTGTATTCAAATCCTATGGCTGTGGTAACAAATAACCGTAAACCGCGTGGCTTAAACAACAGAAATGGACTTTTTCACAGTTCTGGAACTAGGAGTCCAAAAGCAGGGAGTTGGCAGGGCTGTGCTTTCTCTGGAGGCTCTGGAGGATAATCTGTTTCTTGTCTCTTTTAGCTTCTAATGGCTGCTGAGATTCCTGGGCTTGTGACTGCAACACTTTCTTCAAGGTCTGCATCTTCCAATCCTCTGTGCTCTGTGTTCACATCGCCTTCTCTTGTGTTCCTCTGCCTCTCTCTCTTTTAATTAATTAATAATTAATTAATTATTTTTTTGGACAGAGTTTCACTCTTGTTGCACAGGCTGGAGTGCAATGGTGCGATCTCAGCCCACCACAACCTCTGCCTCCTGGGTTCAAGTGATTCTCCTGCCTCAGCCTCCTGAGTAGCTGGGATTACAGACATGTGCCACCGCTGCAGCTAATTTTGTATTTTTAGTAAAGACAGGATTTCGCCATGTTGGTTAGGCTGGTCTTGAACTCTCGACCTCAGGTGATCCACCTGCCTCAGCCTCCCAAAGTGCTGGGATTATAGGTGTGAGCCACCATGCCTGGACTCTGCCTCTCTCTTATAAGGACATTTTTTATGGCATTTGGCATCCAGCCAGTTCATCAAGGATAATCTCCTCATCTCAAGGTCTTTATTAATCAGGATTGTAAAGTCTTTGCTGTAAAAGGCAGCAGATTCTAAGGATTTACTGATTCCAAGGATTAAGATGTGGATATATTTTGGGAGGCATTACCAAACCTACCACAGCAGCCCTGCTGAAAAAAAAAATAGCATATGAAGAAAAAAACACAAAGAGAAACAGAAAGAGCGCTCAGACAGCAGCCACCTGTTGGTTGGAGGGTTGGGATGATACAGAACAGTCCTGTAAGACATGGCTTCTTACAAACACCCATCTGGTGGTCTTGGTGGAGTTCTTGAATTTCAGACCAAAGAGTTTGGGGCATACAAAGGAGGGAATCCTAAAAATACAGATTTGGAAAGAAAGTTAAGATCAGATTGTACAATCACAACAGTTACCATGTGAGAAAGCCAAGAACCACTGCAAGTGGTTGATCAGCATAATCAAAGAAGGAAGACTGGGAGCCTTAGGAAGATTACTTTCTCCATCCTCTCAACTCTCTTTATATTTGTGTTTATTATGGCTCCTATGGAAAGGACAAACTCCTTAACATTCCAAGCTAACATTCCAGAGTTGACCTCAGCCTTCAAGAGTGCAGCAGGGTCCAGTCAAACCTCCTGTCATAAACTTTGAGATACCCTCAGGTATGTGTAGATGTTAACTTGGTTGCCAATTTTATCTTTTTCTAAACATCTATTTCCATCCCCTGTTGTCATTACTGCTTCTCTGGGTAGCTGAGGCCCTCTGCTCTAATGCATATAATATATAGGACAGTCCCTTCCTTAATTCCCCAAAGCCTAGTTGACATTAGGCTGTAGGGCTGAACAAAACCTTACCAATGACTTAGGGATGACATAAGAAAATTTCTTTGTTTAAAAGAAATATTCCAAATGGGTTATTATTCATCTAGGTCTCAGACTCAAGCAAGCACAGCCTGTCAGGGTCTCTTGCTAACCACTTCTCTCCTATCCATCAGGCTAATGGCCAACTTTCTATTGTTTTTATTTTTGTTTTTGAGACACTCTGTCATCCAGGCTGGAGTGCAGTGGTGTGATCTCAGCTCACTGCAACCTCCACCTCCCAGGTTCAAGCAATTCTCCTGCTCAGCCTCCTGAGTAGCTGGGATTACATGTGTGTGCCACCACGCCCAGCTAATTTTTGTATTTTTAGTAGAGACAGGGTTTCGCCACATGGTCAGGCTGGTCTCAAACTCCTGACCTCAAGGGATCCACCCACTTCAGACTTCCAAACTGCTGGGATTACAGGCATGAGCCACCATGCCTGGCTAGTCAATTTTCTTAAAAGCTCTTATTAGACAAAACAAACCTGGAATTTATGTTAATTTTTTTTTTTTTAAATAAAGGCAGGGTTTCACTATGTTGGCCAGGATGGTCTTGATCTCCTGACCTCATGATCCACCTGCCTTGGCCTCCCAAAATGCTGGGATTACAGGCATGAGCCACCACACCCAGCCTATGTTAATTTTTTCATCCCCTCACATGCTTAAAATTGTAGTCTATATGTAATATTCACTCCCTGACCAACTGCAGCTTAACTTCTGTCCCTATCTTGCCATGGACTCTCCTCTTAGTTAAGTCAAAGACACCCTCAGTGCTAAATCTAGGATTCCATTCGTACCTTCCTTAACCTCTTCAGCATTCGGCATAAGCCGTGCTGCCTGCTCCCACCACACTGTTCCTTCCTTGCCCGCTCAGTGCCTCCCCACCGCCACAGAACGGTCAGCCGAGACCACCACAGTCACTCTGTAGAGACGCAATTCACCCCGCAAAGATGATAAACTACCTTGCTTAATAATGTAAAAAGTTAAGTGACTTTTCAAACTCTCAATTTTAACCAATTTTGGAGTCATGAAATCAATTTAGAGTTTCAAGGATCACTTTTTTTAAGCTACACAGAATTGAATAGAGACCATCAGACTGTATTCGTGTAGGAAAGCTAAGTGTTTTGTACCCAGTATGTGTATATGTACATTCACTGGGTCATGATAGTAAATATATTTCTTATTGTGGGTATGGTCAGAGAAGTTTTTAAAAAGACATTGATTTGGGTTTTCCTGACGCTTGTGTCTTCCCCACGCCCTCCATGGCCAGTTGTCTCTAGGACCTGTGAGTATAACATACTTTGTTTTCCCCATCCTCTCTCCCGCATCTCCTTTTGTGACCACACTGGCCTGATCATGACATAAAAGAATACAAAACAAAGGTAAAATAGGGTTCTATGATGGAGTGACAAGAGTAGTTTCTCTAGATGGCCAAGAAAGGCTTGGCTGAAGAGGTAGCATTTGACCCGGAGCCTGAATGGTAAGATAGAGGCAACCTTAAGACAACCTGAAAGTCAAGTTTTCAGAACAAAAGGGACTCTCAGTACAAGGGTCCTGAGGAAGTAACAAACTTAAGAGTATTCAAGGGACAACAAGGTGGTGAGTGTGGCTGAAGCAGAAGGATCGATCCTCCTGAAGCAGGAGACCACCGTTTTATGCCTGGTCACCACCACGCACAAAGACTGAACCCTAGTGTGAGGCAGAGGGAAGCAGGGCAGAGGAGCCAGATTATAGGTTCTCGTAGGCCATGGTAAGGATTTTGTGTTTTATTCTGGTTGTGATGAGAAGCTTCTGACTTCAAGTTTGTAGCAAGGGAGTGACATCATCTATGTGATGCTCTAGAACAATTGCTCTAGTTACAAGGCGAAGGAGGGACAGGATGGCAGGAGAAGGAGACCAGTGAGGAAGCCTGACAGATTCTCCAGAAGGACAAAAAGTCAAGGTAGCTGATGATAATGATGAGGAAAGTTGGGCTTAGGACTGGAGTCAAAGGGCAGTTTTGCGAAAATGGCAGAGGTAGAAGTCTTGAATGTGGCATCAGAAATGTGATGCTCATTTTTTTTTTTTCTTTATTGGAGACAGAGCCTGTCTCTGTTGCCCAGGCTAGAGTGCAATGGCATGATCTCAGCTCACTGCAACCTCTGCCTCCTTAGTTTAAGCGATTTTCCTGCCTCAGCCTCCTGAGTAGCTGGGATAACGGGCACCCACCACCATGTCCCACTAATTTTTGTGTTTTTAGTAGAGATGGGGTTTTACCATGTTGGTCGGGCTGGTCTCGAACTCCTAATCTCAGATGATCCAACCACCTTGGCCTCCCAAAGTGCTAGGATTGCTCATTTTTAATCTCAGCAGCTCATTCACAGATCACACATAGAAACTTGTCACTCACCCCTAAGCCTTCTTTGTCTATCTTAGAGATCCCTGGATGCAAGACTTTAAGATTATTTGACACATTTTCTCTGTCTCACCCTAACAGCCTCTTTCTAGTATTTGTTTTAATAGACTGCATTTTTTTGAGGCATTTTTTGAGACCAAAGGTTAAGGGAGAAAGAGGGATGAATAAGTGGAGCCTGAAGGATTTTTAGGGCAGTAAAACTACTCTGCATGATAATATAATGTTGGATACACATCACTACCATGCGTAAAATGTACAACACCAAGACTGAACTCTAGTATGAAATATGGACTCAGGCTGACAATGATGTGTCAATGTAGGTTAATCAATTGAAACAAATGTACCACTTGGGGGCTGGGAGTGGCGATTCATGCCTGTAATCCCAGCACTTTTGGGAGACTGAGGTGGGTGGATCACCTGAGGTCAGGAGTTCAAGACCAGCCTGGCCAACATGGAGAAACACCATCTGTACTAAAAATACAAGCATTAGCTGGGCATGGTGGCAGGCACCTGTAATCCCAGCTACTCGGGAGCCTGAGGCAGGAGAATCACTTGAACCTTGGAGGTGGAGGTATCAGTGAGCCGAGATGGTGCCATTGCACTCCAGCCTGGGCTACAGAGTGAGACTCTGTCTCAAAAAAAAAAAAGTACCACTTTGGGGGCGGTGTTGATAATGGGGAAGGCTGTGTATGTGTAGGGGTGGGGGCATGTAGGAAATGTCTGTAGCTTTCTCTCAATTTTGCTGTAAATCTTACCAGTATTTTAATGTCAAATCCTTAAGAGCTTATCTATTTCTTGCCACTGGCAGTGGGTTCTGTTCTTGACGTTCCATCCAGCAGTGATGAAAACATCCCACAGTATTTTATGAGCCAGAGAACATTAAAAGGGTACATTTTCTCCTGGAAGGCCACCACCGTGGAAACTGCAGGTCAAACAGCTGAGAGTGAACAGCCTTGTTAGGACACATTTCTAAGTGTATACCAAATGTCCACAGAGGATTTTTAGACTTAAAAAAGGGAGCTAAAGAAGAGTTTCGTTCTTTTTATTTTCTGATTTTTAATATTATATAGACATTTTTCTCATTTAAAGAATGTGTGTGTATTTTTAAAGGAAAGGTACTCTTGATTCTATCCATTTAACAAAATATTAATCTCCATGGAGAAGAAATTTCTCATATTTTAAAATTTATTGTATATAGGTATATTCCATATACAGTCTATAAATAAAAAGCACAGTGGCCAGACGCAGTAGCTTACACTTGTAATCCCAAGACTTTGGGAGGCTGAGGTGGACAGGTC
The DNA here is from genome assembly GCF_009761245.1 of Sapajus apella. Lineage (NCBI taxonomy): Eukaryota > Metazoa > Chordata > Mammalia > Primates > Cebidae > Sapajus > Sapajus apella. The sequence continues at coordinate 83,769,406 of NW_022436941.1, read as the reverse complement.
ACCTGAGGTCAGGAATTTGAGACCAGCCTGGCCAGCATGGCGAAACCCTGTCTCTACTAAAAGTACAAAAATTATCTGGGTGTGATGGCAGGTGCCTGTAGTCCTAGCTACTTGGGAGGCTGAGGCAGGAAAATCACTTGAACCCAGGAGGCAGAGGCTGCAGCGAGCCAAGATCATGTCACTGCACTGCAGCCTGGGAGACTGAGACTCTGTCTCAAGGAAAATAACAAATAAATAAATAAATAAAATAATGAAAAGCACACACTATCTTAAAGAAGATGATGGTAAAAATAATAATAAAAATAGTAAATAAATACATATATAATAGCACAGAAGTGTTTATAGTAAAAATTATGTCTCCCTCCAGCCCCCACCTGCGAATCACTCTCTCAGGAGGAACCCACTGTTCCCAGCTACAAAGCTTTCAGAGAGATTTTATTTACATAAGCAACTACATACTTTAAAAAAAAAAAAATTATAAATGAGGCTTGGTGCAAGGGCTCAAGTTTGTAATTCCAGCACTTTGGGAGGATGAGGTGGAAGGATCCCTTCAGGCCAGGAATTCAAGACCAGCCTGGGCAACATAACAAGACCCTCGTGTATACAAAAAAAGAAAAAAAAAAAATCAAGAAAACGAACGGGCATGCTGGTATGGTTCTATAGTCCCAGCTACGCAGGAAGCTGAGAGTGAGGGATTTCTTGAGCCCAGGTCTTTGAGGCTGTCATCCACTCCAGCATGGGTGACAAAGCAAGACTCTGTCTCAAGAAAAAAAAAAGGTATAAAGAGTCATATATTATATACTGCTCTGGAATATTTTCTTTTTGGTTTAACATATCTTGGAGATTCTTCCACAGCTGTGGATAAAGAGTTGCCTCATTCTTTTTCAGGGGAAGTTTAGTATAAAGAGTGATATAGTCAGGAAATTATATGTAATTTATTTTGCCGACTCGGAAGCAGAGCAGTGGCAAGATTAATCCTTAGAATTTTGGACGTTAATATCAAATTGTTCAAAGCTTTGTTATTTTTCTCTTCCTGTGGCTCTATTTTCACCACTGAGATTCCCCATCCTATGCCCCTCGGGGCCCCATCTGACATTTGTCACTTCTCTAGCTTAGTTATCTAATCTCATTTTGATGAGTCAGATGAAATAAATCCAGATAACGTGTCTCACATGTTCCTTAGGCCCAAAAGCCTAAAAGATAAAATAAAGGGAAATGTGTAAGACAGAGGGCTGAGAGTTTGTTGAATGTTTGAGATTTGAATATGTGTGTGTTAATTCTTCCTCAATTACAGCTAGATTCTGCCCTCTCCAGCTTGGTAACTGGAGACTAGGGGAAATGTGATCCCAGTTCATATTTTGAGAGCACATCTCTTACAGTTCTAAGAGGTCCTATTCCCTTAGATTACCACATTTCACAGGGAGAAAGCACTCACCCATATATATGTATATATATATATTTTCTTTTTTTTTTTTTTGAGATGGATTCTCACTCTACTGCCCTGGCTAGAGTGCAATGGCGCGATCTTGGCTCACTGCAACCTTCACCTCCCAGGTTCAAGCGCTTCTTCTACCTCAACCTCCCAAGTAACTGGGATTACAGGCATGAGCCACCATGCCCAGCTAATTTTTGTGTTTTTAGTAGAGACGGGGTTTCACCATGTTGGTCAGGCTGGTCTTGAAGTCCTGGCCTCAAGGTATCCACCCGCCTCTGCCTCCCAAAGGGCTGGGATTACAGGCATGAGCCACCGCCCCTGGCCTCACCCAGATATTTTTCAAATACCGTTTTCAATTCCCACTCTCTTTTTCTCTTGAAGTAAGCAAGGCAGACACATTTGCCAAGGATAACTGAGAATGTAAGGGCAATCCATGACTGGGCAGCTTGTGCGGGCTGTGTGCTAAGTGCAACTGGGAAACATGCCCTATAAATAGCCGTTCATTGTCAGCCTGTGTGAAAAGACAAGAGAGCATGCCATGCTGTGATTCAGGCCGAATTCAGTGGCTGCGTCTGGGCAGGGCTATAAGCCACTAGCTGCTTCGACTGGTAATCCAGTCAGTAGGCAACTGCGGGGGTTCGCTGCTGAGGGAAGGTTGACTGAAGGAGGCTGTTCAATGCTCTTTTTACCTTCACTATGGCAAAAATCATTTTCAGGCACCTCATAGAGATTCCAGTGCGTTACCAGGAAGAGTTTGAAGCTCGAGGTCTGGAAGACTGCAGGCTGGATCATGCTTTATATGCACTGCCCGGGCCAACCATCGTGGACCTGGGGAAAAGCAGGGCAGCACAGCCCTCTCCAGTGGACTCTGCAGCAGAGACACTACCCCGAGAAGGCAAATCCCGCTTTCAGATCCTGCTGGACGTGGTCCAGTTCCTCCCCGAAGACATCATCATTCAGACCTTCGAAGGCTGGCTGCTGATAAAAGCGCAACACGGAACCAGAATGGACGAGCACGGTTTTATCTCAAGGAGCTTCACCCGACAGTACAAGCTGCCAGATGGCGTGGAAACGAAAGATTTGTCTGCAGTCCTCTGTCACGATGGAATTTTGGTGGTGGAAGTAAAGGATCCAGTTGGGACTGAGTGACATTGTATCGGTTCCTGTTCCGACGACCCGAGGAAGATGATTGTTTAGCCACTGGTACTACAAGAATGTTTGATATTACCCATATTTGAAATGATTTACTATGATTTTTATGAAGATTAAAAATACATACACAGTTCCTGGTACATTGAGGTTGTCTTTATTATTCTTACTCAGAAATGAAAATTGGTAAATATGTTTGTGTGACTCAAACTGATACTATTCTTACAATTGCAACGTTGAAAATTTAGGAGACTGTATTTGGATATTAGAGGGGACTCAGATTTGTTTCTTATTATTTCAACAATGCCAGCTGCATTTGTAATCACTGATGGCAAAAGAGCAGTAGTCATTTAAGGAATTCCTATCCATGTTATGGAAATCTTTTACATTGCCAAAGAGTTGTGATTCCCTTCACTTGATAAGCTTTTCTTTTTAGTGTGTTTTCATTAAAGTGGCATTTTGTAAATATGGAGTGCCAAAATTAAAATACAGTATTTGGGAATTGGGTCTGAAATCTATTTATGTTTCAGTATAGATTTCAATAGTTCTGAAATATTTATGATTCAGGATAGTGGTCTTAAATGTCAATGGGAATTTTCAGATATAAATTTTATTTTTAAAAAGTTCAAATATGTACCTCATTCATCTTTTTAAAGCTATAATGAATCCTGTCTGAAATGTTTTGACTTTTTAAAAATAGTATAAGTTTTATGGATATGTACAAAATGTTCCTAAGATATGTATTAACATATCTTCCTATAAATTAATATGCAGCTTTAGGACACCACTTTTGAAAGTCTGATTACTGAATTTGGCGAGTTTTAATCTGTGCTTTTTAGATGCTCCGTAAATGTGGATGGCAAAATGTAACACATCTGCTACCTCTGCATAATCCTTAGCTTTAAATAGCCAGGCAGGCAGTGGAAGTTCCACACCTGAGCTTACACTGCGTGTTTGAGTTCACACCGCACATCTGATGATTGTGCTTATTATATTCTCCCAAGGTTGAGACATTGGTAGAGCTTAAGGACTAGTGCCTTCAACAGCTGCTCTGGGACATTCCAAAGGTTTGCTATCTCATTCTGTATATACTATTTCTTCAGAGGCAGTGGCTGCCTGCCTTTTACCCCACACTGAATGTGAGCTGACAAGGAGCCCGAGGATAGTGCTAAGAATAGATGCAGAATGCAGGGTGTGGAAAACACCAGGGCAAATGCAGATTGCTGACAGTGTCCCAGTGCCCCTCCACGTTGTTTTATTGTAGTTCAAGTTAAAATGTAAGATTCCAACTAAAAAAAAAAAAAAAAAAAAAAAAAAAAGCCGGAAGGGGGATTGAGGGGGGGGGAGAGAGAGAGAGACATCGCACAGGAGAGGGGAGGGTGTAGAGGCACTGCAAAGGAAAGTGCAGTCATCTGAAATGCAGCGTGGAGTTCTTATGTCCCCCAGGTCCAAAGGGATGGGAGGAGGAAGCAAGTCTCAGAAATCAAAAGGAACGTGGCATAGCGGAGACTACCAGCTGTGCCTTTCATTTGAGGGCATGACCAGCCTAAGGAGACCTCTTATGGGGAGGGAGCCAGTAGAACAAATACTTCCTCCTTCCCATCTCCTACTAGGGCCCCCCATTGGCAGGATCTGACTGGAGGCCAGAGGGCATGGGAGCCCTGTCAATCTAGTTTAACTGCCTCCCAGGGCAAAGGACAGGATGGAGAAAAGTGAGGGTGACCCTCAGGAGCCAGAGGATGATATCCAGCACTCCAATGAAATGAGTCCTATTGTCAGAGTTCTCTGTTAGAAAACCTGTTTCTGCCAGGCAACAAGGATTGGAGAGCTGACACTTTATTTGGGAAGTGCAAGTCCAGGATGGTAAAGATGAGGAAACAGGGGAAATGAGACAGGGAAAAACTGGGAAGCCAAGATGGTGTGATGATGGGATGTGTTACTGTGCCGACCACCACGCCACAGGTGACTGTGAAAAGGCTCAGCAGGTCTGTGGGCAGGGATGTTGGATCAGCAGATGGAACCACTCCATGGAGAAGTTCTCTTCAGGGAGAAACTAATCTTAAAGAAGTCCCAGCCGGGTGTGGTGGCTCATGCCTATAATCTTAGCACTTTGGGAGGGTGAGGTGGGAGGATCACTTGAGCTCAGGAGTTCCAGACAAGCCTGGGCAACATGATGAGACCCCATCTCTACAAAAAGAACAAAAATTTGTCTTGAGTGGCGGCACGTACCTGTAGTCCAAGCTACTCCGCGGGCTGAGGGAGAGGATAGATTGAGCCTGGGAGGTTGAGGCTGCAGGGAGCTATGATCACACCATTGCACCACCGTCTAGGCAACAGAGCAAGAACTTGTCTCAAAACCTAAAAACAAACAAACAAAACAAAACCAAGAAAATTTTAAAAAACCAAAAAAGTCCCCCCCCCCAACAGGGAAATTAAAGGGAGAGAAGGAATTTGGCATAAAACCTCAGATTTTTTAAAACCCATGATTTCAACTAGTTTAACAAAAATACTTTTCACTAATGACCATTGTTCTCCTCAGAGGCTTTCAAATAATTTATTACAAAGAAGCATTAAAATATCGGTTTGGTACAGCCTTTATATTACATTTTGAAAATAACTTTGTTGAGTGGTTGAGTTGGCTAGATCCCACCTCCACCCCCTGCAAAATAAGAGAGATAGTATTTTTAATTGAAAAGTAAATGATTGAAACTGATGTTTATATTTCCTGTGTTGTTTAATACACAAGTGTGTACGTGTATACAAATATAATCCTATTTATTAATGTTTTCTAACCTCAAGGAAATACAAAGAATGTGCAATGTCATAAGATCAAATGGTCTGTATGATACCATTCTTTGTAATTTGTTGTTCAAATATTCTATGTTCTTTCTATTTTCCCCTGATAGTAGAAAACATGTAGATTGGTGTCTTCAAACCTCTCAATATAAAAAGGCAGTTTTCCATTTTTAAAAAAAGTTCTGGCTCATTTTTTTCCTTTGTGTAACGTTGTTATACTTTTTAGTTTGTTATGTAAACTTATAAAACTTACGTAATTGTAAGTTTAAAGTTGTAATTTCTTTCTAACAAATGGCTTCTTATATTATTATGTAGGCCTTCTTTTTATCCCTATTTAATGCTTTTAGCCTTAAATTCTGTTTTGCCTGAAAAATACCACTTTTTATTATTTACGTGACATCTCTTGTTCTTTCATATTCAGTATACTGAACATACTACAATATTTAAATGTGTCTCTTAAAAGCAGTAGCATATAGCTGAATTTTTTAAAATGCAGTCTGATAATCTGTCTTTTAGTAGATACATTTAATTCTTTTACTTACTGGGATTAAATATTTGAACTGATTTCTTATTTTGTGTTTCTGTTTATCATGCTTTTCTTTGCCTTTTTTCTCTTTCAGAATTTCGGTTTACTTCTTTGTTTTTTCTACCGATCTTTACGATGTTGTAACTTAAACATTTTTTTAAAAAAACAAGAAAACTTAAACATTGCCTCAACATTTATAAGCTAACATACATTTTTTGTGGGAAAATAATACAAGTATAAAATTTTAAGTTTCTTCCTTTTTTTTTTTGAGACTGCTTAATATGCAATCTGAACAAATGTCTTTTCTTAAAGATCTGGACATTTCATGGCTATTACTTCTTCACATGCTCTCTGCAAAGCCTCCATTCCCTTCTGTAGATTGAAGCCTCTAAAAAGCCCTTGGTCTTTCCGTGCTCTATTTCTAGCTGAATTCCTCAGTCCTTTCGTTATCTCTTTCCTCTCAAAATATGTCATACATACAGAAAAGCATAATTATTATTGTATATATATTTTATATAAAAGTTCATCCATGTAACAAATCACCCAGCACAGGAAATTGGTCACTGACAGCACCTAGAGGCTACTCTCCTTCCAGAGGCAACCACCATCCTGTCCTATGTGATGGTTAAAAAAAGACAAAATGTTACTGCCTGTATTTGCATCTCTAATCAATGTAGTTTAGTTTTGCCTGTGTTTAAACTTTACATAACTGGAAGTACAGCCTATGTATTTTTTGTGACTTACTTCCTTTACTCAAGATTGCTTCAGTGTCATCCACAGACCACAGTACTCTGTTCATTTTTATTGATGTATATATTTCATTGAATAAATGCACCAATCTGTGAATTCTATTGATAATAGACATTCGTTTTTGATATTAAAATATATTTTGTTTTAATAGAGACAGGGTCTCCTTATGTTGCCCAGGCTGGTCTCAAACTCCTGGGCTCAAGGGATCCTCCTACCTTGGCCTCCCAAAATGCTAGGATTACAGGCATGAGCCACCGTACCAGGGAGATAATAGATATCCCCTTTTAAACATTAAAAAATAATTTTTTAAAGAAGAGGTCTTAAGCTGGGCGTGGTTGCTTGTAATCCCAGCACTTTGCGAGGCCAAGGTGGGTGGATCACTTGAGGCCAGGTGTTCAAGACCAGCCTGGCCAACATGGCAAAACACTATCTCTGTTAAAAATACAACAAATTAGCCGGGCGCATACCTGTCATCCCAGCTACTCAGGAGACATGAGAATCGCTTGAGCCTGGGAGGCAGAGATTGGAGTGAGCTGAGATCACACCATTCACTCCAGCCTGGGGAACAGGAAAAAAAAAAAAAAGATGGGATCTTGCTCTGTTGCTCAGGCATGGGTGCAGTGGTGTGATCATAGCTCACTGCAGCCTCGAACTCCCAGGCTCAAGTGATCCTCCCACCTCAGTTTCCTGAGTACCTAGGACTATTGGTGCATGCCACAATGCCCAGTCAATTTTTAAAATTTTTGTAGAGACAGGGTCTTGCTTTGCTGCCCAGGCAGTCTCAGACTCCTGGCTTTAAACGATCCTCCCATCTTAGGCTCCCAAAGAGTTGGGATTATAGGCATGAGCTTTCATGCCCAGACATTAATAGACATTCTTTATTAATTTGGGGCTATATGAACCAATACCACTATGAATATTTTTGTGCATGTCTATTGGCTTCCAGATGCAGGAATTTCTTTTCTTTTCTTTTTTTTTTTTTTTTAGAAGCAAAGTCTATGTTGCCCAGGCTGGATTCAAACTCCTTGGCTCAAGTGACCCTCCAACCTCAGCCTCCCTAGTAGCTGGGATTACAGGCGTGTGCCACTTCACCTGGCTAATGTGCAGGAGTTTCTTCAAGGTGTATATTTAAGAATAAAACTGATGAAGTATTGGGTGTGGCCACCTTCCATTTAATAGATCATACCAGTGCTTTCCGATGGGATTTAATAACTTATGTTGCCATTAGAATTATATGAGGGTTCGAAATTATCCTAAATCTTCATCAAACCTTAGCATACTCAGGCTTACAATTTTACCAGTCTAGTTGTCTTCATCTGTATGTGCTGCTATAATGGAACACTTGAGGCTGGCTAATTTGTAAAACGCAGAAATTTATTTTTTAGTTCCGGAGGCTGAGAAGTCCAAGATCAAGGAACTGGCGTCTGGTGAGGGCCTTCTTACTGTCTCCTCACAGTGTGAAAGGCAGATGCGCAAGAGACAACAAACGACACTCTCTGTCAAGTTCTTTTATAAGGACCGCTAATTCTATTCATGAGGGAGGTGCCCTCATGGCCTAAGTACCAATCTCTTAGTACTATGAGATTGGTAACACCTGAATTTTGGAGAGGACCCATTCAAACCATAGCACTGTATAATGTAAAGCACAGGGAGATAGGAAGTCTCACTTTTACCATGAGCTTATCTCATGTATTACATGTATGTTCTCCATGGCGATGGTTTTAATTACATTCCTTATCAAACTTTTTTTTTTCTAATTTTTTGAGACTGAGTTTTGTCCTTGTTACCCAAACTGGAATGCAATGACGTGATCTCAGCTCACTGCTACCTCCGCCTCCTGGGTTCAAGTGATTCTCCTGCCTCAGCCTCCCAAGTAGCTGGGATTACAGGTGCCCACCACCACGCCCAGCTAATTTTGTTGGCCAGACTGGTCTTGAACTCCTGACCTCAGGTGATCCACCCACCTGGGCCTCCTAAAGTGCTGGGATTATAGGAGTGAGCCACCGCACCCAGCCTACCAAACCATTCTGTCTGCCATTTCTTTCTTTCATAATGTCTTATCCTTTTAAAATGGACATAATCCTTTGAGCATCCTAAACATAATTATTTTTCAGAGTCTTTATTGGATTGCTCTATATATCAATTTTATCTGGAGAAAATTCAAGTTCAAAATATGGACTTGCTTGATTTTCTTAGCATTAAACTTTTTGAAGTACTTGAGAATTTTGGTTTTCAGGCTTGTTTTGTGTGAAACAATAGTTGTTATCTTCCCTCTACCCCATAATCAACCTTCCCTATTTAGAGGATTTGCTGTTAACTTTGCTCTAGACCTTAATTTGAGGATTTTGGAAATCTCTGCCTCAAAGTGACCTTGTGAATACTGAATACTGCAGATTCAGTCATCAAGCAAGCATGAGGCTTGGTGATTTTTTTCTTTCTTCTTAGAAAGCCTGCAAGTGGTTTCAGCCTCCTTTGCTGGGCAGGAGGGCCTCCACACACCTGTGAAAGCTCCCAGTCTCACACAGTGAACCTGGTTCTCTGAATTCCTTGAGTTTCATTACTTTGCAAGACCCAAAGCCCCCCTGCCACTGCCCGTTTCTGCCTGAAAGCCAGCAGGCACACGGTGCCAATCCACTGCTTCCTGTTTCTGTTTTGTTTGAGTCTACAGAGCTGTTTATGCTATTTTTGAGACTGGCTATGTCTTTTCGGTTTTCTTTCTGTTTTATTTGTAATTGCCAAGTGTTACAGCAGTGCAGTGTTCTACTAGATTCTAAATTTTCTCATCAAATATGTCAAGTGATGGGATGGAAAGTAGAGATTAGATTATCTAGTAAAGAACACAGTAAGTTTAAGCCTTGATGAACCCCTTCTTTCTCATTGCAAGTTGTCTCCCATGGCAGGCAGCTGTGGCTAAAATTAGCTATTTTCCCTCCTCCCTCCCTCATTTTCCAACTCTTTTAAAATAGACTTGTGCAGCTGCATTTAAGATGCTTAACACTTAACTTATTTTTTTCAGAACACATTTCAAACTTTTCTCATTACAGGAGCAGATCATCTGAACAAAATGATATCTCATTTTTGTTTTCATTCTTTTGCAATTACATGAATATTTGAACTAAGTTCATAATTCACGATTCACAATGCAAATGCAAACCACATTTAGAATCAAGAAACAGAATACAACAAAGCCACAGCTCATATGAAGAAAAAAAAAAAATCAAGAAACAGAAGATAAAACGTCTTTGGAAATGTTGATAGAACTCTTTTCTTTAGTGTTTCCAAATGAGTATAGAGGTGTGGTGGAATAAAGATGGCCAAACATTTTTAGACTCTACCTCTTAATGACAGGAATAGCAATTTGCTCTCCCCTGGAGCATAGACTGGCCTTGTGTCCCTCTTTGACCAGCAGAATAAGGAGGAAGTGCCACCATGTAACTTTTGAGGCTGAGCCTGAAAAAATCTAAACCTTTCATATTCACACTCTTCCAAACACTCCCTTTAAAACCCAAGCCACGTGGTGAAGCTCCTCGGAGAAGAACCTAAGCTGTCGGTTTGACAGCCCCAGCTAAGTGGCCAACAAGCAGCCCCAGCTAGTAGCTGTATGGGTGACCCCTCGTTGACATTTCAGCCTGGAATAGTCTCCAGAGGAGATCATATGGGGCAGAAGGAATGCCCAACTGAGCCCATTAACACACAGAACTGTAGGAAAATACAGATCGTGGTTGCTTTAAGCCACTGAGTTTTGAGGGGTTTGTTCCCAAAATAAGGTAATCAAAACAAGAGGTAAATGAATTCTAGTTACTTTGATATCTTGCCAAAGCAAAAATTATGTGGCTAGTTATCAGATATTTCTATGTTTATCTTTTAAGAAAAAAACCCACCTCTTCTTGTATGATCTAGAAATACATATTGAGCTCCTGTATTAGAGAACTAATTAGAATTTGTACATATCTCTTAATTGTACATATCACTTCAAAATATATCTGAATAAGAAAGCTTTTTGTATTTGACATTTGCCCCCCCCAGTTTTCAAAGCTATTCATCCCCTATTATTTTTTCACCAGAAATTTAGAATACGTGGGAGCTACTCTACTATATGTTAAAACATAATGCCACAATAATTAAAATAATGTTAATGTAAGAGTAAATCAATAGAAACGAGAAGGAGACCCTGATCAGAACCCCATTACATCCTAGAGTTTAGCTGGACAACAGTAGCAGTTGTAATACATGGTAACATGATTCTGAGAGAGGAGAAAGGAAGGAACTGGTCAGGCAAGCAGTTGGGGTGGGTCTTCTGCTGAATTCTTCCAAACAAAAGAACACACAAAAAAATCAACCTGCAGGCACAGATAAGGGAACTCGAATAAGATATGCCCACAGCCACGCAGATAAGAAAGCCTGCACAGCTGACTTTCCCAGACATGTCCACAATGAAAAATTTTGTCCCCTGACACATGTACAGTAAGGGGAACAAAGCAATATGGAGTAACTCAAGCTAAGGGCCCACAAGCGCACGAGGAGGACAAGGTGGAGCTACCACAGATTCGCACCTTATGCAAATGAGACACCCAGCCCTCATCAGTTTCCTATAAAAGTCTCTGCATTCAGTTGTAAAAACAGCAACCCTCTTTCAGGTCTCCCCTCAGCAGTAGAGAGCTTTCTTCTTTCACTTAGTAAACTTTGGCTCCAGCGTCACCCTTGGTGTCTGCACTCCTTAACTTTCTTGGTAATGAGACAAAGAACTTTGGGTGATACCTCAGACTGTGAGAGACTACTACATTGTGGTGCATTGGCGAGATGTAACAATATAATATATGTACCTCAGGTAACTGTAGACCTGTCTAGAAAAATCAAATTAAAATCTCATCCCTATTATATACATCTCAAAAAAAAAAATTCCAAATGGATTAAAAAGTAAATGTATCAGAGAGGATATGGAGAAATAGGAACACTTTTACACTGTTGGTGGGAGTGTAAATTAGTTCAACTGTTGTGGAAGACAGTGTGGCGATTCCTTAACGACCTAGAAATAGAAATTCCATTTGACCCAGCAATCCCATTACTGGGTATATATCCAAAGGATTATAAATTGTTCTACTATAAGGACACATGCACACGAATATTCATTGCAGCACTGTTTACAATAGCAAAGACCTAGAACCAACCCAAATGCCCATTGATGATAGACTGGACAGGGAAAATGTGGCACATATACACCATGGAATATTACGCAGCCATCAAAAATGATGAGTTCGTGTGCTTTGTAGGGACACGGATGAACCTGGAAGCCATCATTCTCAGCAAACTGACACAGGAGCAGAAAATCAAACACTGCATATTCTCACTCATAGGCGGGCATTGAGCAACGAGAACACATGGACACAGGGAGGGGAGCATCACACACTGGGGTCTGTTGGGGGGAAATAGGGGAGGGACAGTGGGGGGTGGGGAGTTGGGGGGGATGGCATGGGGAGAAATGCCAGATATAGGTGATGGGGAGGAAGGCAGCAAGTCACACTGCCACGTGTATACCTATGCAACAATCTTGCACGTTCTTCACATGTACCCCAAAGCCTAAAATGCAATTTAAAAAAAAAGTAAATGTAAAAAACAAATAAACAAAAAAAGCCCTGTGTGTCTGCTGTGATGGTTGTTCTCCATTCTTCCATCCCCACCCCTGACTTCTGATCTTCTCTGCCCTGTTCTGTGCTCTGGGGGTCTGCTCTCTGGCTTCAGGTTGGATTCACTCAGTGGAAGGCACCAGCAGGAGAGCCGAGGGAGGAAGGAAAGGGGAGGTTAGGAAGTTTCTTCTCCAACTCTCGTTGCTTCAGGTCCTGGTTCTGGCAGGGGCTGCCCACTGCAGTGACTGCCTCTCTGATGAGGCTTTCCTCTCTCTCCTGGCTCCAGCCCATGCTAGGCAGGTAATTCCATTTTCTTTCCCTGATTCCTTCACGCTCTGGGGAGTAATGACATGCCCCCCCATTACAGGTCTCTGGGTGTCTCACTACTTGTGTTCATCCTTCACTCCTGCCCACGTCTCTGTAATCACTTTATTATATCTTTTTAAAAAATTCAAGCCGAGTATGCATTTTGTTTCCTTTTGGAACTCAGGGTAATGTATCCACCTATATATTCTTCTAGGGAAGACCTTTAAAACAAACAAAAAACAACAACAACAACAACAACAACAAAAATAGCAAAACATCAAAGGAAACTTTTTTTTTTGAGACAAAGTCTTGCTCTCTTGCCTAGGCTGGAGTCCAGTGGTGCAGTCTCGGCTCACTGCAGCCTCCACCTGGGGGTTCAAGTGATTCTCCTGCCTCAACCTCTTGAGTAGCTGAAATTATAGGCACAGCTAATTTTTAAATTTTTAGTAGAGATGGGGTTTCGCCATGTTGCCCAGGGTGGTCTCAAACTCCTGATCTCAAGTGATCTGCCGCCTCGGCCTCCCAAAGTGCTGGGATTGCAGGTGTGAGCCCCCATGCCTGGCCAAACCTGGTAATTTTGGTCAGTTTGCTTAACCCCTCTATGCCTTATTTCCCTCATCTGTAGAATGGGAGTAATTACGGTACCATCACATACAGTTGTTTGGAAGTCTCAATGAGATGAAGATGTAGAGTGACCAAGTCTGGTTTGTCCAGGTCTGAGTGGTTTCTCAGGACACAAGACTTACAGTGCTAAAATTGGGGCATCCCAGGCAAACTAGGAGAGTTGGTCACTCCATAAGATGTCAAGTACTCAGCACAATGCCTGGTACAGAATATGAGTTGAATACATGTTCTTCATTATTTTATGTATTTCAAATATATATTTGAGCAAATTCCCATAGTCATGTTTTTATGTAGCTTAATTAGACACATCACTACCTTATTTAAAGACTAACATATAATTTTAAAAAATAAAATGCTTCATTAGTGAATCAGTATTGCTGTTTATTTCTAACATCTACTTGGTTATTTCTAAAGTTCTATGATTCTGTCTTTTTGTTTTTTGTTTTTCAGACAGTCTTGATCTGTTGCCCAGGCTGGCGTGCAGTGGTGTGATCTTGGCTCACAGCAACTTCTGCCTCCTGGGTTCAAGTGATTCTCCTGCCTCAGCCTCTTAAGTAGCTGGGATTACAGGCATCTGCCACCATGCCTGGCTAATTTTTGTATTTTTAGTAGAAACAGGGTTTCACGATGTTGACCAGGCTGACTGCCCACCTTGGCTTCCCAAAGTGCTGGGATTACAGGCATGAGCCACCGCACCTGGCTGATTCTGTCTTTTGTTGATTGCTCTGCCTCTGTTCATGGCCATCTTCTCCTTGTCTGTCCTGTGTCTTCACAAAATGTTCGTTCCCTGTGTCTCTGTTTTCTTGTTAGGGTACCAGTCACACTGTATTAGGGCCTACCTTAATTGGGTGGCCTTATCTTGATTACATCTGCAAAAACCCTATTTCCAAACAGTCATGTTCACAGGTACTCGAGGTTAGGATTTCCAATATATATTTTTGGGGGATATAATTCAACCCATAACACCATGAAAGACCAGTTTCTTAACAATAATTGGATTAGAATTCTTTACTTCTAAGGTCCTGCCCAAGTAGCCTGAACATCCTCCGAAGCTCAATCTCATGTTTAGCATGTTCTGTCTCATATGTTACATACCTCTAAAGATTTCTTCCAAACCAGTATAAGTTATTCTTTTTAAAAAATAATGGCTTTATTGAGATATAATTTACATACCATAGTTTACCCATTTGAAGTTTGCAATTTGATGGGTTTTAATGTAACTACGGAGGTGTACCATATCACCAGGATCAATTTCTGAACATTTCTGTTGCCTCAAAAAGAAACCCTGTACCTGTTAGCCATCACTTAATTTCTCTTCAACCTCCCCTGTCTCTCCTACCCCTCCAGCCGTGGGCAGCCACCTATCTAATTTCTGTCTCTATGAATTTCCCTATTTTGGTTATTTCATATAAATGGATTTACATAATACATGGCCTTGTATGTTTGGCTCAGGTCAAGTTATTCTTCCATTATAAATGGGTGCAAGTCTTTTATTTTTTATTTATTTTTATTTTTTAATTTTTAATTTATTTTTATTTATTTATTTATTTTTGAGATGGAGTTTCGCTCTTGTTACCCAGGCTGGAGTGCAATGGCGCGATCTCGGCTCACTGCAACCTCCGCCTCCTGGGCTCAGGCAATTCTCCTGCCTCAACCTCCTGAGTAGCTAGGATTACAGGCACGTGCCACCATGCCCAGCTAATTTTTTGTATTTTTAGTAGAGACGGGGTTTCACCATGTTGACCAGGATGGTCTCGATCTCTTGACCTCGTGATCCACCCGCCTCAGCCTCCCAAAGTGCTGGGATTACAGGCTTGAGCCACCACGCCCGGCCTGGGTGCAAGTCTTAAATGCTGGTGGGATGAATGAGTTGGAACCTTTGTCATGAAAACCACCTTATTATTTCAACATGGCATTGCAAAGAGTTACCGCAAGGTTCCTGCATCACGTGGGCATAAGTGATGATGATGATTGGGTTCTGCATGTGTCGATCAGCTGCTATAATTACACCCATTGTTGTAGAACATGGCTGCTCTATACCCCAACGACCAGCTTGTCCGTTCTGTTGTGGCTTCTCATCGGCCAGGGCCCTGCCTGACCTCCACCTCTCTTAAGGGAGGATGTGTCCACTCAGTGGTCAGCCTGGCCAGAGGTGCTCTGTGATGTGCACTCGTATCCTCTGTCCCCTCTGCTACCACCCTAAGGGCCCATTCCTTGTGCAGATGGATCCACATTCTTCTGCCAATGAAGTGGTGTATTTTCCCATTTTGATTTTTCTTTTTGTATTTTTTTCTCCACAAATTCCTACTTACCCTAAAGCTGTACAAACTGAAAAGGAAAAGGTCACTCAGGTGATCTTTTACAGGTCAAAGAAGATCAAGTTCTATCCCTCCTTAGTGGTAAATAGAAAAGCAAGTGAGAAACAAAACCAAACACTGGAAATAGGACAATTGCTGAATTTGACGAAATTCCATATATCATTTAGACACTTGGTTAATATGTGTTAACTATAGGACTTCACAAAATTACAGATACCCCGAAGGAGCCAGACTAAATATAACCTGACCTGGTAATTTTCCAGCAGATGATAGTCTCACTCTCTTTGAGAGACAAGGGAAAACTACATTTATACAATTAATAATCGTTTTCACCTGATTTATTCCTGTTTTTTTTCCTGCAAACATTATACAATGCTATGTTTTATACATAATTCAAAGAAAAAGAAAAAGATGTACTGTTTCTTCTAGAAGGGACATTCTGAAAGAAAAGAAATCACCATGTGTAAAAGGATGTATTTTAACAGGCCTTCTCTATTCCTTTCCTACTCACTGCTCATCCCCATGGCATGTCTACTCCTGGTTATATTTTATTCTCTCTAGGATCATTCCTAGCTATTTGTAATGAGTTCTTTATACCTGTACGTTTCCATCTGCCCAGGGTTATGTCTTCTCTTATTTTGATTTTTCTTCTTTATTTTCCTCTTCCACGAGTGTGCCTTCATTCCCCTCCCCCTCCGGGCTATGCTTATTGTTTGTCAATCTACTTCTCTTTCCTTTATTTTCTCTCTAGCATTTACTTCCTTCCAGTTTTCTGATCTAGAGTCTTCAGTGCTTGTGTTATTTCTTGGCTGTATGATCTAGTACCGGTTATAGGGTGACCACCCATCTGGTTAGCCCTGTACTAAAACCCCTCAGTCCTGGGCCAACTAGGATGGCCGATCACACTACTTAACAAGTTACCTGGGAAAATAACACACTGACACTAACGTAGAGAGGAAGAGTAACTGGAATCAGTAGCATCTACTCTGTTGCTATTGCTTTTTAATGAATAATTATTGGAAGAGAATGCAAATGCAAATAAAACAAATAGAGGTTATAACCAATTATTAGCAAGATTCAGATGACCCGCGGGAGCAGAGAAAGCAAGTATGTGAGTAAAGCAGACTTTGAAGATGCGTGTGAGAGACTGAGTTGGTCATTAGAGCCATCAGCTATTAAAGTCTGTGTGTAGCCTGAACTCCTGTGTGCTGTACTCCAGGAGAAAACAGGATGCCTTCTGCACTGAGGAGTTTGAGTTGGATAAAAACCATTGGATAAAAACAATGTAGTCTACTCCAGAGTAACTGACAAAACAGGGGGAGGCATTGAGGACATAACAGCATGGCTCTTCCTTCTCCTGGGAAGCATTGTCGAAGCTCACTAGTTGCACCAGGTTGAGTTACAGCGTTACCCCTGGAAGCCGAGTGGGACCTCTCTCTACCAGGGGCTCAGTCTGTGGTTGTCACTTGTCTTCTTGCCCAGAGCTTATTAGGGAAGTAAGGAGCTGTAATTCTTGGCTTAAAACACAGGCTTCACTGCTCCTTTCATTCTACCATTTAAAGGGCCATTCCTCTTTCATCTTCAGATTGTCTTTGGACCTCCCAGTCTCCTTGGTAAGAGGTGATGCTATAATCTAAGTAATCCCTGCTAAGATGTTGTTGGGCCAGACCCCTATTGACTGCAATAAAGATGACACCGTGTCCTAAAGGCCAAAAAAGAGACCCAGAGACAGTGAATGAGAGATAATGCTTACATAGGGGACTTATATACAGGGATGGTTCAGTTGTGGTGTGTTGGACAGGAAAACTGCTACTATTTGTAAAACACACGCAGCTTACATAGCATTTTCACTTAGCACCCTCTACCTAGCAACCTCCACTTGGCAACATCTAGGTAACCCAAAACAAAGGGCTTCCATCTCCTGTATGGCCTGCCTTCTCAGGGAAGGGCCAGGGATTCAGATGTCCTTCATAGATAAGGAGTGAATCTCCAGGTTGGCTGCTCCCAGATTCCTTAGCCTGGAACTCTGAACCCATATTCTTTTTAGACTATAGGGCCATTCTCAGGGTATGCTCACATTAAGTCACTGCTGTCAGGTGTGCCTGCCATACAGCTGACAACTGATGACTGAAGCTATTTTTAGAAGTTATAAGCAAAAAGGATTAGTTGTCCCTTCACGTGCCCTGTGAGAAAGTATGTCCTGCATTCAGAGACACACAATGACCATTTGACAAGTTTGCTAAGACCATTCTGAATACACGATAAATTATTTCATAATACACCCATTCTAGTGGAAAGCATTGAACTGTGAGATTATTATTATTATTTGAGATGGAGTCTCACTTTGTCAACCAGGCTGGAGTGCAATGGTGTGGTCTTGGCTCACTGCAACCTCTGCCTCCCAGGTTCAAGAGATTCTCCCGCCTCAGCCTCCCAAGTAGCTGAGACTACAGGCCTGTGCCACCATACCCGGCTAAGTTTTGTATTTTTAGTAGAGACAGGGTTTCACCACGTTGGCCAAGATGTTCTCCATCTCTTGACCTTGTGATCCGCCCACCCCAGCTTCCCACAGTGCTAGGATTACAGGTGTGAGCCACCGCACCCGGCTGAACTGTGAGATTACTGATAGATAAGGGAAGTAGAATTTAAGATTCCCAAGTAGTTACGTGGCAAATCAGACTGCGCCATTCTTTCTTGCCTTCATCATGTGGCAAACTGCCCTGAGCATTCACTGAGTACTAACTACCCTGCTTGCTATTACAGATAAAAAGATAGAAACAGTACAATTCTTGACCTCAAAGCACTTGTGCTAAGATTTCTAGACTAGATCATACATATCAACAGAGCTGTAATGAGGGTTATAGGTGCTGTTGTATAATCATATTCAGATCACAGTGTAGGCACTAAGAAAAGTGTGGTCTGCTGAGAATGAAGGTTTCCAGCTTCATCCATGTCCCTGCAAAGGACATAAACTCATTCTTTTTTATGGCTGCATAGTATTCCATGGTGTATATGTGCCACATTTTCTATATCCAATCTATCATTGATGGGCATTTGGGTTGGTTCCAAGTCTTTGCTGTTATAAATAGTGCTGCAATAAACATACATTTGCATGTGTCTTTATAGTAGAACGATTTATAATCCTTTGAGTATATACCCAGTAATGGGATTGCTGGGTCAAATGGTATTTCTGGTTCTAGATTCTTGAGGACTCACCACACTGTCTTCCACAATGGTTACTTCTTTCTGAGGCAGGAGAGGGTGGCTGTGGTCTCTTGAATGACCTAGCCTACTACTTCTGGAGGGTAAGATCTGTGACTGTGGTCATTTTATACATCATTGTATCTATATCTCTACCATCTTGCACATAGTAGGTGCTCAGTGAGTAGTACTTAAATGAGCAAAAGCTGATGTTGCCAGAGGGCATGGTGAACATGAAGCAATGTAAGCAATTTAGCCCAAGAGTCAAGGTCCTGCGTGATCAGGCCCTGCCTCCCTCACCAGCTTCATCTCCGAAGCACTGCTCCCCCTCTGCCGTGATGAAGAGTTCTGGCTTTATCCTGAAGACAGTGGGGACCCATAGGAGAAGTTTAAGCACTGCCATGATGTGATCAGCTTTCAGAAAGACAGCTCTGGCTGCCGTGTGAAGGATGGACTGCAGAGGGCAACTCTGGAGCTGAGAAGATCATTCAGTTCTGTAGTAGTTCAGGTGGGAGAGTGCACCTAAGAATCCCTGGTGTTTGTCCAGGTCCCACCCCAGACCACTTAAATCAGAATCTCTGGTGATGGGATCCAGCATCCTTCCATATGATTCCAGTGAGAAACCAAGGCTGAGACTCACTAGTGAGAATTAAGAGAGTTGCAGAATGGAAAGGGGGTTATAGATGCAACGGCTGTTCGAGGTAGGGGAACAGCATGCCTAGGTAACAAAGCAGGGCTAGTGGAGAAAGGGGTGGAATTTAATTACTCACAGGTTCTGATTGGAGTCATTGAAAATGGGAAGTAGGGTGATTCACCTTCCCATTTTATCAGGGACTATCACGGTTTTCTTACTGAAGATCCCTCATTCTGCAATAGTTCATTACTGGTAGGGCTTGGATCTGTGACCTCACCCCAACCTCATGTCAAATTGTGATCCCTAGTGTTGGAGGCAGGGCCTGGTGGGAGGTGATTGGATCATGGGGGCAGAGTTCTCATGAATGGTTTAGCACCACCCCCCCATGAGTGAGTTCTCAGGAGATCTGATCTCCCTCCTCTCTCTCTTCCTGCTGCTCTGACCACGCGAGGCGTTCCTGCTTCCCCTTCCCTTTCCACCGTGATTGTAACATTCCTGAGACCTCCCCAGAAACAAATGCCAGCATCATGCTTCCTGTACAGCAGGTGGAACTGTAGGCCAATTAAACCTCTTTTCTTTATAAATTACCCAGTCTCAGGTATTTCTTTCTAGCAAAGCGAGAACAGACTAATAAAACAGGAAGGATGGTAGTACCATTCACCAAGATAGGCAATACAGGATCGGGGTGTGGTTGGAGGAAAGGTGATTAGTTTTAAACATGGCAACAGCTGCTAAGTATTGGTGACTAAGGCCATTCTGAGCTCACAGCTGAGGATCAAATGAGTGAAATCCCCCACATTCTAAATTCCTAGAACCACAGCTGTTGGAGTGGGCCAGCCACACCCTGACAAGGCTTGCTAAGAGAAGTCAGGAAGCAGAACCAGCACCACCACCTCTCACCCTAATATAAAGTGAGGCTAAAAGGCAGAAGGCCATTGCCTTTTGTAGAAGTACAGTGCTCATCTAGGATGATTTGTTCCCCAGAACAACGGTAGGTGGTGGGTTGCCTCCCATCCTCAAAGCCAAGGATAAGAGATGTCCAGACAACCACTCACAGGTTTGTAAGTATTTGACATGTGTTACCTGTCTGAGCAGCTGAAGGACGCTATGCTCACTATCTATCCTCTGTGCCACCACAGTAGAGGAAAAATACATTGGGAAGAGATGGCATGATGGGGGACTGCCAGACAAAGCAGGGATCAAAACTGTCTTCACCTGAAGTCATGGTGTCCTGGAGGCTTGAAAGGTGGATTCCACAAAAGCCTGAAGACCCAGGAATTGACTGTGGTGAGTAAACCATATTGGGGGCCTTGGTCTTGTCTGGCGACGCCACAATATTGGGCAAAGAGAGACACACATCAGAGGAATGAGACATAAGGCTGCCAGCTCAGGGGCTGGGCTTGAGTTGAGAATGAATCTCTTATAAGAAACCCCTAGCATCTAGAGTTGCTGGGTAGGAGCAAATCTTTTGTCTGATGATGTTGTCTTCCTTCATCTGTCCACACTAACACAAGGGCAATAAGCCGGGTCTCAAGGGGCATGTCTCCCTTCTATTTTTCTCTCCCTGGTCATTACCAGCAGGAGGTATCACAGACTTACAGGTTGTGTGTGACCCAGACCACACATCTATTCTGCAGGGAATAGGAGAGAAGGAGAGAGCCTTACACGGGATATGGATAGTCAGTTTTTTTTTTTTTTTTTTGAGACAGAGTCTTAGACTTGCTCTGTCACCCAGGCTGGAATGCAATGGTGCAATCTGGCCTCACTGCAACCTCTGCCTCCTGAGTTCAAGTGATTCTCCTGCCTCAGCCTCCTGAGTGGCTGGGATTACAGGTGTCCGCCACCATGCCCAACTAATTTTTGTATTTTTAGTACAGATGGGGGTTTTACCATGTTGGCCAGGCTAGTCTCGAACTCCTGACTTCAGGTGTTCCACCTGCCTCAGCCTCCCAAAATGCTGGGATTACAGGCGTGAGACACTGGGCCCAGCCATTTTTTTAATTAACAGGTAGCAATAATTATTGTAATGACTAAAAGTGACCAAGACATGATATGGGGCTGAAATTATTAAGGAAGTCTGCTTTCCATAGAAAACAGTATTTTGACCCAGCAGTGACTGGCATGTTGTGTGTAACTTTATAGAGAGGCCAAGGTCGTGAGAAACTGAGGCCTTTTACCAACAGCAAGGTGGACTCCCAGCCCCTTCAGGTGCGACAGCTTGACCATAAGAGCATAAGAAATCCTGAGATGGAACCCAAAGCTAAGATACTCCTGGACTCCCAACCCGCACACATTGAGAGATAATAGACGTTTGTTGTTTTAAGTTGGTAGTTTTGGGGTCATTTGGTATGCAACAATAGATAACCAATGATTGTGCTGAGTTGGGCCAAGGGGACCAGACATGTACATTGGATTTATTTATTAGTCATTGGATGCAGGCTGTGCTGGAAGGAAGCGTGACTCTGGACGAGGCCATTTCCTTCAGCCATGGTGTAAAGTTTATTCTCTGTAGGTTTATTGCCGAGTTAAAAACGAGGAAACTGAGGCCAGCACAAGAAAATTACATGCCAATTTATTCAGCTTCCAGGCGAGGTTCTGTGGTACCGGGGAGAGGTGCCACGGAAGTCGCACCTGACTCCGCACAGGAGTGGGGTTTTATAGGGAGTGAAACAGGGTGTGGACAGGGTGAGCTGCTATTGGTAGGTAGGTGGGATTTCCGGTGAGTGGGCTAAGTGCTGAGTGCAGAGGGGATTTCCAAGGGTGGGGTTAGGTGCCCAGTGCAGAGGGGATTTCCAAGGCGGGCTAGATGATGGGCATATTCTGATAATGTAATTTTCCAGCGGGGAGGGAGATGGGCATGTCCAAACTCCTGGCGAGGCAACCAGCCTTACACAAGACAGCCCCCGCAAGAAGGCAGTCAGCTGAAGGCTGTTTTTGGCCAACATTCACTGGGTGACCAAGTCCTTTACTGCTGAAGCGGGGATCTGGACAGTTTATCAGGTGGTTAGTTGGAGGCTCTTGGGAGTCTCCTGAAAGAAGCTTCTAGGTGCTGCCAAGGGAGAAATTGGAATTTGAGGAGCCTGGGAGCCTTCTTCATCTTCTATTTTCCTCTTGACCACTGCTCTCCTTTTAAATGGTGGTGTTTCCCTGGGCTTTATCCTTGACTCCCTCCTACATCTGTGAGAAGAAGGGCCAGGGAGAGCAGTGTCCATAAAGTGGAGGAAGAAGAGGGCATTAGGAAGACAGCTGTGGTCAGTGAGGGCTCTCTGGATGTATTGGTTGCCCTCTAAGGTGAAACTGGACAGCACACACAAGGGGAGTGGTGGAAAGAAGCTTAACAAAGGGACTCCTTACAGAATTGAGGTCAGGCTGAGGGGCCCCAAAAGGGACCATAGGACTCTTCCCACCCCTAGGCCTGTGGGGGTGAGAGCATGGAGTGGGTGCTGGTACTAGGGGAGGGCTATCTTCATGGAGAAATCTGACTGTGGGATGAAGCCATGAACTTCAGAGAGGAACACAAGCCACCGAAGGTTGGTGCTGCCCACAAGTCAGCCTCACAGGGCACACAGCAGGGTGAAGGAGGGCAGGAAGCTCATCTGCAAAGGCAAGAATGACAGGAGTCAGCAGAAAAGAGTGAGAAATGTTCATGACTGATCGCCTCTTAATAGCAATTTAATGTTTGGGTACACTGCTAAACTTTAAGGATGATATCAAAGAAACGAGTATTCTCTTTTTCCATAAGAATTCCTGGTGCCACTGACGGATCCTAGCTAAAGGGACCACTGGTCTGATTCAGAGGAGTATTACGTTCCCAGGAAGTTATGAAGTTCCCTAGGACACTATATCAGTGTTGTATGTGTCAGTGTTGACGTGCCAGCTGTGGTAGTGTACTACAGTTTTGCAAAATGTCACCACTGGGGGTAACCAGCTAAAGGATACAGGCTATCTCTGTATTATTTCTACAGCTGCATGTGACTCTATAATCATCTCAAGATTAAAAATGTAATTAAAAATTAATTCACTTATTCTACTTGAACGAGTTAAGAACATGCTATTCCAAAGTGTGCTGCTCTGGCATATTGGCTATTTTGAGTTTAGGCACTAAAAAAACAGCAGGAAAAGAAGATCACTCAGCCCTTCCTTTTGTTTTTTTGAAAACAAGAAGTGAAATTCCATGTGAAAGATGCCCTCCTTATACCAGATAGAAGGTATTATTCTTATCAAGGACGGGAAATCTGTACAAATGAAACTTGTTAAATTCACCCTTATTTTCCTAGTCACTTCTCTACCCAATTAACCACCCTAGTCCAGGCTCTTTTACCTTGTCACATTTTAATAATTCATGGCTCTTTGTCTAATTCAGTATAAGCGTTCAATGCTGCATCTTTGAATCTGCATTTCCCTAGCCATGTAACATGTGTATTATATTTGTATGCTTTTCTCCTGTAGATCTGTCTTCTGTAAATTGAATTCTTAGGCCCAACTGAAAAACCCTAGAAAAGCAGAGGTCAAGTTTTACTCTCCCTGCATCCTTAGGATAATTAAATGTGAGGCTTTAGGCATCAATATAGAGTTCCCCAGTCATAACTGAGCTACTTAGTATTCCAGTTTTACCAGAATGAAATCTTTGAGTTACTTGATATGCCATGACTTGAATTTTATTTCTGTCAAATCTGGCTGTTGTTGTGTTGAATAGGAAGAATAAACCCAAGGCCTGGAAGAGAGGCCTGAGACCTTGGAAAGGCAGTGAACAAATCGTAATCAGACCTGACTCGTGTGCACACAGGCCTCTACCTCTCCTGTTGCTCTTGTGATAGAACTCCTCTGCCTGGTGGGCTGTTCTCCTACAGAAAGATTTGGAGATCTTACATGCTGTTGTTCTTGAACAGGCTTTTCAGTTCATGGAATTAACTAGCTCATTTATCATTAGAACAAAGTGGTAATTTAAAAAACAAATCCACATTAACAGGCTGTTTGCGGGGAACAACAGCTGCTCCAAGATCCCAGGGGAGGAGGGGGTGTTAAAATACCTGATCCCAAAGATATTTCTAGACCAGAAGCTTGATGACCTATTAAATAATGAGTGTGTGGAATATGTAAAGTATCCAGGTGCATTTTTACCCCCAGATTTTTTTTTTTTTGCAGACTTAATCAATGGAGCTGGGAGTGGTGGCTCATGCCTGTAATCCCAGCACTTTGGGAGGCTGACGTGGGAGGGTTGCTTGAGCTCAGGAGCCAAGACCAGCCTGGGCAACATGGTGAGACCCCGTCTCTTTATATTAAAAAAAAAAAATTGGTAGGCTAAAGTTACAGAACAAATACAATTCTTGGTCCTGTATACAAAACAACTCTCAGTGACAGCATGCTCTTTTTCCATATCCTTGAAGATCAATTTAAGTAGTTCTATTTTAGGGCAGGATGTGTTTCATGCAGCATGAATTTGAATGTCTTTTTTTTAAAAAAAAATGCAATTGGAACAGTCAGGACTGCAATTTTATCTGTCTTCTCATATGAAAGTATCAGTAGCTTATTAAACAGCACTAGACCGGGAAATACAAGGGCATTATAATGAATAAGTCTAAGCTCATTATGATCTCAGCGAACAGGTTTAGATTCAGCACAATACTAGAACTGATTAACATCTATGGCACAAAGTACACATCTGATCCATTTCAATGGAGCCATTATTTAGTGTGACACTGCACTGCTGAATGCAGCCATATTTGTGGAAAGACAGGAAGTTGTCACAGGGCCAGGAGCAGTGGCTCATGCCTGTAATCTCAGCACTTTAGGAGGCCAAGGCTGGAGGATCGCTTAAGCCCAGGAGTTTGAGACCAGCTGGGCAGCATAGTGAAATCTCTATCTTTAACAAAGAAAACAGAAAAAATAAAAAATAACTAGAAAGTCATTACAACATAATTTTATACCAGAAAATGTACTATCAAGACCCATAGACATATATAAACATGGCCCCTTTCCTAGGCATAGACACTTAAATCTTTATCACCTAAGAAAGATGAAGGTCTCAGGCAGAAATACAGATCCTTTATTAACTAAAACGTCTTGTTACATCTGACCCCTTAAATTATCTCACTAATTACATTTAAATTAAAAAATGTGGGACGGATTAGACTTAAATGAATTTAAAACAAGGTTTCTAGTACAGCTGGATGGCTGTTTTGCTAGAATCAGTTTATCTTTAAGTTTCATTTAGAGTTGTTAATGGGGTTTCTCTTTAACTCTGTTTGACCTGCCTATCATCACAGCGAATTGCCAAATGACCTACAAGGTAGAATAAACTTTCTTGGACCTTGTTTCAGGTCAGGTATCATTGGAAATTTCCCTTTTTCATTTTATCATTTTTGAGACAGAGTCTCCACAGGCTGGAGTGCAGCGGCATGATCTCAGCTCACTGCAATCTCTGCCTCCAAGGTTCAGGCGATCCTCCCGCCTCAGTCTCCCAAGCAGCTGGGATTACAAGTGTGTGCCACATGCCCAGCTAATCCTATTTTGTATTTTTTGTAGAGATCGGATTTCGACACGTTGGCCAGGCTGGTCTTGAACTCCTGGCCTCATGTGATCCACCTGCCTTGGCCTCCCAAAAGTGTTGGCATTACAGGCATGAGCCACTATGCCTGGCCTAAGTTTCCTTTTTTTATTTAGCAGTCCTGAGCTGGGTTTACAACCTGAATTAAGTCCTTGTTGTGAAATTGTGTGATGTTGAGGAAATCACAGGACTTTGCTGAGCTTCAATTTCCTCATCTGTAAAATGAGGATAATGCTGCAGAATTCAGAGGTAACATGTAAAAGCACCCAGCACAGGGCCTGCCCACAGTAGACCCTATAGTCATCAACATCAAATAAAGCTGATTAACCAGCTTGATTTGAAACTTATTTCTACTTTACATGATTTCACAATAAGTCTGAGACATGCTGTAAAAGATTTTCATGTCTTTCCCTGATAAACACAAATGAAACAAAACAAAGGCGTAGGGCTTGGTTTTCAAAGATAAAAGACTAGATAGTGTCCTCTAGTGGTAAGCAGACAAAATGCTTGAAGGCTATTGATCTATTTTCTCCACTACTTAGGATTCAGCCTGAAGTGGATCACCGAAATGCAGTGTAAAGCTGGGAGATCAAATGTAATTAATACCTGGATAAGAAGTTAACCTTCATGCCATCCTATAAAACAATAAAATAAAGGAAAACGTCCTTGCCCTCTATTATGCCAAAAATTGCGGTTTAATCATATGAGCAACAAAAGAATCAGGGCCAGGCAAAGTGGATCATGCCTCTAATCCCACCACTTTGGGAGGCGAAGGCAAGCAAATCACTTAAGCCCGGAAGTTTGAGACCAGCCTGGGCAACATGTGAAACCCCATTTCTACCAAAAATACAAAGATTAGCCAGCCATGGTGGCATGCACCTGTGGTCTCAGCTACTTGGGAGGCTGAGGTAGAAGGATTGCTTGAGCCTGGGAGGTTGAGGCTGCAGTTAGCCATGATAACACCACTGTATTCTAACCTGGAAGACAGAGAAAAACCCTGTGTCAAAAAAAAGTCAGAGGTCGTGGTGGCTCACGCCTGTAATCCAAGCACTTTGGAGGCCAAGGCGGGCGGATCACATGAGGTCGGGAGTTCAAGACCACCCTGACCAACATGGTGAAACCCTGTCTTTTTAAAAACAAAAAACAAAAAACAAAAACAAAAGCAAAACAAAACAAAAATCAGCCAGAAAAATATCAAATCATATTTGATTTTTTTGTTGGTCAAATATGAGCCATTTTGATTCATTTTTGCACAAATGACCAGATAGTACATTAAAATTTATTTCACTAGTTCCTTAAGTGGAATTTAAAACTTCTTTCCAAATATATAGAGTAGTTCACAATGGATC
This sequence comes from Sapajus apella, assembly GCF_009761245.1. NCBI lineage: Eukaryota > Metazoa > Chordata > Mammalia > Primates > Cebidae > Sapajus > Sapajus apella. The sequence continues at coordinate 83,742,147 of NW_022436941.1, read as the reverse complement.
ATTGTAGAGAATTTGATAGTCTCTGACAGTGTAGTAAAAAGAAAACGTGCTGTAGGATCTTCTCTGACGACATTCTCTAAGCACTAGTTGCTAAAAAGCTTGCCTTCACTGGACGTTAGCAGGGCTGGTTCCCATCCACCTTCTGAACGCTTACAATCTCCATTTCTACCAACATTGCTGCTCTTGAAATTCAATCCGTGCAGTACAAGATGGTGGTTAAGAGCATGAACTCTGAAGCCAAACTGGGTTTAAATCCTAGTTTTATCATTTGCTGACTATGTGAGCTTGATCCCTCAGTTTCTTCATCTATAAAACATCAGTGTTAATAATAGCTACCTCACAGGTGCTTCTCATGGTGAATTAAGCTAATATATGGACAGTGATTAGAATAGAGGAATTATTATTGAGCAGCTGTTATGCACCTATACCTCTTTAGGGGCTATAGAGAATGCATCAGAAGCCTAAAATCTAGGCCCTGTCGTCAAGATTTCGTAGTTTATATGGAAATATCTTGATAGAGTATTGGGCCTTTACTCCACTTGTTGGTTGCAGGAGTGGGACTTTTTCTTAAAACATACCCCTGGCTTCTCATGTCCCTATTTTTGTTCTCCTGCAAGAAGTGGAGTAATTTTCTTGGAGTGAAGTGGCTTTGGGTCTAATCCCACAAGAAAAAGGACACACATTTTCCTTTTTTCTTCTATTTATTTATTTATTTTATTAAAAAATTTTTAAAAATATATATTTTATTGTGTTTTAGGTTTTGGGGTACACGTGAAGAACATGCAAGATTGTTGCATAGGTACACACATGGCAGTGTGGTTTGCTGCCTTCCTCCCCATCACCTATATCTGACATTTCTCCTAATGTTATCCCTCCCCAACTCCCCACCCCCCGCTGTCCCTCCCCTATTTCCCACCACAGACCCCAGTGTGTGATGCTCCCCTCCCTGTGTCCATGTGTTCTCATTGTTCTACACCCACCTATGAGTGAGAACATGCGGTGTTTGATTTTCTGTTCTTGTGTTAGTTTGCTGAGAATGATGGTTTCCAGGTTCATCCATGTCCCTACAAAGGACACAAACATAGTTTTTGATGGATGCATAGTATTCCATGGTGTATATGTGCGACATTTTCCCTGTCCAGTCTATCATCGATGGGCATTTGGGTTGGTTCCAAGTCTTTGCTATTGTAAACAGCACTGCAGTGAACATTCATGTGCATGTGGACACACATTTTCAAATGGAGTTAGGAAGTACATTTGGCCCTTACTTTATAGTATATCCTACAATTTGGCTCCAGCAATAATTAAGGTAATAACCTGGGTTCTGGGCATCAACTACCTGTTATAGTTCATTTTTTTTCAGAACTCAGTCTGAGACGTGGCGAACTATTTACTGAGGAGACACTTAGAGACCCCACAGAACACAAGAGTCATTCAATGCCAACTTCTATGGTGTGAACCTGCTATGAAAACATTTCCAGAAATGAGAGTTTGATGTAGACTGAAGCAACAGGAATCAATTTTCATGGAAGTGGGACCTAAGCTGGTTCTTGAAGAACAGGATAGAATTTGGATGAGGAGAGCTGGGCGCGGTGGCTCATGCTTGTAATCCCAGCACTTTGGGAGGCCGAGGCGGGTGGATCACGAGGTCAAGAGATTGAGACCATCCTGGTCAACATGGTGAAACCCCGTCTCTACTAAAACTACAAAAAATTAGCTGGGCATGGTGGCGCGTGCCTGTAGTCCCAGCTACCCAGGAGGCTGAGGCAGGAGAATTGCTTGAACCCAGGAGGCGGAGGTTGCGGTGAACCGAGATTGCGCCATTGCACTCCAGCCTGGGTAACAAGAGCGAAACTCTGTCTCCAAAAAAAAAAAAAGAATTTGGATGGGGAGAAGGAAAAAAAAGAGCCTTTCTGCAAGCAAAACAATTACTTTTGAAGTTTGTACTTCCATATAATTGAAATATATAAAATACTGATTAAAATTAGTTATATTCCTGTTTGATGACACATGGTGACCTAACCAGGATATGGCAGAGAAATAGGTGACAAAGGTCCTTGCTGCCTGATTTTCTATTATTATGTGACCCAATTGCCAGGAATGTTGTAAGCATTTTGCACGTATTAAGTCACTTACCCCTTACGACAACTGTATGACATAGACATCATCTCTCCTGCCTTACAGCTGAGGCTACTGAAGCATAGAGAGTAGTCATCAGCCTAATGTCATACTGCCAGCAAGAGACAGAACGGGGGTTCTAACCCAGGTAGTTTGACCCTGCAGCACATTCTCTTGCATCATTCAGCTTTACGATTTCTCAGCCCAAGGGAAGAGGCTGAGTGTTCTCTCTTGTGAAGGGAACCAAGGAAGAGATCAGAGTGATGGCTTGGACTTTGGAAGCTGCCACACGAAGCTGGAGGTAGCAGGAACTCATCAATGGAGGGTTTGGAAAGCAAAGACACAGGAACTTGGCTATGGAGAAAGAAAAATAAGATTCATCTTTCCATGTTCCTGATCAAGAACAATTCTATACTGTTCAATGCATTACTCCCAAAGATTTCAAGGGTTCCTGTTTGGTTGATGGGACCTTATGTACATAAGAGGAGAGGGTAGAACAAAAACAAAACTGGGCCCTCTCCGCACCCCCTGGGCTGCTGCTGGGAAGGCACAGAGCTGAAAGTGGAAACATGTTCTCTTGTCCCTTTTTTCCAAGCACCTGCCTAGAAGACTAGCAAGGCAGGAGGTATGAATTTGAAGTTTCACCTATATTTGAGAGCTGAAACCACAAGATGTAAAACTCCCTGAAAAAAAAAAAAAAAAAAAGACCCTAACGGAAGCAGAAGAGAAACACCGACAGAGGAGGGCATATGGACTGCACGGTGCTATGGAAGTTACCCTCTGCACAATTTAAGAAGTTCCCAGTCAGCTACTTCAAAGAGGTGGTGGAAGATGAGAACTGGGATGAAGCCAGGAAATGTAACAATGAGCCTAAGAAGGTTGAAGAGAGGAAATGAAACTTGGCTCTGCCCTTAAGACACTATCACACGGAGTCAAAAAAGGCATGTCTGGTTCATGTGGGCCTCCTCACTGTTTCCCACCCTCCTGGGACTTAGGGCGTCTTTCAAGTTGGCTGGGATGGGCACGGGGGTGAGGAACTGAGTCCTCGAGTTACAAAATTGGAATTCTTTTCTGTGCATTCGGCTTGCCTCCTTGGCACCACACCTCTCCCATGGGCTCTTCTCAACCCTCCTACTCTCCTGATCTTTGATATTCCCTCTGCTGTTAGCTGGATTTGCCCATGTCACAGGCAGTTCATTTCCTGGTGACCACCCCTGTCCAGCTGTGACCTTCAAGAGAGGCCCTGCCCCATGTCTCTCTCAGCCCCTGCCCGACCCCTGTGCAGACTGTTCCACTCCTTCCAGGAAGCATTAGCCAGCCTCTCCTCCTTGCCTCTTCTGGCTCCCTAGAGCTACTCTGCCACCCACAGATTACCTCAGCTGTGCCTGCAGACTTGTCACTTTGCGCATCTGCTGCCCTTCTGCTCCCCCTACAGGCAGGGTGGTGGATGCACAGTAAGGTGATCCCCACCCAGGAAGTCGTGCCCTGGTGGACACCCTTCCCCTGAGTGCTGGTAGTACCTGGGATTTGCGTCTAACCAGGAAAATATGAAAAAGTTGATGGGATGTGTGATAGGATTATATGTATATACATATATATGTATGTAAAGCATGAAAATCATAGTTCCTGGCTCAGAGCTCCCATAGCCCTCTTGTTATAGTCCTTTTGTTATAAGGTTGGAGCATTTTAAGCCTTGGGAACAAGCCTCAGGAAACAATCTCTCTCACGCTCTCTCTCTCTCTGAAATTCCGTCCTCCTTTTGCCTGCCCAAGGCAGGACTCTAATCTGATTGCAGCTCAAAAGACCCTCATTCCAGAGACAGTCCTGCCCCATACCCTGCAGGAAGGAATGCTGCACAGGAAGGCCAAGAAGAATCTGATCCGGCGGGTCTTACTGGGTTTCCCCACTCAGCCTATTCACTTGAAATCATACCTTTTTGTCCAATCACATCTCTACACTATTGTCAATCATGCCTATGTAATGAAGTCTCCTTTAAAACACAAGAGGGCCGGGTGTGGTTGCTCATGCCTGTAATACCAGCATTTTGGGAGGCCAAGGCAGGTGAATTGCTTAAGCCCAGGAATTCAAGATCAGTCTGGGCAACATGGTGAAACTAGGTCCTACAAAAATTACCAAAAAATAGCCAGGTGGAGTGGTGTGCTCCTGTAAGTCCTAACTACTCAGGAGGCTGCGGTGAGAGGACTGCTTAAGCCCTGGAGGTAGAGGTTGCAGTGAACCGTAATTGTGCCACTGCACTCCAGCCTGAGTGACAGAGTGAGACCCTGTCTCAAAAAGCAACCCCACAACCGCTCCCCTGCCACAACTCCATGACACACAAGAGGACAGGGTTGAGAACTTCCTTATAGGTGAATGTGTGGAGGTTCCTGGAGGGTGGTACACCTGGAGAGGACCTGCAAGCTTTGTACCCCTCCCCTATACCTTGCCCTACACACTTCTTCATCTATATCCTTTGTAATATACTTTATAATAAATGAATAAATGCAAGTGTTTCCCCAAGTTCTGTGAGCCACTCTAGAAAATTAATGGAATCCTGCTAGATGCAGTGGCTCATGCCTGTAATCCCAGCACTTTGGGAGGCCAAGGTGGGTGGATCACCTGAGGTTAGGCATTAGGGAGCAGCCTGGCCAATATTGTGCAACCCCCTCTCTAATAAAAATACAAAAACTAGCGCTTGAGCGCAGTGGCTCCCATTTGTGATCCCAGCACTTTGGGAGGCCAAGGTGGGTGGATCATGAGGTGGGGAGATCGAGACCATCCTGGCTAACATGGTGAAACCCCTTCTCTACTAAAAATATGAAAATTAGCCAGATGTGGTGGCACATGCCTGTAGACCCAGCTACTCAGGAGGCTGAGGCAGGAGAATCGCTTGAACCTGGGAGGCAGAGGTTAGTGAGTCAAGATCATGCCATTGTACTCCAGCCTGGGTGACAGAGCAAGACTTTGGCTCAAAAACAAAAAACTTGCAGGGTGTGGGGTGGTGTGCACCTGCAATCTCAGCTATCTAGGAGGCTGAGGCAGGAGAATCACTTGAATCTGGGAAGTGGAGATTGCAGCGAGCTGAGATTGCACCTCTGCCCTCCAGCCTGGGCAACAGTGTGAGACTCCATCTCAAAAAAAAAAAAAAAAAAAAAATTGAAACCAAAGAGAGGGTCATGGGAACCTCAACTTAAAGAAGTTCTGGAGGCTTGGACTAGTGATTGGTAGGACTGGGCCCTCAACCTGTGGGATTTGACGCAGTCCCCAGGTAGACAATGTCAGAACTGAATTGGAGGACACCAGGCTGGTTTCCACTGCAGAATCTACTGCTTACTTGCTGGTGGAAAGAAACCTCCACAAAATTCGTAGTCATAGAAGTCTTCTGTGTTTATTGTTGTGTTGATATGAGTAGAGGAGTTTGGCTTGACAGTTTTTTTGAAACAGGGTATCATTCCCTTGATCACATTTTGTTATACAAGACTGTCTAAGCTAACTAGAGAGACTTTCTTGCTGACTTTGAAGATAGGAACTGCCATGTGGTGAAAGGGTCATGAGGCAAGGAACTATGGGTGGCTTTTAGGAGCTGACAGCAGCCCCAAACAGCCAGCAAGGGCAGCAAGTGGCTCATGCCTGTAAGCCCAGCACTTTGGGAGGCTGAGGCAGGAGGATAACTCAAGACTAGGAGCCAGCCTGGGCAACATAGTGAGACCTGTCTGTATAAAAAGTACAAAATTAGCAAGATGCAGTAGTCTGTGGCTGTGGTCCAAGCTACCTGGGAGGCTGAGGCAGAAGGAACACTTTAGCCCAGGAGGTTGAGGCTGCAGTGAGTCAAGGTCACACCACTGTACTCCAGCTTGGGCAACAGAGCGAGACATTGTCTCTTAAACAAAACAAAACAAAATACAACAACCGGCAAGGAAATGGAGGCCTTTGTTTTAGGATGAAAGAAATTCATGCCTGGACTCCTGACCTGCTGTGAGAAAGTGTGAAATAATAAATGTGTGTAAATTTTAAGGTGCTAAGTTTGAAGTAAAACATTGCACAGCAATAGACAATAAAGATAGGCAAAATAGATGTGCTTGTGAGAGGCTTGGCAATTCAAAGAAATCCAGACAAAAATAGCACATTGTTCAAAGCTTTTTATATAGAACTTTATAGACTGTCCTAGCCCATATTACCATATGTATTTAATCCTTCCTATATAAATATATTTTTATCCTATATAAATATATTATTTATCCTATATAAATTATGTTTCTGAGAAGTCATTTTTGTCAGGTTCCCACCAAGAATGCAGAAACCATAACGACTACTAGAAATAGGAGGATGTAATATACATAACTCACTATATAGGAGATGGAGACAGATGAAAAGCCAAGCAGAGGATAGAGAGGCAACCCAGAGATTAGCAGCACCAGGAAGCCGCTTTTACTCAAGTCTATAGCGCCAGAGGGAAGAGGCAGTGTTTGCAGAACCCAGAGGCAAGTTTTACCCAGCAGAGGCTGGTAATGGTGACCCAGTATCCAGGGAAGACTGGACAATGAAGAGATGCGCTGCTGGAGCCCGAATAGGGATGGGGAGACACTTTCTCTTTTCCCTTCCTGCCGGTCTACAGTGTCCCTCCAGAACCTACCAGTGGCCAAACCCAGCTGGACATTGGCTGGCAGGGGAGCCTTGGAAATGTAGCCAACAGGGGTCAGGTCCTGCATGAGCTGAATTGTGTCCCCCCAAATTCACATGTTGAAGCCCTAGCCTCCAGTAGTTCAGAATGTGACTGTATTTGGAGATAAGGTTCCGGGGTCTGAATGTTCGTTTCCCCCACCCCCCACCACCCCTGCCTCAAATTCATATGTTGAAACCTAATCCCCAATGGAATGGTATTGGGAGCTGGAGCCTTTGGAAAGTGATTAGATTGCAAAGGCAGCATCCTTGAATGGAATTAGTGCCTTTATGAAAGGAGCCCCAGAAACCTGCCTTCCCTTCTATCATGTGAGGACACAGTAAGAGGACACCCTCTGTGAACCCGGAACGGGTCTCACCAGACACCAAATCTGCCAGTGACTTGATGATGGACTTCTCAGCCTCCAGAATTGGGAGATATAAATTTCTATTGTTTATGGTTAATGAGTCTATGGCAGTGTGAACAGACTAAGAAATTTGGTCTTTAAAGAGGTGATTAAGTTAAAATGAGGCTGTTAGGGTGGGGATTAATTTGATCTAACTGGTGTCTTTACAGAAGAAGAACTCTGGGCTGGGTTCCGTGTCTGATTCCTGTATCCCAGCACTTTGGGAGGCTGAGGCAGGTGGATTACCTGATGTCAGGAGTTTGAGACCAACCTGGGCAACATGGTGAAACCTCATCTCTACTAAAAATACAAAAATTACCCAGGTGTGGTGGTGCATGCGTTAGTCTTAGCTACCTGAGAGGCTGAGACAGGAGAATTGCTTGAACCTGAGAGGCAGAGGTTGCAATGAGCCAAGATCATGCCACTGTACTCCAGCCTGGACAACAGAGCAAGATTCTATCTCAAAAAAAAAAAAAAAAAAAAAAAAAAAGAAGAAGAAGAAGAAGAAATCTGGACACAGAGACAACAGGAAGACACATGCACACAGGAAAGACAAATTCACATGAGGACATGGTGAGAAGGCAGCCATCTGCAAGCCAAGGAGCAAGGCCTCAGGAAATCAGCCCTGCCAACAGCTTGACATGGGATTTCTAGCCTCCAGAATTGTGAGAAGATAGATTGCTGTTGTTAGCCACCCAGTTTATGGTATTTTGTTATGGCAGCCCAGGCAAACTCTCATAGGCTCCATGACACAGAGCAGAGCAGGGGACAGGCCAGGGAGCACCTGAGGGCGAACATGTCCTGGATCTGAACAGTGCTGTAATAACATTTGGCTTTTGTTATTACAGCACTGATCTCTTCTTGGCCCAGAGGGGCAAAGGCCCACCTGAAGGTTCAGATGATTCCTCTGGACAGTCACCACCATCCTGTTACCTGATTTTTCCCACTGGAAACCAGTTAGATTAGTTGAAATGAGTCCTGAAGAATCAAGGTTTCTAATGGTGACTCTCAGGTAATATACCATCTAGTATCTTGTACATGGAAGGGAGGACAACTGACAGCTCGAGGTGAAAAGGCAAGGAGAGGAGCCCATGTGTCCCAGCTCCAGCCTTTGGAAACTGTGAGAGAGGTTCTCTGTACTGAGACGGGGAGCAGAATGGGACACAGATTGTGAAAGTGAGAAGCTAAGGCTGGGCATAGTGGCTCATGCCTATGATCCCAGCACTTCGGGAGGCTGAGGCAGGAGTACTGCTTGGGTTCAGGAGTTTGAGACCAGCCCGGGCAACATGGCAAAACCCTGTCTCTACCAAAAAATACAAAAAATTAACTGGGTGTGGTTGTGCACGCCTGTGATCCCAGCTACTTGGGAAGCTGAGGTGGGAGGATCTCTTGAGTCTGAGGGGCGGAAGTTGCAGTGAGCCTACATCGCACGACTGCACTCCAACCTGGGTGACAGAGTGAGACCTCATTTTTAAAAATAAAAAATTAAAATTAAAATTAAAAAAAGAGAGAGTGGAAAGCTAAGGAGTAGAAATAGAGACCTGTGCCTTGTGAGTCAGTGGGTTTATGTTTTATATACTATGGTTTGGATGTGTCCCCCTGAAATTTATATGTCAAAGACTTAATCCCTCTGCCCTCTTAAATGGATTCAGAGATTAATGAGGGCTCTGCCCTCCTGAATAGATTAATGTCTAATGCTATCATAAGAGTGGGTTCATATTGTGTGAGTGGCTTTGATATAAAAAGTGAGCTCCCAGGGCTGGGCGCGGTGGCTCAAGCCTGTAATCCCAGCACTTTGGGAGGCCGAGGTGGGTGGATCACGAGGTCAAGAGATCGAGACCATCCTGGTCAACATGGTGAAACCCCGTCTCTACTAAAAACACAAAAAATTAGCTGGGCATGGTGGCGCGTGCCTGTAATCCCAGCTGCTGGGGAGGCTGAGGCAGGAGAATTGCCTGAACCCAGGAGGCGGAGGTTGCGGTGAGCCGAGATCGCGCCATTGCACTCCAGTCTGGGTAACAAGAGCAAAACTCCGTCTCAAAAAAAAAAAAAAGAAAAAAAAAGTGAGCTCCCTCTGGCTCTCTTGTGCTTGCTTTGTCTCATCATGTCATGTGATGTCTCCTACCATGTCATGATACAGCAGGAAAGCCCTTATCAGATGCAAGTGCCATGCTCTTGGAATTCTCAGCCTCCAGAATCATGAGCTAAATAAAATTCTATTCTCTAGAAATTTTCCAATCTGTGGCATTTATTTATAGCAACAGAAAATGGAGTAAGACAGTATACTTTCTCTTTTATTTTCTCTCAGTATTTTAGTGTATTTAAAAACATTTTTGAAAACCCCTACATATTGCTCTGCTGTTAAGGGAGATTGGTGAGGTGGGTGGATTTTTGTCCAAGCTCATACCATAGCCTTAGAGGGATATTGGTTCCCTAGACAAGTGGTAACAGGAGAGACTGACATCAGAGAAGCCCTAGGGGAAAATGAAACCCAGAACAGAAGTTCCAGGTGAAGACTTGCTGCTGGTTATGTGCCCTGACTACATAATGTCGACACTAAAGCTTGGTGGTTTGGAGTTTTAATAGCTAATAGTAATTGAGCACTATCTAATGCCAACCACTGTTATAAGCACTTTGCCTATCTTAATTTAACCTTGATAACAACTCTATGAGGAAGGTTAGGTATTATTGATGTAGAAATTGAGGCTTAAACGTTAAGTAACTTCCTCTGGGTAAACTGTGGAGCCAGGATTCAAATCCTGACAGGCTGTCTTCAGATTTGATGTGTTTAACCACTTTCAGGAAATTTGGGCAACTTGGAAAACAGAAAAGAAAATGTCTGTGAAAAAAGAGAAAAGATTCTTGAAAATGTAAAATGAGGGAGACCTCAGAAGGTGGAAAGACCTCAAAAGGAGAAAACAAGTGGTTAGTTATGTAAGAGTTTATGCTGTATTCAAGATTACATAAACCATGCCTAGGAGTTTCTGCAAAACACTGTTGTTTTACAGCCTGATCTAACGGTGCCGTTATGCGAATTCCCTGTGGATCTATTTCTGTTGTTTGTTGTTTCTGTTCTTATTCATGGTCTAAACTCCTTATGTTTCTGACCATCGCTAAGTGCTGGTGTTGTGTTTGAAAAATAATTTATATAAATATTTTGAAGCCCAGAATTATGTAATCATCCTCTTAAAAAAAGACTTGTTTGATCTGGGCTTATGCTAGCAATCTGGGAGCAACTTAATTCAAGTTTAAGGCTTGAGGTTTTCAGAATCACCAGATGGTAGTAAACCAAGCCTTGCATGAGCTGGTTTATTTCAGATTTACTCTGCCTCTGAGGAAGGCCTTTTGGGTCTCAGTCCAGAGCAAAAGATTATTCACCATGTGGAAGGTGTTATAAAAACAATGAGAAAGCAATGAACAGATTGCTATACATTTAAAAAAAAAAAAAGGTTGGTTTTGCATTTCCTATCTCAGACTTCTGCTTTCTCTGTCCCTATCAGTAGTGGTGATTCTGGACTATTGATTGACACAGGTGACACAGTGAAAGATCAGGGTGAGAAGCATCATCAGTAACCCAGAGAGAGGGAGATTTAAGAGAAATGGTTGAGTCTAAGTTAGATGCTGAGCTTTTCGGAAGACCCTGAATGACCTGACCTCATTCACTCTGCTTAAGAGAACCAAAATCTTCCGGGATTGCTGCAAGCTGCTTTCTGAAGTCATCCTCTTGCATCATGAAGACACAATGAGAATGGAGGGAGAAGGCTAAGAGGGGCCTGCTCAAGCGCAAAGGGGACTGGACCAATGAGCTCCTTGACCTTATTCTTCCATCCCTACTTATCTCTTGGCTCTTAAGGGGGCTCCAGTGAGTTGCTAAGAGGAAACTGAATACCATGACTCAAAATTGACAGAGTAGGGAAGGTCATGATCTGGGACTTGATTTTACCATATTTTTGGCAAATACATCAATCTGTTATTATTTCATGAATGTTAGCAGAAGACATCTGACTCATGGAAGAGAGAGGAAGGCTTTAGTACTCATAGTACAGAAAGCATGACCAGCAGCATGTTTGTGTCAGTTGTTCTTGCCTCCCACTGCCAAGTCCCATGGGACTAACACAGAGTAGCTCAGATGGATGCCTGCACATGCAATGAGTTGCATTACAGGAGAGGACATTGAGCTCGGGGAATCTGCTGCTTTATAGCAAGCAGTAAACAGCTGTCCCTTTGTGCCAGAGAAAGATATTGCCTCGTTTCTCAAGGATTCTCTTTGCAAGCATAACCCTGAGAAATGGCCTAGAAAGAGTTGCCCAGGCTTTATTTCTCAGTGTTGGGGCTCAGAACACAACATCCCAAAATGTAGCACATTGGCAATTAAGAAAACTACAGAAGCAAGAAGGTGACTCTGACCTCCCCCGACCTTCCTGTGTGTGAGTTGGCCATAAAGGAATTCTTTGACCTATCTTTCCTGGAAGTAGGTTATAAGACCCTCCTTCAAGAGGGTCTTGTATCAGACTGGGGTCTTGCTCTGTATCAGAGGAAAGAAGTGCTGCACAGAAAGGCCAATGAGAATCTGAACAAACAGGCATTGTTGAGTTTCCTGTAGTTTATTACCATTAGATCATATGCCTTTTTGTCCAATCACATTTCTACACAACTGTCCCGTCTTCATATAGCCCAAGCATAAGCATACACAATTTTCCATGGGTCTTTGGGTCTTCGTTTCTGAAGTCTCCTGTGCTACGTAAAATGTAGTTAAATAAATTTGTTATGCTATTCTCTTGTGAATCTGTCTTTTGTGATTAGGAGTGTCCGCTATAATCCTTGCAATTGGTGAGGAAAAGGTGTTACTTTACTTCTCACATTGGCATATCCAGCAAGAATGTATAGGGCTGTTCAGGGCTCACATTCTATTACCTTTTTCAACAGACAGGTGACTTGAAGTGTGCATAATCTTTACACATTATTATTTTCCATTTGTATTCTCCAAATTTGGGTTAGCTGGATTCAAGCCCCATGATTCTGCTACTTATGGGATCCCAGTCCCTCTATCTCTAGCATACTTACTCCATTATTCTCTCTTGACATTTGCCACCTCATTTTAGCCAGCTGTGCTTGTTTTCATTCACGCTATTTTGTGAGCACTGCCTGCTTTGAAAGGAGCACACATAGTGGAATGATGGCTGGTTCTGGCGTTTAAAAAGCTGGTTTCACATTCAAGCTCTACCATTTGCCAAATAAGAAACTAATCCTCCCATCAGGCAACTCAAGTAGTACAGTGGTGATAACACAGTGCTTTTTATAGTAGTGGAGTGTGTGTACCTCAAAATTACCTTGTTGAAAGTCAAGCTCCGCCTTTCCCCAAAACCTGTTCTTCCAGCTGAATTCTCTAGCTCGTTACAGTAATCATCCATCCATCCCAACCGCCTCGTCATACCTTTGCATCAAGTCTTGCCAGTTTTACCTTCCAAGCCTTGTTCTTCCACCCTTTTCTTGCTCTCCCTACCGCCGTTGTCTATCTTTACTGTGTGTCAATTCAGTAGTTCCCTAAGGAAGCTTCTAGCAGCATGCTGGCCACCATTCTCTGATGTCCTACTACTGCCTGAGCTTGTCATTTCACTCATTTTAAATACCTTTCATCCTCATACAGTCCAATTTCCTTACACATGTTTTTGCCTTAATTCCCTCTACATCTCACCTTGTGTTGTTTTACACTGTAATATTACTTATTTCTTGTATTTTCTAGTATCTGCCGTGGCATTTAACATTTTTCATGTATTTGATGCTCTTCCTTCCTGAAATACCAATCCTCTCTTTGACTAAGTCCAACTCCTCTAAAAATTTAGATGAGCGTGGGGCATGGTGGCTCATGCCTGTAATCCCAGCACTCTGGAATGCCAAGGCAGGAGAGGAGGACCAACAGGAGACCAGCCTGGCAACATGGCATGACCCCCATCTCTACACACACAAATTTTCTTTTTTAAAATTTGCCAGGCATGGTGGTGCATGCCTGTAGTCCAAGCCACTCAGGAGGCTGAGGTGGGACTGTTAGCAGGATATGTGGAGTTCTCGGTTCTTAGGCTTCTTGGGAGAAAGAATTTGGCCAAGAGACCAATTAGTAAAGTAAGCAAAGACATACTAAGGAAACAGTACGCTTCAAGAGAGAAGTGGCCTGACCGTGCTGGGAGCAGTGGCGGTAGCAGCGTGTTTAAAGAGGTGATACACTCTGAAAGACAAGTCACAGTGGGCTGCCGGAAAGAGAATGAGCCAGCAGGCTGGGAGCAGTGGCTCATGCCTGTAATCCCAACACTTTGGGAGGCTGAAGCAGGTGTATCATGAGGTCAGGAGTTCGAGATCAGCCTGATCAACATAGTGACACCCCATCTCTACTAAAAATAAAAAATAAAAAATAAATTAGCTGGGCATGGTGGCAGGTGCCAGTAGTCCCAGCTACTCGAGAGGCTGAGGCAGGAGAATTGCTTGAACCCAAGAGGCAGAAGTTGCAGTGAGCTGAGACTGTGCCACTGCACTCTAGCTTAGGAGACAGAGTGAGACTTTATCTAAAAAAAAACAAATGAGCCAGCAGCCCTAAGAGTTCTGCGTTGAGATTTTTATTATTTTGGGACTGTTTCTTTAAGTTCCCGCCTCTGTCTGAAGTCTCCACCTTTATCTTCATCTAGCTTCCTGCTTCTGCATTAGTCCCTGCTTTTTCCCTGCCTAGTTCCCGCCCTAGGTTTGTGGGATTCTCCTTTACTGGTAGTTAAGGCACATGGATGGACAGGTGTTGGGTATAATCCTATCTAATGGCAGCATTGCTCATTACTGCCACCCTAGGAAGGTCATACAGCAGCAGTTATGTGTCTACTTATTGTCTCTGCTTATCTCTTAGAAATTTCCCCTTTGCCCCTTTTTTTTTTTTTTTTTTTTTTTGTTGTTTTTTGTTTTTTGTTTTTTTGAGGCAGAGTCTCGCTCAGTTGCCTAGGCTGGAGTGCAGTGGTGCAATCTCAGCTCACTGCAACCTCCACCTCCCAGGCTCAAGCCATTGAGGACAATGGCTCAACCTCCCGAGTAGCTGGGATTACAGGCACTGCCACCACACTTGGCTAATTTTTGTATTTTAAGGGGGTTTCTCCATGTTGGCCAGGCTGGTCTTGGATTCCTGACCTCAGGTGATCTGCCCACCTCAGCCTCCAAAAGTGCTGGGATTACAGGCATGAGCCACCGTGCCCCGCCATCCCTTTTGCTCTCTTTCCTTCCTTATCAGTATGTGGCTAGCTACATTCTGACAGATTAACTACAGAGTGAGCTATTACTGGGCATCTTAAGAGTTGTTCTGAGGTGTTTCTTCCTGCATAGGCATTTTCCCTCCCTTCCGCTCATATCTAGCATGCGGGTTTCCAGTGGTCTCTGGGGTGTAAGATTTTCCAGACCTCCCTTTCTCCGGGCTCCCCCTCATGCTCATGTCTAGCTATCTCCCTGCTCTAACAGGAGAATTGTTTGAGCCCAGGAGTTCGGGCTGCAGTGAGCTAGGATCACACCACTACAGCAGCTTGGGTGAGAGAGTGAGACACTGTCTAAAAAGAAAAAACAAACAAACAAAAAAACAACTTAGGTTAGATAATGGCCAATGAAATAATACAAGAAAATAAAATAAAAAGTATAAAATTAGAAGTGATATTTTAATACAGGAACATACAAAAGAATCAATAGAAAAAATACTAATGCAATAAGAGACTTCAGTAAGGGAGCAGGGTCAAAATGGTACCTAGAAATGTCCATTGAATGGGAATAGAATGTTTAAATCATGGTATGTGGAAACCAAGGCAAGAATTCACAATAGGGCATATTAATAAGAGAAAGGGCATACACATTTATTTAACCATGTGCATGAAAAGAATCACAGAGTGATTGCCCAATATCCCAATAGGGTGCAGAAACTTATATACCCTCTTGAGGTTACAGAAAGAATGGGGGCTTCCTAGCCTGGGCAACATGGTAAAACCCTGTTTCTACTGACAAAAGAAAAACTTAGCTGAATTTAAAAGTTTAATTGAGCAATGAACAATTTGTGAATTGGGCAGCCTCCCAAGCCCTTGTGGGCTAAGGGAGACCCCAGCTCAGCCATGTCATAGAAAAAAATTTATGAACAGAAGTGGAGACTGATGTACAGAAAACAGAAGTGAGGTACAGAAACAGCTGAATTGGTTACAGCTCGGCATTTGCCTTATTTGAACATGATTTGAACAGTTGGTTACATTTGATTGGTCAATACTCATGACTGGCACAAGTGTAGGCTACGGTCTGTTTATACCTCTACTTGTTATAGTTCAGGATGTACACAGAAACCTTTAGGCTGAACTTAAAATATGTAAGGAGTATTATGTACCACATTTTCCTTATCCAGAATACTATGCAGCCATAAAAAAAGGATGAGTTCGTGTCCTTTGCAGGGACATGGATGAAGCTGGAAACTATCATTCTCAGCAAACTAACACAGGAACAGAAAATCAAACACTGGATGTTCTCACTCATAAGTGGGAGTTGAACAATGAAAACACATAGACACAGGGAGGGGAACATCATACACTGGGACCTGTTGGGAGGTGGGGAGCTAGAGAGGGATAGCATTAGGAGAAATTCCTAATGTAGATTACAGGTTAATGGGTGAAGCAAACCACCATGGCATACGTATACCTATGCAACAAACCTGCACATTCTGCACATGTATCCCAGAACTTAAAGTGTAAAAAAAAAAAAAAAAAAAAAAAAAATG
>NW_022436941.1:83700633-83726096 GCF_009761245.1 Sapajus apella | reverse complement strand
CAGTTACTTGGGAAGTTAAGGTAGGAGGATCATCCGAGCCTGGGAAGGGGGGGCCGCACTGAATCATGATCACTGCACTGCAACACAGCTTGGTGATACTGTCCTAAAAAAAAAAAAAAAAAAAAAAAAAAGAATGGGGGTATCCTGAGAAAACAGGTTATGGGAATGGGAGAAGAGGAATTCTACTGAGGAAAAATAAATGATAATTAGAGAGAATGATTGGATTGGGAAGCAGAAATTAACTTGTAAATCATTCTCTCTGGAATTTAAATGATACTTAGAGATGGTCATTTTCTTGTAAAAGGGTCTGTTCAGATGTGGTTACATTCTTGGTCTCGTTCCTGTAATGGATAATAAGATAACAAGGAGGGGCACAGGAACATTTTTTCTCTCTATCTTTCCCTCCTATCTTTATGTAGATAGGGGGAAAGTCTCTCCCAATGCTTGTTGATCTCTAAGGGTTTTTCTTTCAGAATACTCATTATACCAGGAAGCCATTTTTTGGGGTGAAATTCCCTGTGCTCCTTCAATAGTCCTACATAGTGGGATATTATGTTGCTGCAAAAAATGAGAACAATCTATTGATGGGGTCCAGGACAAGTCACCCCAAATATGACTTTAGGAGACCAGAATATACATGCCAAAATATACCTTTTTGGCATACGGATAATTTTGAGCTATTATTTTGAGAAATTGTAGACACAGAAGAGTCTCTGAGAAATTATCCTGTGTGAGAGAAATTTACATCTACAAAAGAAATCTCCATCAGTGAAAGTATCTCCATCTCCATACCAGGAAGAAAAGGATACTAGATTACTAGACTCTAAATGGAGAAGGCATTGACTTAAATCTGCATATCAAAACTTACTTTTGTTTATGATGCTTTTCCTGGTCATCTTATCATACTGAAACTGCCATTGCAAAATTATAATTGAGACAGTAAAAGAGACCTGACCTAACCAACTTCATCTTGCTTCTAAACTCCAAGCTGTCATTGTTTATTCCTGGGTGTAGGCAACACTAACTTTGGGAGGAACTTAGTTTATAATTTAAAACAAAGAAAATAACAGCTCTTTTCCAAAACAAACCCCCTTTTGACTGGGGATTGGACTGCCTTCTAGGACTAACAAATTAGCCAAAAGATTTGAAATTATGGTTCAGGAGTCATGCAGCTGGAGTATGCAAGATTCTGACCCTCCCCAAATTATTTCTGGGGATAACATCACTATTTAAGGTCTAAGATCAGTGCTTGAGATATTTTGTAGAGCCATATTTTGAGGTATCAGTTTCTGAGCCCCAATAGCAGGAACCTATTCCTCATCTCTTTCTAGAGCAGTGTGTTTTAAAATTAAATCTGGGTCTACTGGTAGTCCTTTGGAGTATAGGAAAGCTCGATTATCTTAACAAGACAAAATATCTTGTTCCTGAGAGCTTGGCTTTGGCATCTTTTGCCAAGTAGTGCAAACACCTTTTCCTTGTAGATACTGAAATGGCAAAGCATTAGGTGTTGCTACCAGCTCCTGACCTTGCCTCCACAGGGGTGAAAGTGTAACCGCCCAAGAGGTTCATTTTGTCCACTGCCCAGATAGAGCCAATTTATCAAGACAGAGGAAGTGCAATAGAGAGTTTAATTTATGCAGAGCCAACTGAAGTTGGAGTTTTATGACTCAAATCAGTCTCTCTGAAAATTCAGAGGCTAAGGTTTTTTAAGGATAATTTGTTTGAGGGGATGGAGGCTAGGGAATGGGTGCTGCTGATTGTTTGGCGGGTGCAATCACAGGGGTGTGGAAAATGGTCCTTTCGTGCACTGAGTCTGCTTCTGGGTGGGGCCACTGGACAGGTTGGTGGGTCTGAATAGAGCCATCAATCATCAGAAATGCAAAAACCTGAAAAGACATCTAAAAAAGCCAATCTTCAGTTCTACAATAGTGATGTTCCCTGCAATGGGGAAGTTGCAAATCTTGTGGCTAATCTGTTAGTATAACAAAGGCAGTCTGGTCCCCAGGGAAGAAGGGATTTTGTTTTGGGAAGGAACTGTTATCTTTGTTTTAGATAAAATTTATTTAAAAATATTTCTTTAAAAAGGAAACTGCCCATGTTCACTTAAATGTTTTATTTTCCTGAATTTTAATTGAAAATTTTTAAAATGTCTCTCATATTCTATATGATGGTACTGTACTGAATTTTAATCTTTTTATTTATTTTATATGAAAGCTGTCTATTCCCTGTGCTCCTTCAGTATGCCTACTTATGTAGGATATTATGTTGCTGTAAAACATGAGAACAGATGGAGGTGGGGGTGATACCCTGGATAATTCTTCTGTAGGGGCGTGTGTGTGTTTGTGTGTGTGTGTGTATTTTTTTTTTTTTGAGATGGAGTCCTGCTCTATCACCCAGGCTGGAGTGCAGTGGTCCAATCTTGGCTCACTGCAACCTTCGCCTCTCAGGTTCGAATGATTGTCCTGCCTTAGCCTCTCCACTAGCTGGGATTACAGGCACCTGCCACCATGCCCAGCTAATTTTTTTATTTTTAGTAGAGACGGGATTTCACCATTTTGCCCAGGCTGATCTTGAACTCCTGACCTCAGGTGATCCTCCCACCTCAGCCTCCCAAAGTGCTGGGATTACAGGCATGAACCACTGCATCTGGCCTTCTCTAGGTATATTTTTGAGTTGGTTTGGAAAATTGTGACAATGACACTTGGGACATATGTAAATCTTTATGTGAAATTTGTTGACATCAGTGCTATCTATGCCATTGAAAGGTCATCTCCTCCATTTCTCCATTGCTCCTCTAGTTTTTATAAATATGTTCTCTTAGTTTGGCTAATATACATAGAATGAGACCAGGAAAATGTTCAAGCACAAGGAACCCTTCTTTCCTGTTATGAGAAGGAACATTTGGGCCAGGTGTGGTGGCTCATGCCTATAAACCCATCACTTTGAGAGCCCAAGGTGGGCAGATCACATGAGGTCAGGAGTTTGAGACCAGCCTGGACAACATGGTGAAACCCAGTCTCTACTAAAAATACAAAAATTAGCTGGCATGGTGGCACATGCCTGTAATCCCAGCTACTCGGGAGGCTGAGGCAGGAGGACCGCTTGAACCTGGGAAGTGGAGGTTGCAGTGAGCCAAGATCGCACCACTGCACTCCAGCCTGGGTGACAAAAGTGAAATTCCATCTCAAGGAAAAAAAGAGAAGGAACATTTGAATTCATGTTAAAGAGAGCAGCAATTTTTCTCTAAAGGAGGGCTTGTCCATAGCTGCTCTGGGGAAAATCCATAATCTCACCTTGATTGGAAATGGTCATTCCTCCTTCAAATGTCTGCCACGCCTATGGCCTGAACTGAAAGATCATTCAGAATCTCCAAGAGAAGTCAGGTGAGGTGGCTCACTCCTGTAATCCCAGCACTTTGGGAGGCCAAAGTGGGCAGGTCACTTGAGGTCAGGAGTTTGAGACCAGCCTTGCCAACATGGTGAAACCCCGTCTCTACTAAAAATATGAAAAAGTAGCTGGGCATGGTGATGTGTTCCTGCAGTCCCAGCTGCTTGGGAGGCTGAGGTACTGAATTATTTGAACCCAGGAGGTGGAGGATGCAGTGAGTTGAGATGGTACCAGTGCACTCAAGCCTGGATGACAGAGTGAGATTGTCTCAAAAAAAAAAAAAAAAAAAAAGAGAAATCTCCAAGAGAGGTAGACTGCATGCCACACAGCATCACCTCCCAGGTCTCGGGAATTTTTTCTAAAATCAGCATTAAGACAGGTAAGAAATAACTTGGTCTTTCAAAAATGGCTGTGGCATACTGGAGACCAAGAGGGCAAACCTTGCCATTTAATACATGATGGCTGGCAAACATGTTTTAGAAATTACTACTTTTTATACACAAATCAGAATTTCTGGCTTCTCAGGAAAATCAAGCTATATGACAACGCAAGGTCCATATTCCTCCATAAAACCATAGGGGCAGGAGTTCAGTCCAAGTGTCCCCTTTAGATGGGGCAAGTCCTCCTTAGTTCACCAAAGGCCCCCACCTCCCTACCACTCCCTGCCCCTCCACCAGGCCCACATGTTACTTACCTATCTGTTGGCAAAAAGAGCCAAACTCCGTAACATATTTGAAAAGATTTATTCTAAGCCAAATATGAGTGACCATGGCCCATGGCACAGCCCTGAGGAGGTCCTGAGAACATGTGCCAAGGTGGGCACAGCTTGGTTTTATACATTTCAGAGAGGCATGCGACATCAATCACATACATTTAAGAAACACATTGGTTTCATCCAGAAAGGCAGAACAACTCAAAGCTGGAGCTTCCAGTCTATAGGTAAATTTAAACATTTTCTGGTTAACAATTGGTTGAGTTTGTCTAAAGATCTGGGATTGATAGAAAGGGAATGCTCAGGTTAAGATGAAGACTGTGAAGACCAAAGTTCTTTTGAAATCTTAAAGTGACTGCCCTTAGAGACAACAGATGACAAATGTTTCCTATTCAGATCTTAATTAGTCTCTTCAGGATTCAGAGGGTCTGGAATAAAAAAGATCTAGCTATGTTAAGGGATTCTTTACAGATCCAAACTTTCCCCCACAAAGAACAGCTTTGCAGGGCCATTTCAAAATATGGCAATGAAACATGTTTTAGGATAAAATATTTTGATTTTTGTCTTGAAATGTTATGATGCCAGAGTAAGTGTGGAAAGTAAGTCATGATATATAGAGTTAAATAAAATCCATCTGATGAGAATTTATGATTTGTAGGGCGTGACTCCCCAGACCCCTTAGATAGGAATTTGGGCAAGATAAAAAATCAGAGTTTAGTCCTTATATCCAATGAGGCCATTTGAATTAATGGCTTCTGTTTGTTTGTTTTGTTTTGAGTCAGGGTCTTGCTCTGTTGTCCAGGAAAGTACAATAGCACAAACATGGCTCACTGCAGCCTTGATCTCCTGGGGTCAGTGATCTTCCTATCTTAGCCTCCTAAGTAGCTGGGACTACAAGTGTGTGCCACCACACCTGGCTGATTTTTAAAATTTTTTTGTAGAGATGGGGTCTCATTATATTACCCAGGCTGGTCTTGAACTCCTCAGCCTCTGATTCTCTCACCTTGGTCTCCCAAAGTGCTAGGATTACAGGCATGAGCCACTGTGCCCAGCCAATGGCTTCTTTAAAATGCGACTTATCTTTTCTATTTAAACGCCTCTCTTTCATATGTAAATAGCAGTTCTGCTGGTACCCATCTCATGTAACTAAGATTCCTAGATTTGTACAGTTTTACCCTTAAAAAAAAGTCTATTTTGTAACTTGCTATACTCTCCTAGAATACTATGCTGATTAAGTTCTCAATGTGATAAATATTCTATTATATACATATTCATTTCTCTTCCAAGTCATTTCCTTGTCTTATAGACACATTAGTTAGTTACTTGCTATTCAATGAGTATCAGTATATTGTGAAAATCAATCTTTAGTACATTTTTAGTCAGATTTTGTTTCGTTGTTTATTCTTTTAGGCTTGATTGCTGATTTGCTTCTCTGAATTTTAGGTTCTTCTGTAGTTTCTGACCTCCAGGCAAAGGTGGATGAATGGAGTTCTGATATATTAATGAGCTAAAGGCCTCATTAGAGTTCATCCAAGAGACACAGCTGCTCTGGGGAGAGCCACTGTCATTAGCAGTAAGGGAAAGTAAGAGTACAAGGCTCTTTTCCTAGAGCAACTGGGTGCTTATTTCATTTTTTTCCCCTCTTTTCTTCCTGACCTCCATATTCTAACTTTACAAGTGATTTTTTTTTCTTTTCCAAACTAAAGGATGAGAACTGAAGATTCTACTTCCACGTCCAGGAACTGAAACTCACTATATTTATCCCCAAACGCCTCCTTCCATTCTTCTCTCGGATTTGGTTAATGTCCACATTTATATGCTTAATGTTTCCTACAGCTACTACACATTTGATCACTTCTAACATGAAACATTGGAATAACCCTGAATATTACTGCCACAAAGATAGCCATGGAGAATACAGGTTATGAATCAAGGATATTGCTGGTCTGTAAAAGTCATCACTTGAAACTCCTGGAATTTTAATACCTAAAATCCGTGTAAATGGGGGCAGACCTAGAGACTGGTAATAAATCCTCACAACATAGTGGGATATATGTACAAAACAGGTCTGAACAGAAAGCGGCAAGAACACAAGGGAGGGAGCAAATTGTTCTGAAGAGAGGCCAAGAAAAGCTTCTTGGGAGAAGAGAAACAAGGTCTGGAAGGATGACCTTGCAGTGGCGTGGTCTCAGATCACTGCAGCCTCCGCCTCCCAGGTTCAAGCAATTCTCCTACCTCAGCCTCCTGGGACCACAAGTGCATGCCAACACGCCCAGCTAGTTCTTATATTTTTGATGGAGACAGAGTTTTACTATGTTGGCCAGGCTGGTTTCGAACTCCTCACCTCAAGTGATCTGCCTGCGTCAGCCTCCCAAAGTACTTGGGACTATAGGCATGAACCACCACGCCTGGTCTGGATTTTTTTTCTAAATTCTTTTTTTTTAATGTTTTTAAAAAAATTTTGATCACTTTGTTTGTTTGTTTTTGAGATGGAGTTTTGCTCTTGTTGCCCAGGCTGGAGTGCAATGGCATGATCTTGGCTCACCCCAACCTCTGCCTCCTGGGTTCAAGTGATTCTCCTGCCTCAGCCTCCCGAGTAGCTGGGATTACAGGCACATGCCACCACACCCGGCTAATTTTGTTTTTTTAGTAGAGACGGGGGTTTCTCCGTGTTGGTCAGGCTGGTCTTGAACTCCTGACCTCAGGTGATCCGCCTGCCTCGGCCTCCCAAAGTGCTGGGATTACAGGCATGAGCCACTGAGCCCAGCTCGATCATCATTTTAATCAGTTAATACGGATTATATTTTTTCCCCCACGAAGTCAGAATCAATATTATGGAACAAGAAATCTCCTACATTTTAAATACTGGTCAAATTAAGCATTAGACTAGATTCTGGCCTAGATTTGACAGTTTGTGGTTTCTGGTACAAAACACTGAGGAACATGCATTTGTAAACTATTAAAATGTGAGCTGGGTGCAGTGACTCACGCCTGTAATCCTAACACTTTGTGAGGCCAAGGCATGTGGATTGCTTGAAACCAGGAGTTAGAGACCAGCCTGGGCAACATGTCGAAACCCTGTCTCTACAAAACATTCAAAAATTAGCCAGGCATGGTGGCGCGTGTCTGTAGTCCCACCTCCTGGGGAGTCTGAGGTGGGAGAACTGCTTACACCTGGGAGGTTGAGGCTGCACTGAGCTGTGTTCATGCCACTGCACTCCAGCTTGGGCTACAAAGTGAGATCCTGTCTCAAAAAAATAAAACAAAACAAAATGGGACAGTTACAGAGAAAATGGGAAAACACATCTACAAGAACACACTCATCAATCAAAAGCTGACTTAATTTAGTGAAATACATGTTGGAGAAAAGAGGAAAATTTATTTATTTATTTATTTATTATTATTATTTTTTTGTATTTTTAGTAGAGAGGGGGTTTCACCATGTTGACCAGGATGGTCTCGATCTCTTGACCTCGTGATCCACCCGCCTCGGCCTCCCAAAGTGTTGGGATTACAGGCGTGAGCCACCGCGCCCGGCTAAGAGGAAAATTTATTAAGGGAGGTGTCAGGTAATGAATATTGAATCAGGTCCTTGATTTGATTTTGGAGCAGAAATGAGCTATATATAAAGGAGGTCCAGTAATAAAAACAATGGGAGATTTCTTCAATAGGGGTGGATAATTTTCGAGGAACTTGTACATTCTCAGCTGTAAAAACCACTGTAGAAGCAGCTAACATCATAGAACCCAAATATGAACATTATCCATGCTAATTATTCACTACAAGGATCAATTGCACAAGTTGGGAAATTGATTTTAACTAATACTTGGACTATATTTTTAATTATATTAAAATTACTTTTCATCTGGAGCACTGTGAAACACTATACAAACATATTACTTCATTAAGTCCTGATATGATCATATGAAGTAGATTATTTTTTTCTCACATTTGCTAAGAAATTAAGGTTTGGAAAGTTTCATTCATTCATTTGACAAGTATTTAATTTAGTATGCAGTAGTGAACAAAGCAAACAAAACCCCCTGCCTTCATGGAGCCAAGGAGTTTAAATTCCAGGTGAAACCAAATAAACAGATACAGTAAATAGCCTTCCTTTCAGATGCAGCACTGATTTTAAATGTAGGCTTTTTTTTTTTTTTTTTTTTTGAGGCTGGAGTACAGTGGCATGATCTTGGCTCACTGTAACCTTCACCTAATGGGCTCAAGCAATCCTCATGCCTCAGCCTCCTGAGTAGCTGGGATGATAGGCATGCACTGCCACACCTGGCCAATTTTTTTTTGTTTTTTTTTTCAGTAGAGATGGGGTTTTGCCATGTTGGCCAGGCTGGTCTTGAACTTCTGATGTCAAGTGATTGGACCACCTTGGCTTTCTATTAAACCTCAGCTACAAACCTTCTAGTAAGTGGCTGATGCTGTCCATTTTATTTTATTTATAAATATACAAAATATATAAATATATAAAACAACATTACATATATATATTATATATATATGTAGGTGTGAGCCACTGTGCTGGGCCTGGATGCTATGTAACAATAATCGTAGTTTTGAGGCACCAGCAGACTGCAGACCTGTGACCCCGTGAACAGAAGTCCTCAGGACAGCCAAGTAGCTGCTGGGTCACTCCCCAGCCACCTGACCTCAGCAGACCACATTCTCTGCAGCTGGCTGTCCTGCTCTGTGACAGTGGGGATGCAATATCTGCTCTATGTGTGGACGAGCTGGTATGAAAATACAGCAGGAAATAGCACAGGAAACGTGTAAGTGCATCTAAAATCATATGTACATATTTACATAATGCTTAACACATTACATGAGTGTTTTCCAGGGAAATATAAATATGGTGTTAATTATAATAATAATGACCCACTCCACAATAGTGAAATGTCTAGCAATCTGAAAATTTGCAGTGGTGATCTGGGTGGTTGTGACACTGTTAATGTTGTTGATTTAAAGAGAAGTGTTACGTAGCTGCCTTAGAAACATTTAGCCACCCTCTGGGTGGCAGAGGGGCCCAGGCAAGCCGACCCAGACTCAGAGCTACTGAGGAGAGCTGACTTCATCCAGGGAGGATGTAAGTGGGCATTCTTACATTCATCAAACAAATATTAACTGGTTTCCTATCATATCTGTTTTGTTCATTGCTATATCCTCAGTGCTCAGAAAAACTCATTGCCCTGAAAAGGTTTACGTTGTAATAGGGGGAGGCAGTTATCTTAGGTCATAAGTGCTTCAAAGAAAAGTGAGACTGGGGGATGGACAGGGGATGGGAGGAAGGGAGGGAAATTGTGTTAGGATAATTAATAGCAGCTGCCTCAACAAATAAAATCTGCAATTTCAGTGGCTTAGCCTGACAAAGCCACTGATTTTTCTCTCACAAAGTACGATTGGGGTCAGTGACTCAGGGACCCAGGCTCCCTCCATCTTCTGGGGTCTCCAAGGCAGGAGAAGAAAGGAGGGACAGAGAGCCCCATGATTCTGAGCGAATGCAGCGATGATGTAGCATGGTGGATCTCGAGGAGGAGGGCTCCAGGGAGGGAGGACAGCAAAGGCAAAAACATCAGCGAGAAACGTGCTTGGCTTGTCCCAGAAATAGCAAAGAAACCACTGTGGCTTCTCTCAGTGGAAAAAGGGGTTAGAAAGATAGCCAAGGGCCAGGCCATCTAAGGCCTCTCAGGCCAAGGGAGGAAGTAAGAAAATGCAATTATTTGGGGTCATTTTGTGTCCCTTAAAAACTTTATAGAAGCATTATGGATGGTTATAATGATTGTGTAAACTAAACTATGAATAATATGCTCCATTTTCTAGAGAGATCTTTACAAAATGTGTTACTGCATCTATTTCCCTGATGGAACTGTTATGGGTTGTTAATCCTTGAGCACAATTTTCTACCTATCCAAGACCCTCTAGAGGTAGGATTTTTCCTACCACTAGAGGCATAGGGCCAAACATCATGGCAGCCCATCATGACAGCCCATCTTCGTCCTTCTGGAAGCCCGATGTGTGGCAAGCACAAAGGTCTCCCACTGGACTCCTACAAACTAAGCACCTGCAGATGGCTATGCCCCAGTGCCACAAACAACCTCAAACACGCAATAGTTCCTCAGCCACTGTTTCTAGAGTAGCTCAACCAGTTTGTAAAAAGCATCACTTTAAACTCCTGGAATTTCCACACCTGACATAAGCCCAAAGTTACTGTACTTAATTCTAAAGATGGAGTGAAACTAAATTTATTTATCTTACATATTCCAGGTTAACTTTTCAGAAGTAAAATGAATTGTTTTCTAGAGGTTTAGTTAATGTTGAGTAACTACTAAATGAATAGATGGGGTGAAACTAAATTTATGGATCCTACATATTCCAGGTTAGCTTTTCAGAAGTAAAATGAGTTGTTTTCTAGAGGTTTAGTTAATGTTGACTTCATGTTTCTGACCACATGAAATGTCGGCATTGAAATTCAATGATCCCTGTTGCTTACTCTGAGAATAGTCAAACCCCAGAATTTTCAGCTAAAAATGTAATCTAGAATTTGCTTACTGAATTGAATTAAGGTTTTGCATTAGGATAAACACTGTGGGAGTAATTCTGGTATAGTGGGTTGGTGGTTTTGTACAAGATGCTTAGAATACCACAGCCCTTACAATAATTGTACACTCTTCTGGCCCGTTTCCCAGATTTCCTTGAAAAGGGTCAGAGGACAGGCTGCAATTAATGACACATGAATGCTGAAGTCCAATTAGAAGCGTCTTCAAAGGAATAATTAGGC
Source organism: Sapajus apella (assembly GCF_009761245.1). Classification (NCBI taxonomy): domain Eukaryota; kingdom Metazoa; phylum Chordata; class Mammalia; order Primates; family Cebidae; genus Sapajus; species Sapajus apella. The sequence continues at coordinate 83,715,210 of NW_022436941.1, read as the reverse complement.
TAGACTTAATAAGAGGGGATTAAGAGAAGAAAAGGTTTGGGCAAATTATACGCTGAAGGAAAAGAAGACAGGAAACAAGGCAACCATAGATTGGAGCTGATTATTTCAGGAAGTGATTTTTGATCTGTTTATCTTAAAAATAATATAAATATAGTGAGACATAGAGACAACAGATGGATGGATGGTCATTGACCGCAGACTAGGAGCGGCACTGTGAACACTGGGACGCTTCCTGGTGCATGCACCCTGCAATTGTGAGTTTAGTACCCCTATTCTTTGTGAAAGAGGCCAGGAATTTTGCTTTCTCTAAACAACAATAACAGCAGCAGCAGCAGCAGCAAACGCTTCAAATCTGCTTACCCTGCCAGATACTGTTTCACTTTCCTCATCTGTGAAATAGGGATTACCTGATGATCGAATCCCCACAGCCACCCCTGGAGGTAGGTACGATCTAAGTGACTTGCTCCAGGTCATACAGCTAGTTAGTGTCAGAACACAGACTGAGATTCAGAAGCCTGGCTCCGAAGTTTGAGCTCTCATTCACTGCACTGCATATATCTTTGGGAGGACAGGCGACACATGCAGGTAATAAATGTGTGCGCATTTATTGCACTGGAAATTCTCCAGTTCCTCCCTCTGCACATAATCCTTTGCTTCTAGTTTTGTCAATCACAGCACCTTCCCTGGCCCTTACTTTGTTCTTGTCAATCTCCTCTCTTTGAGCAGAAGAGGGAAGGGAGCTTGCTTTCACAGGTGAACAACCCCTCGGCAGAGGAATCCTGTTTTCTTAGTGCAATCGCTAATTTGCATTGCAAAATGCTTTATTACGTGAGTGGGTTAAGCCATTCCAGGAGCATTCACTGAGCTCTCAGAGTGGGAACGTTTATCAGGCGTGCAAATACTAACTTACCTTCTGGAGAATGTTTAACTTAAATGCCTAAAAATTCTCAGATAATTCACCTCGGAATAGAAACCCCCGTCAGCCGCGCTCACTCCGGTGCCCGGCTTCGCAGCGCCGGCCACGAGGGGGCAGTGGCCGCCGCAAAGCGGAGGCGGGCGGTGGGCTCGGCGGTTCGGCCATCGCTTGCTCTCGCCTGGCACGCGGCTCTCGGCCGTGGATTAGCGCAGCTGGAGACGTGGGAGGCCGCGGGCCCCGCCCCCAACCGGCGGCGGCGGCTGCGGCCCAGCGCGGCAGTCGGCGCTGGGAAGCGGAGGTGCTGCGAGCGGAGCCGCGCGGAGGGCGCGACTGGCGGGTTCGGGCAGCGTGGGTGCACCGCCTCCCGAGCCCCAGTCCGCGCGCCAGGGCTCGAGCAGCACCGCGGGCCCCTCAGGCGAGCCTCGGCTCGGGGCGCCGGGACCATGGCGCTGCGCGCCCGGGCGCTGTACGACTTCAGGTCGGAGAATCCGGGCGAGATCTCGCTGCGGGAGCACGAGGTGCTGAGCTTGTGCAGCGAGCAGGACATCGAGGGCTGGCTGGAGGGGGTCAACAGCCGCGGCGACCGCGGCCTCTTCCCGGCCTCCTACGTGCAGGTGATCCGTGCCCCCGAGCCCGGACCGGCGGGAGACTGCGGCCCAGGCGCCCCGGCCCGCTACGCCAATGTGCCCCCCGGGGGCTTCGAGCCCTTGCCCGCCGCGCCGCCCGCCTCTTTCAAGCCGCCGTCCGACGCCTTCCAGCCGCTGCTGCAGCCACAGCAGGCGCCGCCTCCGAGCACCTTCCAGCCGCCCGGCGCTGGCTTCCCGTACGGCGGGGGCGCCCTGCAGCCGTCGCCTCAGCAGCTGTACGGCGGCTACCAGGCCAGCCAGGGCAGTGACGATGACTGGGACGACGAGTGGGACGACAGCTCCACGGTGGCGGACGAGCCGGGCGCGCTGGGCAGCGGCGCATACCCGGACCTCGACGGCTCGTCCTCGGCGGGCGTGGGCGCAGCCGGCCGCTACCGCCTGTCCACCCGCTCCGACCTGTCCCTCGGCTCCCGCGGCGGCTCGGCACCCCCGCAGCACCACGCGTCGGGGGCCAAGAGCTCGGCCACCGTGAGCCGCAACCTCAACCGCTTCTCTACCTTCGTCAAGTCCGGCGGGGAGGCCTTCGTGCTAGGGGAGGCGTCAGGCTTCGTGAAGGACGGAGACAAGCTGTGCGTGGTGCTGGGGCCCTACGGCCCCGAGTGGCAGGAGAACCCCTACCCGTTCCAGTGCACCATCGACGACCCCACTAAGCAGACCAAGTTCAAGGGCATGAAGAGCTACATATCCTACAAGCTAGTGCCTACGCACACGCAGGTGCCTGTGCATCGGCGCTACAAGCACTTCGACTGGCTCTACGCGCGCCTGGCGGAGAAGTTCCCGGTCATCTCCGTGCCCCACCTGCCCGAGAAGCAGGCCACCGGCCGCTTCGAGGAGGACTTCATCTCCAAACGCAGGAAGGGCCTGATCTGGTGGATGAACCACATGGCCAGCCACCCCGTGCTGGCGCAGTGCGACGTCTTCCAGCACTTCCTGACATGCCCCAGCAGCACCGACGAGAAAGCCTGGAAGCAGGGCAAGAGAAAGGCCGAGAAGGACGAGATGGTGGGCGCCAACTTCTTCCTGACCCTCAGCACGCCCCCTGCCGCTGCCCTTGACCTGCAGGAGGTGGAGAGCAAGATCGACGGCTTCAAGTGCTTCACCAAGAAGATGGACGACAGCGCGCTGCAGCTCAACCACACGGCCAACGAGTTCGCGCGCAAGCAGGTGACCGGCTTCAAGAAGGAGTATCAGAAGGTGGGCCAGTCCTTCCGCGGCCTCAGCCAGGCCTTTGAGCTGGACCAGCAGGCCTTCTCGGTGGGCCTGAACCAGGCCATCGCCTTCACCGGAGATGCCTATGATGCCATCGGCGAGCTCTTCGCGGAGCAGCCCAGGCAGGACCTGGACCCCGTCATGGACTTATTAGCTCTGTATCAGGGGCATCTGGCCAACTTCCCGGACATCATCCACGTTCAGAAAGGTAAACCCTGGCCCTTAGAGCAGGCGATATGGAGTGTATTGTGCATGCTGAAAGGGGTGACTTTGACATCAGTACCACTGTGGGTTTCATACTCAGTCATATTCTACAGGTGGGGAAGCGAGCAAAGACGTGGACGCCTGGGTCTTTTCCCTAGAGTGGAAGGTGGATTGCTCGACAGGCAGCTTCCTCCTCGAGTATCTCTCAGTAGGGAGTGAGTACTCTTCCTGGAAGGTTCAAAGAGTACCTTTGACGACAGTGCTATCATTTTAGAGTTTGAATAGTTGAGTCATGAGCTGCTTAGATCTGTAATCTTGAGACTAGGGTAGAATTAGAAGGAGACCCAACCATGTTAGGCATCTGTTTGCACAGTGCACTGTCACTTAGTGGTGGGTTTCAAAAAGTGAGGAAATAATGGGGAAGAACCGGTGTCTGCAAATAGAGAAGTCTGCTTTCACCCTTCCATACCTCTCCATCTCTGCTTTGGTAGAGGAATTGAGATAATTCTCTGAGGTAAAGAGCTTCCTGCAAAGAATTCTTGCCTGCAGCCTTTGCGAAGTGAAGTAAAAGGCTCATTCCAATTTCAGGAAGAGCGTACTCATTTTGAGTTTGGAATCTATTAATGTACTGAAATTGAGAACATTGTTTAGGAGCATTGTATAGAGATACCACATAGAGTGAATCTAATCTGAGTACTGTACCTGAGAGCAGTGTTACTGGTATTCCAGTGAGTTAGCTGTCCAACTGTCAGAGCTAATGAGTTATTAATAGTTGTTAGTGTCTCTGACCTTTGCTAAAGCACTGGAATTTGCAAATTAAAAAAATAAAATATAGCAGTAGTGCTTGTCTTAACATTTCTCACTAATGCGCATTCTGATAGAATGCCTTGATTGAAAGAATGGGGAGGTGTGGGAGTTAGGGAGGCAGTCTTGCCTGTGAAAGTCTACTGTAGGGGCGGCTGGGCAGAGGGAGTCATCCAGTCCCACCTCCTGAGCAGGAAAACCTACATTTTCTGAGCCGGTCTGGTCGTTAGTGATGAGTGCCGACTGGCTTTCTGGTGGGCCAGTCTGTTTATGAGCAGCCCTGATATCTGGCATGTCTTTCCTTGTATTGAACTGAAGTTTGCCTTCCTTGATTGTCTTTCTGTTCCCTGGAGCCGCCTTCAGACATTTGGAGACAGCAGTCTTGCTTCCTTCCTCTCTGCTTCTTTCCTTCCCTTTTCAAATGTGTGACTGGTCTTCTGACTGTTACGGGGGAAGGGGCTTGCTGGGGGAATGATCAAAGGCTTTGAATCTTGTTGCTGCTGCTGAAATGGAGTACCCTGGACATCAGTACTAATTTTAGTAGAGAATAATAACTTTCTTGGCAATTTGCAATTTGTAAATGCAGTCTAATACTGAATTCGCTTTTTGTGCAGTCATACTGCTGTTGGCCTATATTAAACCTGTATTTACATTCCCTACATTCCCTATGCCTTTTTTTTTTTTTTTTTAAACATACATTGTTATGAATCTGACTTTTTTGACTGGTGTTGGTGGAACTGACTTTGTAAGCCTTTAATGGAGGAACTTAGCATTTAAATTCCATTGTGTTACATCATTCTGGACCTGTGCTGGCTGCCCTTTCACACAGTTCTGTGAGTTTGCGCAGACTGTCGGTAAATAGTTGAGAGGAGGGAACCGAGTACAGACACTTGGACATGTGTGCTGGGCTGCCGGTGTCTGTCTACTTTAGGTTGGTATCAGTTCATTCACTGTCAATCACACCGTGCACTCAGCCTTTGTCCAGTGCCCTGCTTTTGAAATTATGTATTAGAAAAGTTATGGTGTGTGTTCTAATATCTATTTTGAGTTTACAGCAATGGTCTTCTTAGTCTTTTGAGCCATCTGGTTATGGCCAGGCTCACACCTGTAATCCCAGCATTTTGGGAGGTTGAGGCAGGAGGATCGCTTTAAGGCCAGAAATTTGAGACCAGCCTGGGCATCACAGTGAGACCCTTGTGCCTACAAAAAATAAAGAAGTTAGTGTGGCATGAAGGCTCATACCTATGGTCCTAGCTATTAAGGAGGCTGAGGCTGGAGGATTGCTTGAGGCCAGTAATTTGTTTGAGGTTGCAGTGAGCCATAATCACAACATTTCCCTCCAGCTTGGGTGACAGATCAAGACCCTGTGCCTAAAATAAAAAACAAAACCGTATGGTTTGTTTATTTATTTTGTAGAGACAGGTGTCTGGCTGTGTTGCCCAGGGTTGTCTCTAACTCCTGGGCTGAAGCAATCCCCCTCTCTCAGCCTCCCAAAGTGCTGGGATTACAGGTGTGAACCACCATCCCTGGCCTAGATTATCTTTTTTAAATTATAGAACTGGATTTGTCTCCTGTCACTTGGGATTTGAAAAACTTCCTTCATTAAAACCAGTATCATTTTATATGGCTTAAACAGATTCAAGAGCACTAAACATAACCTCTAGGAACTTTGCTCTTTCTATCAACCTCATAAAAAACAGCTGTTGATGTTCAGTATAGTTTGTTTCTGCTGTAACCTTGGTTGTAATGTACAGTGAGCCTGTGTGTCCCTAGATGACATGTCTTTAGACTAAAGTACTACTGTTTAAAGTGACAGTGTGCAATACTTAAGGCTGAAAGCATTTGCTTACAGCCAGTGTTTCTCAAGGATGCGGATGTAGGCCATTTTTAGGAGCATAGATGAGACAAACATCGTAAGACAGGGTAAAGCTTTTTGAGTGTATTCAGGACTTGTGGTTGTAAAGAGCATCTCAGTTCCATTACCTCCCCCACCCCAACTGTTACACACTTGAAATCTGGCTGATGTGACTAAGGAACTGATTGTTGGTCAACAGAGATGATGGAACTTTCTGTCAATGCTGAAAGTTCTATTGAAGAGTGCTGTGTTAAACTGCTGGCTGTGGTTTAACTATCAACCCCATCGTAAGTTTCTCCATCAAATTATTATCTTTTGATGTGCTTTCCTGATAGCTTTATTTTTACTTGGTCATCTCATGGTATCTCCTCCTTACCATATAGGCTTAATTAATACAAACTGGGAAGGGGGAAGCAAGATCCTTCTTTGCCAAACTTCCCAGGCATTCAACCCGAGTGACATTTCTGTAGTGTGAGCATCTCTTGCAGTGTGCCTTTGTGTCCCATTCAGAAAACAACACTCCTTTCAGGACGGATGTTTGAGGCTATCCTGGTGAGAACCCAGCTACAAAATGAGGGTGGAAAACTCAAATACTCTTAAATATGGAGGGCTGACATTTTCCTGACAATACTGAATACTGAACCCATCCTTCAATAATGGTTTTAGTGTACATACTTTCTGCAAAAGTGAAGAAAGCCATATAGTTCCTTCAGCTAAAAGAGAATTCTGGAATTTTGATTTTTTTCTGTCAACAAATGGAGTCTTAGATAAACAGAACTATGTAGGTTAATGGAATTGCATGAAGAAAGATGGCAGTTTGCTGTAGTTTGCGGTACATTAGATGGGAATTCAGAATCTGTTGTGATTTTATTTGTGTTTGGCTTTGACCTAACAGAGTCTTTTAAGTTCTTTGTTCATAGCCAGCTCATTGATCCCGACCAGGCATTTTATTACCAATATGTAACCCCTGTGGTCCTGGTATTTTTTGTTTTTTTTTTTTTTTTCAAAAGTGTTAGTATTTTATCTTCTCCTTCCTTATCATGCCTGTCTGCAGCATACCAAATTCCTGATGTTGGTGAGTTTGGGGTGTACTGAGGAATGTATTTTATTATTAGTTTCTTGGCATATTCAGTTGTGTTTCCAAAGATACGATGGATCTGTAATATTTAATAAAGCTAAATCTGGTTGGCAGCAAATTGAGGTTTAAAAGCTTTAGGTTTACCTCATGGGGCTGTTGCAAAAAGGAAAGACTGTAGAAGATTATGAGAAATATTGGTTTCATTCTTGTTTAGGAATTTGGACTAAATATAGATGACTAGAGGGAGTTACTTTAAGTGAAATGTCTTTATTCCAGAGAAAAGGTGTAAAATCGTGTTAAATTGATTTGTCAGTTTGGGTTGTGTGAAGCAGGGAGGCAGGACTAGATAAGTACATAAGCAGTCCTGTTTTCTGTCCTCTTAAATATGCAGAATCTACTTCATTGCTCTCTAAATGTTCCAGATATAGCCCTTTTTCAATAAAAAACAGTGCCAGGACCTCAGGAATGGTATAACAGTAGTGGCCTATCAGTCTTGCTGGGTAGAATTTCACCATTGTGCTTCCTTTTACCACTGGTAGAGTTGACCTGATGTCCCTCAGACATTAATTAAAGATAGCTGGAGTCCCAGCAGGGCACACAAGGTACGGCTGGTCCACACTAAGACCTTCCCTGTCTGCTTCCCATTCTCCTGTGGCTAAAAATAGCCCTGAAAGGGTGGTGCCAGGAATACAGAGAAAAGCTCTAAGAAGTCAGGGCTGTTAGCAAATTCATCCTTATTTTTGAAACCTCTGGACTAGAGTTGAGGCCGTTCATCCCTTTTGTTTTCACTCCATCTTAGTTAAACCCATTTTTCCTGTCCCCTGCATTTACCCCAGCTATTATCTAGAAAGATGTGAAGTCTTTTTAGAGAACACATCTGGGGCTGCTTAGTCTTTGCCCCCGGTTTGTGTTTTCTTAGTGACAATAAGGTAACCTTTGGGGCTTTCGAAATACATGGCTCAGTTCCTTGGTTAAAATATAAATGTGACTGGCCAAGGACAGTCGGGCATGAAACTGGGTGTGGTCACTGCTCATACCACCCTGTCAGGGGTTTCTCAGACTTCTTTTTTGAGCTGCAAAGCCTTCAGAGTCACACCGATCAGTGAGATTGGAAGGAGGCAGAGGACCTGCACTCCCACCCACCTTCTCCCAGTAACTCAGGGAGCCTATGAGGTTTCCTTGTTCAGAAATGCCATCCTGTGTGGTCATCTTAGGACTTCCAAGCATGATGCCAGAACTCAAAACAAGTGAGAAGTTCTGTGATTCTCTTAGAAACACTTCCCTTAAACTAATATGTTCCTTCTTTTTGGGCTGAATAAAAAGCTATTATTGTATTGCCTCATGTATTTTTAAATCTAAGTTTAAATATCAAGTTAGATTTAATTTGCCGCATATTTTTGAAGCTCCATTATCATTAACTAAAGGATTATAAAGTGGCAGAGTAATGCTGAGCTCCGTTTGATGCAGTTATATCTGGAAGGCAGACTTGTATCATATTCCCACGTTTATACAACACAGACTAGAATCTGCCCGTCTGCCAGTGTCTGCAGGAGGGGTGAATAGGCCTCTGGTCTTCAGTGAGTTCTTGGACTAGTGATAAAGACAGGTCAGCTAGCCTCGGCAGCTCCCTGTGCCAGGTTTCTGAGAGCCTGGTTGAGGGGCTAGTCTGCCTGGAGTTGCACCAAGGGGATGAGATGGGGCTGGGTCTGCTGAGGGAGCTGTGCCAGTGAAGGGGTGGCATGCCAAGCCGAGAAGTCGTGAGCGCAGAGCCTTGTCGCAGTGGGAGCTGGCCTGTCTGGACCAGCATGAGCTCTGGAGGGCCAGTGTGTGAGCGTGGAGGAGTTTTGGACAAGTTATTTTAACCTGCATAACCCTCAGTTATCTTTGGCCAAGCGGGGGCACTTCCTCACAAGTTCAGCATGAGAATTAAATGTTATAGTTCATAGTAGCTAGTCACTAAATGTTTATTTTTGAAAAATAGTTGGGTGAATTTAAAAGGAGAAGGCAGCCAGGCATGGTGGCACATACCTGCAATCCCAGCTACTTGAGAGGCTGAGGGAAGGAGGATCACTTGAGGCCAGGAATTCAAATCCAGCCAGGGCAACACAGTGAGACCTTGTCTCTTAAAAAAATAAAAGTAAAAATAAAAAATAAAATTAAGGGCACTCTCCTTTGAAGGACAATTCCAGTAATTTTATCATTCTTCCTGGCAACCTATTGCCACCCGAATGGCAGGCAAAAGTACAAAAGCCTAAAGTCTTTAGCAATTAAATATGTACTTTAAACAGTTTGCCCAGTATTACACACCAGAAGTAATGGTAATAGGGATAAATGTAGATGTTATTTGGAATCACTGGTTTGCGGTTTTTACCTTGAAGAATGTATGTAAATTGTCTCCTGCTGGCTCCCCCAACCCATATCACTTATATTCTGGTGCAAATCACTTAATGTTTCTGAGCTTCAGTTTCCTCATCTGTAAAAGTGAGCTTCATGATTTCCCAGGTACCATTTTGTTAGTTGACTTCTAAAATAAATAAGAGTAGTTTTAAGTATGCAGGAAACTTTTAGATGTTGTTTCAGGCTAGTTTTAATAGTGTTCTGTCTGCTTATGTGACTGTTATCTGGGAACCTGAAAAGCCCTTATTAATTAATGTGAAAGAGCATTTATGCACATTTAGTTGAGATCAATGAACATGCATTGCAGGCTCACCTCACTAGGTACTTCCAGTGTGAAAGTGGCCTGTTGCCGCCTGGTGAGGGTTCCCAGGTGTTCCAAAACTGTGGTATGGTAGACAGCTGGAGCAACTTCTCTCTGACCCAATTTAATAGGACCACCAAAGAGATAAATTATGATGCTTTTTTTTTTTTTGAGATGAAGTTTTGCTCTTGTTGCCCAGGCTGGAGTGCAATGGCGCATTCTCGGCTTATCGCAACTTCCTCCTCCTGGGTTCAAGTGAATTCTCCTGTCTCAGCCTCCCAAGTAGCTGGGATTACAGGCATGTGCCACCACGCTCGGCTAATTTTTTGTATTTTTAGTAGAGACAGCGTTTCACCTTGTTGGCCAGGATGGTCTCAATCTCTTGACCTCATGATCCACCTGCCTCGGCCTCCCAAACTGGCGGGATTACAGGCGTGAGCCACCGCGCCCAGCCCGGTTTTTTTTTGTTTTTTGTTTTTTTTTTTTGAGATGGAGTCTCCCTTTGTCGCCCAGGCTGGAATGCAGTGACGCAATCTCGGCTCACTGCAACCTCCACCTCCTGGGTTCAAACGATTCTCCTGCCTCAGCCTCCCAAGTAGCTGGGATTACAGGCATGTGCCACCACACTTGGCTACGTTTTGTATTTGTTTATTAAAGACAGGGTTTCACCATGTTGGCCAGGCTGATCTTGAACTCCTGACCTCAAGCAATCTACCCGCCTTGGCCTTCCAAAGTGATGGGATTACAAGTGTGAGCCATCACACCTGGCCTCTGATATTGATCTTATAGCTTGATTAAACTTCAATTTGAATGAATTTTAGTTTACATGTCATTTCTGTACCTTTTCTTATGACTTATCTCTCACTGTGATTTGACTTTCCTCTTCTGCTAAATAAATTGTTATTTAGCAGGTAACGGGACAGTGAAGGTAGGGGAGCTAAAATCATTAGATTTATTCGTAGAACCCTCTAAAAGATAAACTGGATTTTATTCAACAAATACGTATGTACCCATCATTGTCCAGGCACTATTCAAGATACTGGTGTTGCATCAGTGGCCAAAACAAAGATCCCCACCCTTGTGGAACTTGCAGTCTAGCAGGGTGGAGACTCTCACTGAAAAACAAACACAGGAAGTAAGTTTTAATGTATGTTGGAGTTCGGTATGTGCTAGGAGAAAAAAGTAGAGCAGGGAAAGGAGGGCATGGGAGGCAGGATGAAGTACTGGAAAGAATGCTCAACGTCGGTCTCATTGAGAAGGTGAGATTTAAGTGAGACCTGAATCATTTTGGAGTCGGGGGAGTCATCCAAGCAGGTATCCTCAGGGGAGAGTTTTTCAGGCAGAGAAGTAAGGCTCTGGGGTGGGCATGCGCCAGGCAGGCTGAGGGACAGTAAGGCCAGGTGGTTGGAATTAAGAGGATCCTAGTAGGAGATGAGGTCATGGAAAGTCAGATTTGCAAGGCTTTGCAGGTCACTGTTAGGACTTGGAATGAAAGCCCAAGTCAGATGGAAGCAATTACAGGGTTTTGAGCCAAGGTATGACATCCAGCTGGACATATTAACAGACTTACTCCAGAGCGATGAGAATAGAATGGCTTAAGGCAGTCAAAGGTGGATGGAATCAGGGTGCCAGTAGGAAATACTCCAGTAATCCGGGTGAGAGATGCTGCTGGCCTGGACCAGAGTGAAGACAACAGAGGTGGTGGTGGGGCTACCCCTCTGGATATATTTTGAAGGTAGAATCAACAGGTTTCCTGAGGGATGGGATTGTGAAGGATGCGGCATGCCAGAGAAAGAGGAGTCATCAAGGGTGACTCCACAGTTTTGGCCTGGCCTACAATAAGAATTGTCAGAACAGGGATGGGGAACGGCAATCAGGACTTGAGTTTTCTTCCTTTAGGTAGATGGGTCTCACGCATTCTCCCCCCACCCCCACCCCCAACACAAGCATTGTCAAGCTTCAGGTCTAGTCCCCTTCCTTGGAGTTATCCCCCTTGGATTGTAGTCCTTTTGTGAATAATCGTCATATGCAGCGCTCAGTTATTAGTGTGTGAATTATGTTTTTATGTTCCTGCGTTGTATAGCTGTTAAATACTGTTTTATATATGTGTAGCAAGTACTTAATGAATTCTTGTTGAATTAATAAAGTAGGCACTCAGTGGCCACTTGGTTGATCTTGAAATAGATTTATAAGATGTTTTGTTTTTCCATTTGTATTATGATGGATAACAGTCTAAAAGTGTACAGGAAATAAAGATATAATCTGGATGTATTTTATGGATGAAGTCATTAACATGTGAGTGATTTAAAAGTCTTAGAATTATGTGTTTATGAAATGACTTTCCATAATTCGTTGGGGAGGGGAGAGGAAGTTTGCAAATGCTTAAGGCACCAGAAAATTAATATTGTATGCCTCATGATTTCACTTTATATTGATTCTTGGTGTTTAAACTTATGCATGCACACACACACATTTTCCTCATTGGTAAGTTTTAGTTATATTTTTACTGGAGTCTCATTTGCTTAATTCAGAGCACAAGCTCCAGAGAACAAATTCAACCTTGTTGATTGACCTGGATACACAGGGAGCACTGAGCTCATGTGTGGAGCAGTAGGTACCTGCCCTCCAGGAAGGCTCACTCAGCTCCACGAGGGGGTAGGATGTGTGCACAGAGGACTGAAATAAAAGGTAGATTTAACTTAGTGCTGAGAATAGGACAGTGCATGGGAGTCCAGGAGATAGAAGGGAATTGTCAGTTTGTGTTAGAGGCTTGAATGGGCAGCATTTGGAATCCCCGTTTGAAACATGGTCACAGTGTGACTTTTGGAGGAGCGTAGGTGGAAAGTGCACTCCTCATCTTGAAATGCTTTAGGATAGGCTTGATAAGCATACAGTAGTTGTTAAGCGAGGTATCCAGTGCTCAGGTCATTGAAGTGAGGATCTGTCACTATACCGTGTGACACACAATTGTGGACATCTACCATGATGTGAAATAGGACAGAGGGAGTAATTATGGGAGTGGATGGGAGGGTTCAGGGGTGGCATCTGCCAGTCTCAGTCTAAGAAGAGTTTTGAAAACAAGTGGAAGTTTACCAGGCAGGCAGAGTGGGGGAAGGGCATTCTGGGCTGAACCATATGGGATCAGTCCTGGCAGCCTCTCAGAACCAGCCGCTGAGGGGATACAGCAGAAAATGGGGCCCCACCCTGGATCTGAATCAGAATGTCTGTGCTGCCTAGACATTGATGTTCTTTGAAAAGCTCCTCACATGCTTTTGATGTGCTGCTGTGTTTAGAGCTGCTATCGGAGGTGATGGAGGAAACACAGAAGATCAAATGGGGTGCTGACATGGTCAGGCCTGCTTTAGATGGGCACGTCCTGGTGGCAGGTGTAAAACGTGGTTGGGGGTTAAGTGAAATGCAGAGCTCTTACATAACGTCCTAATGGGGGCAGTATCCATGGGGGTGAGAGGAGAACACAGAAGAGGCTGCTTGGCTGCAAGAGTGGGGTAAGGGACAGGGAGAAGTACAAAATAAGCTGCAGATGGGAGGCTCTGGGTCACCAATAGAGATGCCTGGAGATGGCGCGGAGCGGGGACTGCAGACTACAGCCCACGGGCCAGAGTCACTAGGCACCTGTGTTTGAGCTAAGAATGGTTTTTGTATTTTTTAATGATTCTGTGTTTAATGGTTCTCTAAGTACCTACATAATAAACTCAGTTTTCCCTCTTGACCTGCAAAGGCTAAAATGCTTACTGTCTGGCTCTTAAAGAAAATGTTTGCTGACCCTTGACTTGGAGGACAAGCAGGTTAGGGGAGTGGGAGTGGCTACTGTTTATTGAGTACTTACTATGTGATAGGCAGTATTCCAAGCATTTTATATATGTCTTTTTTTTTTCTCCAATAGAAAATTCAGAAGCAGTACATTGTCTTAATTCCACGCAGGAGGGGGTAAGACAGCAGAGTGATTGTGAGCATGGACTAAAACCAGTTGGGTTTGACTACCTGCCAACTTCACTGTGCAGCCTTGAGCTCTGTTTCCTCGTGTGTAACATGGAGTAACTATGTTATTAATACGATAGCTGATCGTGCAGAAAAATATTTTTTTCAGCATTAATTTCAGCAAAAATATTTTTCAGCATTAATTATTATCTATTGTATTAGTTTCCTATGGCTGCTGTAACAAATTCCTACAAACTAGGTGGCTTACAACAACAGAAATGGATTCTCTTAGAGTTCTAGAGATGAGAAGTCTGGAAGGACAGTGTGGCAGTGCCATGCTCCCTTCACAGGCTCTAGGGGAGACTCCTCCTTTGCCTCTCCAGCTTCTAGTGGTTGCCAGCAGTCCTTGGTGTTCCTTGGTCTGCAGCTGTATCACCTCAGCCTGTGCCTTCATCCTCATGTGGCATTCTTCCTGTGTGTCTGTCTCTGTGTCTTCCCTTAAGGGCACTAGTTGTCCTAGATTTAGGGTCCACCCTAATCCAGAATGACCTTACCTTAACTAGTTACATATTCAGAAACCGTATTTCCAAAAAAGGTCACAGTCAAAGATTCCATGTGGATTTTAGGGTGACATTATTTAATGCATTACAGTTTTTAACTCCCCCAAAGTGGTGTCATCCCATTTGGTGGCTGTGAAAACTGAGGCTCAGGGAAGTTAAGTGATTCCCAGGGTCACAGAGCTAATGAGGGGAATTAGGATTTGAGTACGTTATTTGCCTTAACTTGAGACTGGTGCTTTTTACACTATAATACGTAATATGCTTATTAGAACATTGACTTATTCTACAGGCAGCCAGGAGTCACTAAAGGTTTCAAACTGAAGAGTGACATTTAATCGTAATTAAAATAGCTAACATGTTTTGAAGATTTCCTGTGTGCCAGGCATGATGTTTTGTATTTTATATTCATTATATCTACTTAAGCTTCATAGGAGCTTTTGAGGGAAATATTCTTCTTCTCCCCATTTTGCAGATGGGAACTGAACCACAGAATTTTTTTTTTTTTTTTTTGAGATGAAGCTCTGCTCTTGTTCCCCAGGCTGGAGTGCAGTGGTGTAATCTCTGCCTCCCGGGTTCAAGTGATTCTCCTGCCTCAGCCTCCCAAGTAGCTGGGATTACAGGTGCCTGCCACCATACCTGGCTAATTTTTTGTATTTTTAGTAGAGAT
>NW_022436941.1:83472219-83700533 GCF_009761245.1 Sapajus apella | reverse complement strand
TGTGATTCTCCTGCCTCAGCCTCCCAAGTAGCTGGGATTACAGGTGCCTGCCACCATACCTGGCTAATTTTTTGTATTTTTAGTAGAGATGGGGTTTCACTTGTTGGCCAGACTGGTCTCGAACTCCTGACCTCAGGTGATCCCTCTGCCTCAGCCTCTTAAAGTGCTGGGATTACAGGCATGAGTCACCCTGCCTGGCCAAACCACAGAAATTTAAATTGTGAGTTCCCGGAGGCATCCTTCACCATTGCAGCCTGGCTTCCTGAGGCAGGGATTTTGGGAGTTACTCCTGTTGTTGGTCAGAGATGAGGAGGCTCTTAGGGTAGTCCAGGTGAAAAGGTGGCTTTGGAAAGGAACAGGTGAACCTGAGATACCTGCTAAGTAGCATGGCAGGACCTGGTGAGGCACTGGCTCTCCTGAGAAATCTAGTGTTACCTTAGAGGTTTTAAGTTTGGGTGACAGGAAGTAGTGAAGCCAGTGTAGAAGAAGTAGGCAGACTGAGAAGAGGAGCAGGATTAAAAGGAAAGACAATGAATGGGGCCGAAGGGAGTCTTAGAAAATCCTATTTTCCAGGTCTTTTATTGTGTTTAGTTATATTGACATTTGTGATTTTCACAAAAGCCACCTATTGTCTGCAGCAAGACATTTTTAAATACGAATAGATGTTAGCATGGATAATCTGCAAATTTTCATGTTTTATGACTTGTATTTCACGTATGTTTTAAAATGTGATACATTTTTAGGTGCTTTGTTTTGTCTTTAGTTGGTTATTTATGATTTCATACAAGGAAGTCCAGATGCGGTCAGAGTGAAGACTCACAGTCACCGGATACCTGGGCGCTGCCAGCGCAAGGCAGCAGGAAAACCACAGGAGTAAGGAGTGTCCTTAGGTTTAAAATAGCTGATTTAGGAATTATCTCCACAGCGTCTGATCATCTGATGGTAAAGGGATGTGAAGCGGCACTCAGGATAACAATGAGTGCTGTGCTGCTCACCGGTCAGTACCACCGTGGCTTACGTGGCAATTGGGACAACGGAGTTTACAATTTCAGATAAAAACTGGAAAAGTATTTGAAAACAAGAAATGCATTCTTTGCATTTCTGCTAACTCCAGCGTGAACCACAGCTCTCAGATGGGGTCCCGTAAGTGCCTTGGCTCTGTGTGTGTGGCTCACCTTGCATTGGCATCTCTTCTAACTAAAGAGCGGGGTCCACTTTACTCTTCTCCAGATCCCATCTAGAAGGACATCTGTTTAGATTTATTTTAGCAGCTTCTATTTAGATTTATTTTGGCTTGGGTCTCCTTTTGTCTTTCTGGAAAAAAAGAAAATAAAGTTTTACCTTTCATTAAAGGTACTTTCCAAAGTTCACTCTTTTCTTTGGTTACAGATATGCGTGTTGTATGTCTTGTGTCAAAAGTGTTGGCAGCTTGCAAACATATCTATTGTTGCCTTTTTGGTAGAGACCAGTATCCGTGCACATGTCTCGGGTAATTAAAGAACTAGGCACTCCAGACCTCAGGCATCAATTTGTATTCTCTGAATTTGAACCATTACGTGAGTTTTACTTTACAAAATCAGTTTTTTTAAAGTTTTATTGTATGGTCAGCATTGTCAAGGATATTATGTCTACCTTATTAAGATTCTATGGGTATCAGATCTTTATGAAAAGAAACAATACATGGTTTTCTTATTCTAAAAGTCTTCATCTATCTTTGCTTGGCTATAGGCAAATCAACATTTTAGCCATCATACCCAAAAACACTTCTTAAATAATGACACTGTGTTTTCAGAATTCCCCTGAAACTGTCACTCTGGTAATTTTATCACATATTTAATATTCATTATAAGCTAGAACACCTTTTTTATATATTTAAAATTACTCAGCAAGAAACAGTTTTACCAAATAAACCACAAGAGGTACAATCATGTGATTTCTCTCTTCATTTTTGGAATGAGGTAATCTGTATATATGCATAGTAAGTAAAAGTAATCATGTTTTAAGGTATTTATACTCAAGTGAATGTTTGTATTCAAACGAAATGTTATTCTTCCCTTAGACATTAGGTGATTGCTGAATGAGGCTAGAAGAGGTACTTAATTAGAATATAACAACACTTTTACCTGGAACAGACCAATGATCTTCAGAACGAAATCAAGCTTAGAGGCCTGAATTCTTTATGTGATTTCTTTTTTTTAAATCATCAAGCAACCAGGTTTTTTCTTTTTGCATTTGACTATGCTTGTCTTGACCCTCTTCCCTCCTTTTCAAAATGGTTCAAAAGTTCTCTTTGTCATTTATTATATTTATGAATTAAAAGTGAATTTTAAATTCTTTGAATTTTGATTGTTACTAGCTTTAGGGACCTTTATGAGTCCCTTCAGAAAATTGCTTTCCCTGACTTGAGTTCAGTATTAATTTTGTACCCTCCAGAGTTTATTAATGTGGTCCAAACCTGGAGCCCACTTAGTATGAATCCATGCAGGAATAGTATTTAAGGGTCTGGAGGTGGTTTGTGGGTTGCTCATCCCTATGTTGGTGGCATAGGCTCCAAGGAGGCATGGGGTACTGGTGTCGTGTGCTGCGTTTTGAGGTTGATGTATGGGGCTTTGCGATCACCCTGGGTGAGGCATTCCCCCTTGGGCTACATCCAAGGGAATTGCCTGAATTGGGCAGACCCAGGTTCACATGCAGCTGAACAGTGAATAAAATTATTTAGTTTCCCCAAGTTTCACTTGCTGCCTCTGAAAATGGGAGCAGTGTTTACTGTTATTTCAGGGCTAAAGAGAAGAAAATGAGACATGCAGAGTGCAGACCATAGTTGTGCACAGAGCAGGTGCTCCTCTGTGATTATTGCGTGGCTGGACGACTGTCCTACTTCTATATTTTAGGTGGATGCTGGCCTTGCTTTTTGAGACATTTTGCTCAAAACAATGTGAAAAAGTAAAAGTAAATATTAGAATAGAGAGGGGAAAGGGTAATCAACAAGTAGGTGGAGACCAACAGGGAGGAAGGAAAGGGGGGGGAAAGAAGTTAATGGGAGTCAGCAGGGAAGGCCAGGGTGTGGATCCCAGTGATGAGAGGATAAGAACCCAATAGGCCACTTTTACCAAATTAGCATTTTCTTTCAGCATGTTACATGTGCCAGGGAATGAAGAAAAACAAGCTGAATCCAGTCTTGAGAGACTTCTAAGCAGCTGTCCTGGTTGCCCTTCAGCCTGTCTCCCGTTCTTTTCTGCACACCCTGGCTTCTGTTTTTTGGGGAAGGGCCCCTGGAAGACAGAAATTGAGTTAATGTTTTTGGCATATTCATGATTTCAAAATTAAATAAGGTGCTTTCTTTCTTTTTTTTAAGGGAGAAAATGTAGCCTTTGGATTCCTGTTGCTTAGTGACTGGGCCTTTTGTATAATTAGTCTTTGAAGAGACAAGAGACAAAACATACTGAGAATAAGAGATCGGATTGAGGAAAGGAAGGCAAAGTTCAGGTGCAAGAACTGGATGGGGTTGGGCTGGGAGCTCCCGGAGCCATGCCAAGCCCTGTGGGGGCCTGAGTTTGGGGGTAGGCAGAAAAGAAGGAAAGTGATAAGAAGGCCAGACAGCTTCTTTAAAGGGAGGGCAGGGTCTTGCCTGGTTAAAATGCCTGAGGCAGTCCAGTGTATGAGGGCTTTTTTTTTTTTTTTTTTAAAACCCTGTCTCACTTTGATGGGTCAGAATTTTCCAGGAAAGTTGTTTCTCCCTGCAAATGAGAAGCCGAGGAACATGGGATAGAAAAGTTTAGTGTAGTGCAAGTGAATCTGCTAGTGTGCTCGTTGAGTTTCAGATTATAGTGAGTTCTTAATATGTGCTGATGGGCTATATGACTTGAGAGATTCACTACTCTCCTACTCGAAAACAATCAGCATTGAAATCTTTCTTAAGTGTTAGTTTTTTACTGATGGAAATAGTTTAATGATATGCTGTGTAAGTAGTGTGATGCTTTTGAAAACGGTGCTGATTTCTAATTCATATTTTTTAATTTCTTAAAATTTGAGCCTTTTAAGGTAATGTACCTTGTCACATGATTAAATTCTTTTGTTTTCATTGTTTTATATTCATTGCAAGCCATAAGTAATATAACTTCTAAAATTGAGAACGTGTGTATTATACAAGGACAAAGTTATTCCTTGCTTTGCTCTTTTCAGCCTGAGCATCCTTGGAAACTGTGAGATGGCTTGCATTGGTTAGATACAAAGAATAAAGGTAGTTAGGGATGGAAGTGAATTTAGGACATTGGATTTCTCTGGAGCTGGGACAGGTAGAGAAGTGGGGCAGAGTACCTTTCTCTGAGCTTGGGCAATTGCACTAATATGAAAAATGTGCCCTGTTGGGAAATTTCCAGGTACAGAATCAGCATGGGAATCTAGGAGGTTTTGTTAATAACAAACCCTAAAGCAAAGTAAAAATATTGGTTTAAATTTCCTTTTAACTCTCAAAATGTAGAAAGGAAAGGACCCTTTTCAACAATGTAGCAGAGTTAAGGCTCTGTCACAGGCCGAATGCACTCAATCTATGCCCACAGAGAGGTAACAGGTCTCCTGAATGAGGATGCCCTGCTTGGAAGGGAGACTGGGACATGCTGGGGCTGGCAGGCAGGTGGAGGTGGCATCTTTGCCATGAATTAGCTGTGGGACTTTGAACAAGTGGCTCAGCCTCTTGCTTGTAGAATTGAGATAACTGTACCAAAAACTCTTCTAAGACCTTTTTAAAAATCTGAGAGCCATCTCTGCCCTTCTCACCTGGGAAGCAGCTCTGCCTCGCCTTCCCCAGAGGGCGTCTCCAGGTCTGGAGAGATGGGAAGGTGTCCTGGGGCTCCTGCTTCTTCTTTAGGAATTAGCCCTCAGGGTTATAAAGTTCCTGAGTGCACTTTCTGTCCTGTGGAAGAATTCAAATAATTCACCCAACTAATTCAGTAAGTAAGTTGAACTCTCAACCAAAACTTCACGCTTTTTAGGAGGAGCGTACTCTAGGATCCTTCTACCTCCTTCACAGAATACCCTCTGAGGAAGGAACAACTGCAGTGTGTCAGAGGCTCAGCCTGGAGGGCACTCTGGGCTTCTTTTGCCTGTTTGGGATCACTGTCATGGAATGTGGTTGAAGTCTGTTACTTCACTTTCAATGATTATTTTTCCTGTACTTCAAATTCCTTTTAAGATGTATTTTCAGGTTGGGCGTAGCAGCTTACACTTAGGATTCCAGTAGTTTGGGAGGCTGAGGCGGGCAGATTGCTTGAGCTCAGGTGTTGGAGACTGGCCTGGGTAACTTGGCGAAAACTTGTCTCTACAGTTTAAATTAAATAGAAGAAAAAATTTCTTTTTGGTTGTGTAACTTGGGAAGGCTGTGTTACTCATGTGTTACCTTCTTGTAAATAGTGTTTTCTTCTGAATTGGAATCGTTACTACTTCATTGTTGGTGTTTTTAAAGATTATACTCACACTGCTCTGTATTGTCAGCCTCTTAATCTCAGAATTTAATGTGCACCTGCATTTTCTTTTCATAATAAAATCATAATATGCTCATACTATTCCAGTTGCACCTAACTGATAACCGATACCTAGCATCTGTTAGCCTAAGAAGCAATTTCAATTTGGAGTGACATTGTCATTGGAAAATGTTTTTCCTTCTGATTACACCTGTTTATGGTTTTCTTTCATCTTAAAGCTGTTCCCCTAACTGTGAGTACTGTGGGATCTTTTGTTTGTTCTAACAGTGGTGCTTTTGACCTTAGACTTCCTTGTATAATTGCTTTCCCATTCTTTTGTTTCCCTCTTCTGTTTTGAAAGCAGTGTGGTGGCAATATGATGTTTATGAGCGGAGGGGGCTGGCAGGGGGCACATTCCTCCTAAATTAGCCACTGATGTAATTGCCTGTTTTCATATTGGTTGCATGATAAAAATGTGTAGTCCTTGTGTTACTCAGATTCTGGGCAACGTTTTTAGTTTTCATTTATGCTCCTCACATTGGGTTAAAAAACAAGGCACTACAGCCGCCAGAATGCTTAAAAAATGCTGTCATACTTTGTTACAGCCCTGCAGCTGGTTGCATTGTACCTCTGCCGTTGTTTCTTAGGCAGCTACAAATTACTTAATTTCTAAAGCTATCCTAGAAGTAGCAAGTCTATAATGATCTAACTGCTCCAATAGTTTCCACCTCCAACATGCCAAAGCTGAAACTTGTGCCTGCTGCTTTTCTTGTGATGTTTAAAATTTTGAATATGAATATAATTGTGAAGCCTAAAGATATGTACACATAATACCCAGTTTGAGCATTGTCAGATCAACTGTGAGAACCCAACCGTTTGTAACAAAACCCAAATTCTACTTCTAATCATAATACTATTTCACTCACATCTATCCAATGCTTCTAATACTGTTTCTATTGGAAAAATATGTTTCCACTTTCTTTTTGAGTGAACTCAGAGCTTAGGAGCTCAATGGGCAGAGGTGGGCAGAGGTGGGCAGAGGGAAGCT
The DNA here is from genome assembly GCF_009761245.1 of Sapajus apella. Taxonomy (NCBI): domain Eukaryota; kingdom Metazoa; phylum Chordata; class Mammalia; order Primates; family Cebidae; genus Sapajus; species Sapajus apella. The sequence continues at coordinate 83,694,026 of NW_022436941.1, read as the reverse complement.
TCCTGGGAACCCCAGATAGTGGTTCTGTGTGTTAGTTCCCAAGTGTTAAGCACTCTTGCTCTCTGTTTATGGATCACTTGAGTTGTTTAAAAGATGTCATTTTTTTTTCTACTTACTTCTAGTCAGTAAACTAGTAAATTGACTTCCATAATTAGCTTATCTCTTTCATAGGGAGGAAAACACTGATACCTTTCCTGTTTGTTAAAAGGTGTATAGAAAAAGCTAATTGGAAAGTTGTGAGATGAATTTTTTAAAAAACAAATGATTTTCCTGGGAAAAGATGTATATATTTTTAAACTTTGCAAAATATTTTATGAGTTCACTTTTTTATTTGGCTTCAGATGTTGGAAGGCACTTGGCGTTGTCATCCTGAACATTAACAGCCATTCTCTTCAATTCAGGATATATTCAGGAACTCTTGATTTCTAATTTGTATTAAGTATGTTACTATCAACTTGTTTTATTTTTAATCATCTTTTATCTTTCTTTTGAAGGTGAGTATGGGAGAAAATCAATTGAGTTACATTTCAGTTAAAGGAAGTTATTTTTGTTTTTAAAAACTTGCTCTGCATTTGTGGGTACAGTTCTATGGAGATATAATCTTTCTTGATTACACATAGCTCTCCTTATTCCACAAGTTTGCACATTTATAGCATGCTATTTAATATCTTCATTTGCAATTTTATATAGTTTTTTTGATTTTTTTTTTTTTTTAACTTTTTAGACAGGGTCTCGCTTTATTGCACAGGCTGGAGTGCAGTGGCATGGTAACAGCTCACTGCAGCCTCAGAACTCTTTGACTCTGCCGCCTCAACCTCCTGAGTAGCTGGGAGTACCGGCTTGCGTCACCACACCCGGCTAACAGTTTCTCTTCTAAATAGACTAAGAAGTTCTATTCTAAATAGTAGTGTTTGCTTTGAAGTCAGTTATGCATTCAAATCCCATCTCAGCCTCCTGCTGGGTTAACTGGATGACTGTTAGGCTCAAAGATGTTGAGTAACTTCCTCAATTTTCTTGTAGTAAAACTAGGAGTAATGTCTGTTGTAAAGTTGTATTGAAGGTTAGAAACAGTAGATGGAAAGTGCCTTAGCATATGTTATTACTATTTCTAGCAGCTACCATTTACTGTTCAGATATTCTATTCCCTGCCCTCCACCCCGCCACCATCCATAGCGCAGTGCTGGGCATGTAGCAGGCCCTCTGAGCATTTTCCATTGTGACATTGGTCACGTGCCTTGGAGGAAGCCTCATTCAACTCCTATGCAGAATTGTGTGCTTTGTGGACCTGTTTCACTTTGTGTCAGGGTAGCGTGCCTGCCCTGACGGTGCTTTGCGGTGTGGCTCCTGTTTCAATCTCGCTGTTCTATCAGTGTGCTCTATACATGCCAGGCTTTCCGTAAATGTTCACATTAAAATTCTTGTCCCAGAGCCTAACCTTTTGGGGAGTTTAAAAACAGCAACATTTTGTGTCATTTACTTAATAAATTCACACTTGGGAAAATAATGGGTCTTTGGGGTTTTTTTTTGTTTGTTTTTTTGTGTTTTTTTGAGATGGAGTCTTGCTCTGTCGCCCAGGCTGGAGTACAATAGCACTATCTCAGCTCACTGCAACCTCCACCTCCCAGGTTCAAGTGATTCTCCTGCCTCAGCCTCCCGAGCAGCTGGGATTACAGGTGCCTGCCACCGCACCTGGCTAAACATGACTCCTAAATTCTTCTTGGCACCTCTAGTCTGTATGCTTAGCAAGCTTGAAGGTATTACATGCTGGCAGATCCTGGGGCATAAGAGATGTTAATACTCATTGCTGTATCCAAGAGCTTTGAAAATGTATGCTGATATGGTAAGCTGTAAAAGCTTTAGACTTGTTCCTTTTTTTTTTGAGACGGAGTCTCACTCTTGTTGCCAGGCTGGAGTGCAGTGTAGTGATCTCAGCTCACTGCAACCCCCGACTCCCTGGTTCAGGTGATTCTCCTGCCCCAGCCTCCTGAGTAGCTGGGAGTATAGGTGTGCACCGCCATGTCTGGCTAATTTTTTGCATTTTTCGTAGGGATGGGGTTTTGCCATGTTGTCCAGGCTGTTCTCAAACTCCTGGCCTCAAGCCATCCACCTTCCTCAGCCTCTCGAATTGCCGGGATTTTAGGCATGAGCCATCATGGCAAGCCATGGACTTGTTGATTTTTAAATTGGTTGTTATGGATGCACATCTGTAATTCTATATAATACAATGCAGTTTTTCAAAATATGGTGAACTCATTTGGAGTTCGTCAAGCTGGAACTTAGTTGACATTCACACAATTCAAGGCCAGGTTTTAGAACTTCTCTATACTGAACTCTATTCACTATGGTGAAAAGCCAGGCTCTAGTAATTAGAGCAAGTAATACTTGCAGAATATTACCAATATAGGCAACAACCATTACACAGATCAGGATATGTGGGATCCTGCGTACTGGTTCTTAGCATTTGAACATTGGACTATAGGTACCTTGGATTGGAATCAGATGAAAATATAGTCAAATCACTTGAGATTTTTCTCTTTTAATTTCCTATTCTCTTCCTTATCATTATAAAACATGTATTTTATCACTGCACATTCTCAGTCTTTTTGAATTTTTTTTTCCTCTAGTTTTTACATGTTATATTTTCCTGGTCTTTTCAACTTCAATTTCTGTAAATGAAATGTGAAACCTGTACAAATATAACAAAGATAAATGTTTTACGAGAAATTATTGGTTTTTTATGTTGGGGAGATGTCTTTCTCTTCAAGCAGTCATATTTTAGTGCTTTGCTGATGCTGTCAGCCATAGTAGAACTGTTTTAAAGGGCTGTACTTTCAGAGTGATGGCTTCTTAGTAGAACTGGGGCAGGGGTCTTTCTATCAGAGCACACTTCTGTGCCATGGGTTAGGTGGAAGTGGTGTGTGGCTTGCGTGCTCTGTGCACCTACAGTACCCATGTGTTCTTGTTTCAGAGCTCTGCCGTTTTTCACTTAAAGATCTCATTTAGAATAAATCAATGAAAATAAATGTGTACTTATGTGCATAGCTGCACATACATACATATATATGGATGAAGCTTCCTGTTGGTAGTTTTTCTTTTCTCAGGTCTTTGAACTATGCCAAAAAAGCATACTGCTTTACCTTTAAGGGTTTTGTTTAGTACTAGATTTATATTATATTTTTCTGTAGGAGATTTAAGGAAATGTAGAAATAGGGCATCTTCCCTTGTGTATTTCACCATTGGGTAAAACAACATTTCCGAAACAAAGTCTCTCAGTTTCTGTACCTCCTCCTACTCAGTGTTCCTGGTTCTCTCCTCAGTAGTACTGTGTTCTCAGACTGCCAAGCCAGGCACACTAGCCGTTTCTCTGTATTCTGTCTTGTCTTTCTGCATGGTTTGGTGGAATCAGTGCTAGGCAGAGTTGAGAAATCTGAATTCTTAAGCTGGCTTTTTTCGAGTGATTTGAGCTTCATCATCACTCATTCTCAAGAACCCAGGAATAGCCTATTTCCTACCCCTAAACATCCTCAATCTTTTGTGTCTTTGTATGACTCTGCTTCCAGGGGAGGGCCTACCTTCATATGGCACCTGCCAGATTGGTTGATCCCCCACTTCCTCCCCTGGAATGCCCTCTGTTGATACTTCTTGGCGAGAGATTATGGAATCACTGGCACCATTCCTAAGACATCATTAGGGCAGAGTTAACACTCACCGATCCTTGTAGTTCCAAAAAAGGGGCAAATCTTATTAAGGCCCTTGTACTCCAGGTGTGGGGTCTCCTGATGCAATGTGAAATCAGAATCAGACATGTGTTCGCAATTCACCCCTTCACCAGGCACTTTTCAGCTGGGTGTTTACTCTGGATGACAAGATATGGGCTTGGCCAACCCTAATGGGTGGCCTCCAATTGTAGACTGGCAATATTGCCAAGCATCTTCCAAAACACAACCTGTGTTGGTACTAACTTGTTTCAGTGAGTGGTTCAAGAGTCTTAATTATTTAGTGAGACATTATGAGGAAGTGGGTTTGGATCCTTTATGGGATGTTTTTATAAACAGTATAATTCTCTTAATGTATGTGGAAATAATGATGTCACACCTGTTAAGCCTGTGAAAACTGCAGTTTTTTTGTCTTCTTAAGGACATTTCCTTGCAGTTTATTATCATTTATGTATAGCTTCTCTACTTGAAAGAGATGAGATACTATACATACTTGATCAGTATGTCAAACACTCGTTTTTGAAGAGAAATTTTAACAAAGAATGTTTTCAGAAACCAGATTCCTTCTTTTTTTTTTATATGAGTAATTATGGTTCTCACTTTAAATTTCAAAGGTATTTAAAGTGGCTTGAGCAACTATTTATAATGCCCAAGATTCTGTTTAATATGTGGTTATGTCAGTGGGATATTCGGATATGTAGGTTGTTAATTAATTGTTATCTTTAACTACAGGAGCTCTTACCAAAGTCAAGGAGAGTAGGCGACATGTGGAGGAAGGGAAGATGGAGATGCAGAAGGCTGACGGCATTCAGGATCGCTGTAACACTATTTCTTTTGCCACTTTGGCTGAAATTCATCACTTCCATCAAATTCGAGTAAGAGACTTTAAGTCACAGATGCAGCATTTCTTACAACAACAAATAATATTTTTCCAGAAAGTGACCCAGAAGTTGGAAGAAGCTCTTCACAAATATGATAGTGTTTAATGACTGGACATTGGATTGTGGACTTTTTTCAGTTCAAGGATAATTTCTACAGCAGAATAAAAACTGCTATCAAAGAGCTATTGCCAACTATCAGTGGTGGTACAAGGACGGTTTTGTGTTCAACTGAAACCCAGCTGAATTTATAATTATGTAGGAAATAAACAGTTAATATGGTTATATACTAGAAACAGTACCACACATTGTAACTAAATTATACTATGTATGCCTACACTACCATTGTAACTTTTGGAATAATGATTATACTATTTGCCTTATTGCTTTTTGAAGTATGGGTATTTTAGTGCATACTTTGTAGACCTCAAAACCCATGAAGGGTCTCAAAGAAGCTGGCTGGATAAAGGCCTGCTGTGGATGCCTTTTTACTCTCATAGATTGGGATTACCTAAATTCGACCTATTCTCTGTTTACAAACTCCAACTAGAGCAGCTATGCGACTTTGTGCCTTTAGACTCTTGGTTTTTCATTTCTCCCAGTCCCTCCCTCATCTTTTTAAAGTAGGTCACAGCTTTTCTGATTGAAAGAGTTGAAAGGCCAGTGCATATATTGACAAACTGATGACAACCTCATATTGGCAGTAGGGGATGGGGGTGAGAGGATCAGCTGTCATCAATTTGCACAGCAAGTATTATCTCCTGATAAGATGCTCGTGAATGCAGGGGAGTGAGATTCATTGCTCATCTTTGGATATGAAGTCTATTAGGGAAGAAATGGTGCCACTATTCCCTAAGATGCAATAGTAGCATAGCCTCTTCACCCAGGCGTCCCGAAAGCTTGGCATGAAGATTTCAGCAAACATGTCTTACAACATGAGAAGGAGGAGTCTAAATCAGTCAGGGGATAAAAGTATCGAATCATTGACAACACACACTTGGCTTTAGTTCTTAGGAGAGCTTTGTTTTTGTTTTTACCTTGAAGATTTTCTTTTAATATTCAGTTTTTTTTTTTTTTAAATGGATCTACACTGTTAACTGATTGAGACTCCACTGTGATTTACTTGTTTACTTAAAATTTTTCAGGGATGTCTGTAAATTTCAGTGTTATATGTCATGAAAAGTGATGTTGATTGATTTAAGGAGGGACCAGAAATAATTTTTGCTATTCCAAATACTGAAGGAAAAAGATAATTGATTTATACTGTGTTTTTTTTTTTAAAAAAAAAAGTATTCATAAGCCCCCAGGACATTTAACCTTAAAATTTATTTTCAATATATTCTTTTATTATTATAAGGGAAATACAGATGGCTGATAAATACCAAAAAAAAATTGAAAAGCAGCTTAATGTAAAAAGCACAAAAAGATTCTGGCTTGCAGTGCCACAATCTCAATGTTTTTATAGTTGCTGAGTTAACTAATGTGATTATTGAGTGTACAGATTTAAAAACTGTCACTGTTAAAGTATCTACTGTTTTTATAAAGTCAAACTTATGCTGCCTCAGAAATCCCTGGGTACTGAAATAGTAACATGGAAGTGAAGAGGTCACTTTGAAATATTGGTGAGTCACAAAGATTAAAGAAAAGGATCAGTTTGCAGATACTCATAAAAAAGGGTTATTGAAATAATTACTCAACAGCACATTTACTCTCTAAAAAGTAGTTTCATATGGGTTGAATTTTTAAGATCAGATTATCATAATTTTGATATTTGGTCAAAATTTTGTACCTTAGGTTACTTAGAGCCAGATTTAACATCATGAACATTATGTGGCTTTGTATTTACTACAGATATGTGGAACTGTAACCAAATATATTGTTTTCTAAAACCTGTTGATTGCAAAATACAGTTCTATAAACAAAACCCATATGTATATATAAATGCTAATTTTGCAGAAGTTTGGAAATTCTAGCTATAGCATTTAAGTTTGAGCCTGTATTGGACAAATAAGCACCATGCTTTTCAAATGATTTAAAAATTACTTTTATTTGCCTCTTTATTTTGATGGTGGTTTGACTTTTTTTTTTTTTTAATAGTAAAATTACTAAACTTGTGCAATGGTAGGATGGAAATTATCTGAGGTGTATTGTATGATTGTACTTTAGCCAGGGTGGACATAGCTTAAATTATAAAAACTAAAGATGGAAGTACAAGGAAGCATAAGTATAAATTGATGCTGCCTACTTCTAAGAGAACTTTCATTCTTCATAACCACATAACATTATAATGCCACTGATTCATAAGGGATTTAAATTAATTCTATGGGGGAGGACACTAGAATTATTAGTGTTCATTTTCATCTAAGATCTTTATTCTCTAACGTTCTTGGTCCTATTGAAACATTGCAGTATGCAAAAATACTGCAATGTTAAATCCAAGAGAAAAGCCATTATCATGTGTATGCTGGTCATCATGATCAGTGTGGTACAATTTTTTAAAATAAACTATCATGCCCTTCATGCCATTATTTGTCTTTATTTCTATGATTTGTAATCCTGATATGTGATGTGTTTAACATAAGGGTGTGCACTTGAGCCTCGTTTTACTTAGGCAGAGTTGTTTATGTGTTGTAACTGTAATGCAGCGAGACTGGTCCTACAGCCGTACGTGGTAACCTCATTCCCCATCCAGGCTGTTATATCTGAAGGTACCCAGTTTGCACCCAGCATGAGGGAACGCATTTGAAAGTGAAATGTAAAGCCAGTGCATGAATAGTATAGTAATTGAAATTTTCCCACGCTTCACTGATAGAGTTGTTTTGCATTTGTTCACAACAGTACAGCAGATTCTTAAATGCCAATTTTTAATTGTCTTAAATTTTGCTGCTGTTCTCATAATTAAGGACTTGAAAAATGTTTTAGTTTGTCACGTCAAGTATGTAAAGTCTGTGTATAAACTTTTAAATGTCATTCTTAGGTTCATTGCCATAGCCGTTTTCCATTAATGTCTTTTTTTTCTAAAAATCAAAAGCCATCTCTGATACCTTTAAATCCATAAGCATTCAGTTTTCTCATTTCCAATTTCATCTTTGGTTAACAGAATAAAACAGGGTATTTATTTGTAGTCTAGAAATGTTGAAGATTGTTTTATTTCCTTCAGAATGTTATGATTAGTGCAGATCAGCCATGTTTATCTTTTTAAAAATAAACAGGTTGCTTTATTTCTCAGCTTCAGTGGAATATTATAATTATTATTTCTCCACTCGTCAAGGAGTCATTTATTTAATGTGAAGAATTACACAGAAAAATAGAAGAGCATGTTCTCTGTTTTGAGCTTCATCTGTAGTTACCATATAAATTGTTCATCAAACACTGTAGCTAATTAGACTAATTTAAAACTGTAGTCTTTCAGGTAGTCCCCATGGAGTATCTGCTTACATTAGTGACATCAGAAATTAAGCATATAGCAGTAAGTTGTGAGTGAGAGGTTTTGAAATAATAGCTCTCATGAGTCCAACACCTGAGACAGAAGCAGGTGCTTAAGCAAAGTCCTTCACATACTGTCTGTTGGTTGCCATAAACAGGCTAACTCCAACAAGCATAAGCCAAAATATAACGACCTGGTGAATATTGCAAAGGGCCAAAGTCCCATCTGGCAAAGCTTGCCGCCTTTATGGGGCCTTGTCGTCTCCTATCTGCTTATTTTTGCAGATTCGTTTTACATAGATATTTTTCTCCTGGCTTGCCTTTCTTAGCATCTTCTAATGTCTAAAATAGCCCAGCCATTTTTTTAGTTCACAGATATGCTTGGACCACTGATGGACATCTGGAAAAATCACCTATGGTTTGGGGAGACTTTTAAGAGGTACACTTAAAAGTATGCAAGAGAAGAAAGGACATGGCTGGTACCTCTTAAGATGACCTTTATCTGATCATCCTCACAATGAACCTATGAGGAAGATAGTGTCTCTAGTTTATAGGTGAGTTAAAGAGATCAGTGATGTTTCTTTTGCCCAAGATCACACAAACTAAATGATGGAGCTGAGATTCAAATTAGGATCTGGCTGAAGCCTATTTTTAAACTAGATTACACTGAATGTGATTTATCTGCTTTTCAGAAATCTCTAACATCTTCCCAAGTCTCCACTGCTGGATTGATAGGGATTCCATCATTCTTTGGGCACTGGGCACAAAAGTACAAAGGGAACTTCTCAGAATCTGCTCTTTGCACCCATTTCTGCTGGGAGTCTGTGCTGCTCTGCTTGGTCTCAACAGAAGGGCTGACTGCAGCCTCACATAGACTGGGAAGCGTGCCAGATGTTACCTTCCGGTATTGTTACGAAGAGTGAGGGAAAAGGTCCAAAACTGACTGTTTCCCCTTTTCTCTTTCACCTCCATGCAATGCCAATAGCAGCACATTCCAGTTGCCATAGAATGGACTTGGCAGAACCACAGGTCAAAAATAGTTTTAACTCTAGTTAGTCAGAGTCGGGTTTACTCATGAGTACCACTTGGTCACAGGTATGACCCACGTGAGAGCAACAGAGAATTCACTGAGTAATAAGCTCTAGAGAGCCTGAAGAGTGGCAGGGTAGACTTCTAGGCAGAGTATAGAAGGATCCTGCTGTGCTAGGGCTCCATGGTCAGGACACCTGAAAAATCCAGCAGTGGAAGCCAGGCCTCTGAGGTGGGGCTAGTTAATCTGGGATAGGGTCGTGGCTGTAGCTTTTCCAGGGATCACAAGTCCTTCCCACTTGGTCCTAATCCCAGGATGTCTCAATCCTGTCATCCCTGTGTCAGAGTTTCTCAAACTGCCTTCCTGTCTTAAAGGCCATTTCAGCTTCATTAGGTGACTTCTACCAGAAGCATGTCAAAAGCAAGACCAATTGTCCATGTGAAACCACCTTCCAGGGGGCTTAGAAACCAGCTCTGTGATATTTTGTTGCCATGTGTCCCATCAGCCTACCCTGGAACTGATCTCTAAGTTGGAAGTGGCCAGATGCATCAGACCTTATTTTTGCAGTGGTTTAAATTTTCTGTCACTCCAGGAAATGGCTCTCAGGATGGAATTGCTGAGTTGTTGAGCTGCTCTGCAAGCTGACCCAGCATATCAGTGAGAAAGGACTTTGGAGCCAGAGGCCTGGGTCAGATCCTCGTTGTTCCACTCTCTGTGACCGCAGGCAACTCACTAACCCATCTCTGACCCTCGGTTTCCTCAATTGTGTGATTGACTGACTTAGATTTTATTGAATTATTGAGGGTATTAGATTAACCACCATGTGAAGCCTTAACCATTTTGTAATCCTCCATCTCTGACAAACATGGGAGATAACAATTCTAGAAGCAGGTACTTAATAAAAGCTATATTCCTGAACAGCATGTGACCACGTGCTAGTCATGTAAGCTCTCTGAGTCAGTTTTCTTATCTATAATGGGGTATACCGTCACCCCTCAGTATCTTCAGGACATGGGTTCCAGGATACCCCCAACCCCACCCTACTCCCTGCAGATACCAAAATCTGTGGATGCTCAAGTCATAAAATGGCATAATATTGGCATATAACCTATGCACATCCTCCTCTGTACTTTAAATCATTTCTTTATTCCTTGTCATACCTAACACAATGTCAAGGCTATGTAAATTGTTGTTACACTGTATTGTATTTTTATTTGTATTTTTGTATTGTTATTGGTTGGGGGTTTTTTTGGAATATTTTCAATCATCCATTGGTTGAATCCACAGATGTGGAACCCACAGATACCGAGGACCACCTATAGAATCCCCTTTGTGGACACATTGTGAGAATTGAATGTCAGGTGGAAAGTCCTGAGCCCAAGGCACGACAGTGGGGATAGAGTAAAAACCCTCTGTGGTTATGTGAGAAAGGAAGAGCTGCAGGATTTAAATAATAAGAACATTGTGTCAACTGTGCTATGGAAAGTTAAGGAGTTCACCCTTGGGTCCCAGGCAGGCAGAGGTTCCTGCTTTAGCCCTGGTAACTTCACCTTCTGCCCACTTTGCCCATCTAGGTCACAGGACCAAACCCTATTCCAGCTTCCTGTCTTGCAGAGCCCTGGCACAGCACACTTCTTAGTCTGCCTGGAAACCTACTTCTCCACTGCTTCTCAGACCCACTACCACCTCCTGTTAGGGTGGTGAGGGGCCCAGCTCTCCAGAGAGAGCCCCTTTGCAGCAAGGCTTCCCTTAGTCTCCAAGAGCTAAGTACTGATACGTTTAAGAATTTGTCCTGTAGCTCTAACTACAAATATCTGAAAAAGACAGCTCAGAATTTGTCTTTGTTCACCAAATTAATAGTGATTTTAGTGAATTCTTTTCACATCTTAAAGGTATGTACTTGAGACCTAGGACAGAAAGAGGCAGCCTACTCTGTGTTTACTGTCTGAGCCCTGGCCTCATGTTACGTACAGACATTGTAAGATGATGGCCGATGTGTCACTCTGGGAAGTTGAATTTAGTGCCTATTAGTGGCTTTTGGGGCTGCCATGCCTTGAATGAAAATATTAGTGTAGACCAATTTGATTAGGCAACTTATTTGTTCCACTTTTGTTCAACCCAGCAGTTTTGAAAGAATGCAGTCTTAGTTCAAAATAGTTCTCTTTGGATGAAAAATCTTAAAAAAAATTGGAGTGCAGTTTAGGATTTACCCAGTTTAGGTTCAGCTTAAAGCGGGTGGTGCTTCTCTTGGCGTTTGATCAGAATCTGTATTTTTAGTCACTTTTTAAAAAATCACTGGGCTCCTATTTGTGAACTCTTGTAAGCCAACTGAGTTACCTAGATGCTAACTACCTATTGACATGTGCCTATAGCCTCCCGAGAGCGTCAAGCCCATAAGTTCGTGTTCTTTGTATGAAACAAAGTACCTACGGGGAAAGTGAAACCTGTAATTCCAGAGAAAAGGAGCTTTCTTCACAAATGTTGCTTTTTAATGGCTCCTATCCCAGAAACAATGGAAAGAAAATTTGACCTTTGAGGTAGTCATGCTGATAGGTGGTCTCAACAAATTTCTCAGCTATCTGAAAGATTAAAAACTGTAGGTATCTATCTTAAAAAAAAAATGAGGAAGCTCTTTATATACCAATATAGAATTTTCCTAAGAAAAATTAAATGAAAAAAAGAGGCAGAAAATATTTATATGCTGCCCTTTGAGCGAAACAAGGTAAATGTGTTTGCTTATATATGTGTAGATGATGATGATTATCACTATTTTGAGACAGAGTCTTGCTCTGTCACCCAGGCTAGATTGCAATGGCATGATATCAGCTCAGTGCAATTTCTGCCTCCCAGGTTCAAGTGATTCTCATGCCTCAGCCTTGCAACAGGTGCCGGCCAACATACCCGGCTAATTTTTGTATTTTTAGTAGAGACAGGGTTTCCATTTGGCCACGCTGGTCTCGAATTCCTGACCTCAGGTGATCCACCTGCTTCGGTCTCCCAAAGTGGTGGGATTACAGGTGTGAGCCTCTGCACACAGCCTATGTGTAGTTTATTTATGAAAGTAAATGCAGAAAATTGGTAGCAAGGCAACATTGCTTTTGAGAATGGGAATGGGGGTCAGGAGGGAGACGTATTGTATTCCCTGTTATCTCTTGAATTTGAATGATCGAATGTATTTCCTGTATAAAAAATAATGACATAAATGTTAAATTTGACAAGGGGACCAAAAGAAAAGTCAAAACGCTCTGTGCCAACCCCCTTGAGACCTGGAAGTGAATTGTACGAGTCACAGGAAGAACTATCTTGTTCGGACAATGGACCCAAAATAATGATCAAGTCAATCTTCATTGTGTTACTTTGTGAAAATTCCATAGCATTAGGAAGTGGGCTGTTAAGAGAATGTGTGATGTCACTGGACACAGTCTGTTTTATATGGTACAGGTTACTCTTTTGTCTTCTGAATGAAAAGTGCTTCCTCCTCCTCCCTTCCCTGTGAAGCCTTCCACGATACTCTAAGCTCAGTGTCTTGACCCTTCTCTGCTCTTGTGCTATTCAAAATAGATTATGGACTATAATTATATTAATTCATAGTTCATAATTAATACAATTAATACAATAATTGTATTAATTCACCTTTGTGATGGCATTTCACAACGATTTACATATAGATTTTGGGCTAGTATCAATTTCTTTTTCTTACCACATCGAATGTTTATTTTGCTCTAGGAATGCTACTGCCACTACATTCATTCTTTCATCTTCAGCAGTCTCCTACAGAATTGTTTTGCAAAGAAGAAAATATGCTTATAGATATTCCACAATGGTCATGCAGCCAGAAAGGGGCAGAGCTGGGATTTGAATGCAGTCACCTGACCACAGCTTGCGATCTTACTTCTTTTCCAATTTACTTGAAACTACCAGGCAAACATACCAGCCCCGGTTAGGTGGTGATGTGGCAGTCTCCTGGAGAACAAGGCCTATGCCATCTTATACTTACTCTGGGGTCCCTGCAGCACGCTGGGCACACAGCAGTAAATACAGCAGAACTGTGGTTTTAGGAGCAGACACGTTTGTGATCCTCTATGTGTACACAATGCTAAATTTCCCTTTATGAAAAAAAGAAAATAGTGCTATGCTAGCCCTCAGTGTTGGCATCACCAGCACCAGCAGTCAGCCTTCTTAGGAGGGCAGCTTTTCACAAAGACCTCTGAGCTAGTTCCAGGAGAATGGAGGAGTCGGCCTTGGGAGGAGAGAGCAGCCACAGTGCCGGCTTTGTTCCACCGTGGGTGTTACGTCTGTCCACCAGCCTGTGGAATTCAAATCTGTGCCTCGGAGACGTGACCCATTACCACACATCGCACTCTTCTGAGACATGCATGAGCCTGGCGTTTTCACTGTCAAATCTGCGTATGCCAAGTTGCTGCTGTTTGTTCTCCCTAAACACATCTAGCAGAGCTTAAAAGGCATAGGCTGAGCCACAGGAATCGTGAGGAAGGCTGGCCTCCGAGGGGGTGGCCCAAGGGGTCTAAAGAGGCTAAAACCAAGGAATTCACCACCATCAAAGATTTCGGATTCTGAAGCCCTTAATTAGATGAAAAAGTAATAAATCACCATGCTGGCTCTTTTACTCTTTCAATACAAAAACTTTCCATGAGACCAGACTTCAGACCAGCATATTCTGTCCTATGGACAGACCCTGTGGGAAACCAAATCATCATCATCTGAAGGTTGCTATGAGAAAGGTAGTCACCCCAGCGCCAGCACACATTTGAGTCATTTTGCTTCAAAAGCTTGACAAAGCCCTCGGCACAGTGGAGACATCCTGGATGCTGAGACTGATAGATTCCTTCATTCCATAGGTATTTACTGAATGCTTGTTATGCTTCAGGCACTGTTCTAGGCACTGGGAATATAGCAGTGAACAAAGCCAACAAGAATTTGCATTCTTGGTGGTGGGCGAGGCATAGCAATGAAATAGATTAGTGAACTAGATGATATGTAGAAGGTGGTAAGTGCTATGGAAAAAATTAAGGGGGGACGGGGAAGGAGTATGACGAGTGAGGGGAATTTGTTATTTTAAGTGAGGCGGTCAGGAGAGGCCTCCAAACCTGAAGACCTAAAGGACTGAGAGTGAGGCATGGGGAAGACAAGGGGAGGAACATTCTGGAGCTTCCACAGTCGGTGCAAGGGCCCCGAGGCAGGAGCACAGCGGGAGGCAGTGTGGCTGCAGTGGGAGAAGGTTGGGAGGGGATGGGGCGTGCGGGCTGGGGAGGAGGAGATGCACCCAGAGGTGAGTGGGGGAGGGTCCAGATCGTAGAGGGTCCTACAGGCAGCTGAGGACTTGGGCTTTTTCTCTGTGTGAGATGTGGAGTTCCTGGGGCTTTGAGCAGGAAAAAATATGATCTGCCTCACGTGACAAGGGCACTTTGGGCAAAGGCAGAAGCAGAGAGACCAGATCAGAGGCTCTGTGATAAACCAGACATGGTGGCCCACACCAACCCGGTGGCAGTGGAGGCTGAGGACTCGGTGGTTACCATATCCCCAGTATAGAGCTTGTCAAGCAGAGCAACAAGTCTTTAAAGATGGAGCTGATGGCCACCATGTCCTGTCCCCAGGCTTGGCAAGCAAAGCAATGGGTCCCTCATCTGTATTCTGTGCTTCCATAGCAGACAGCCACCTGCTTTTGATCAATAACTTGTAGTTTCATTAACAATCATCTTGGTGTGATGCAAGGGACATTCTCCTTAGGGTGACTCTTATAATCTATTAAATACTATTTTATGAGTTAGCTCTTAGAGAATAATTTTATTTATAGGTTCTTGGGGCCACTTCACTACCGTCCCTAGGTATAATAGACTGACTGAGGTCAGACACAGAAAACTGCCTTCTAAGTTTCTGGGTGCACGCATCTGTATTTCAGCAGTAGATTATCAGCCATCCTGGTTATGGCCTGAGAACCTTGTCTCCCTCGGTACAATTATGTCTGCCCAGTTCCCATAGGGGTTGTCTCTGATCAGCTCTGGCATCTCCAACACGGGGGTTGAGGCCCAGTGATTGCCTCTCCATGCACTCTGGGGACCTCATAACTGCCCAGTCAGGGTGCTGCCACATGACATTTGCAAACTGAATCAGCAAACTTTAGCACACTGTTCACAATTCTTTTGGATTCCTTCCCATGCCCTAATGTGCCAACACTGGATTCGCTGCTCTGCATGGCTGGGCCTCCGTGGAGCTCCCGTGCTCTGCCTGCCGGCCAGGGCTCTGCTGCTCTTTTACCACCAGATCGCCCTTGGCGAGGCTTGTACTGAACCTTTCTTCTGCTTCCATTTGTTCATCTACTGTTCCCATTGTTTGTCTTCTAAAAAATATCTGCAACTGAGCTGATAAAATTTTAAAGGATTCTCTCCTCCATCTCTCCTACTTTTGGTAATGGTATTTTTGGACGCTGGCTTTACTTAGCATCACCTGAAGAACTTTTAAAAATATTATGATGGCTGCACCCCACTTTAGACCCATTGAATCAGAATGTAAAGCGGGGCTTGGGCTTCAGGGTGTTTTAAAAGCTCCCCAGATGATTCTGATGTACAATTTCACTTTCTTGCTGCAAGTAGACATAAACAGGGCCCAGCTCCGCAGGCTGTTCAGGCTTTTGGTTCACCAAAGCACTTAAAGGTTCATCTCTAAATGAGGCCTTAGAGAGTCATGGAGTCAGTGAAGGGGCTGAAACACATGAAAACGTTCATTATATGAATTAAATTCTCTGTTCCATTACCAGAACACATGGCCTGTAATGAACTATGAATTAATACAATTGTAGTCCATAATCTATTCTGAATAGCACAATATTTCATTGTATTTTGTGTGTATGTATTAAAAGCAATGATGTGCTAATTATAAGTGATTAAAATATAATACAAAAATATGTTTTCCATTGTTTAATGCATCATGGCTTTAATAAACCAGAAGTTGCCCCAGTCTGTGTGGGAAGGGCAAGGGGACTTTCTGAGGAGCAGCCATGGCCTGGGGGAAAGAATGTAAGGCAGGAATTTCCAGATTATATTGGGGTCTTCATTTTTCTAGTCCTGAGAATTGGGCAGATTCCTTACGGAAGATTTTATAATTCATTTATTGCCAAGGTGGGAAAACTGAGGTTCAGAGAACGTCAGAAAGATAATTGTGTAGAAGTCCTTTGTGCAGAGTTTGCTGGCTTTCTCATATGCCACCCTCCCGTACAGCCACACACCCACACTGGCCGTCATGCCAGCCAGCCCTTTGTAAGCCGTTTCCTCCACTGGTTCAGCTTTCCAAGTCTCCTTTGTCTGGCTGAATCCTACTCCTCCTTTGGGACGGGGTTCAGGCACGATCTGCTACTGGCAGCTGCCCTGTCCCATCTTCCCACCCTGTCTTGGTTGGGTATTCTCTGTTGTACCCGAGGTACCCGATGCTTTCCGCTACTTTGACATTTGTCATGGTTGGTATAATTCTCTTGCCTTCCGTCTTCCTCTTTCTCTAGTCAGTTGGCTTCTTGTCTCTCCCTTTTCCAGTGTTCAGCACAGTACCTGGCATATCTTATGTTTTTTTTAGATGAGGATATCATTATGTTGCCCAGGCTGGCCTCAAACTCCTGGCCTCATGTGATCCTCGAGCCTCAGCCTCCCAAATCACTGGGATTATAGATGCACATCATGGCACCTGGCTAATGCCTGGCATATCTATAGATTTACTGTAAGAATGAAATTAAGGCCAGGTGTGGTGGCTCATACCTGTAATCTCAGCACGTTAAGAGGCCAAGGTGGGCAGATCACTTGAGGCCAGGAGGTCGACACCAGCCTGGTCAACACAGTGAAACCCCGTTTCTACCAAAAAAGCACAAAAATTAGCCGGGTGTGGTGGCAGTACCTGTAGTCCCAGCTACTCGGGAGGATGAGGCAGGAGAATCACTTGAACCCAGAAGGCTGCGGTTTCAATGAGCCGATATTGCACCACTGCACTCCAACCTGGGCAACAGAGTGAAGACCTTGTCTAAAAAAAGAAAAAAAAAGGAATGAAATTAAGATTGGAGACTCCAAAGTGTTAAAGCTTCAGCGTTGTGCTACATTTGCTATACATTTACAAGCAGGACGATTTATTAACTGGAGTTTCTTTGCTATCGTTTTCCTCATTTTTATTCTAAACTGCTTGGTCAGCCCTCACCAAAAGCAGAAAGAGAGGGTGCCACCAGTAGCTCTTTCTTTGGTGAAAGCCTAAAATCTTCAACATCCATAGTACTAACACAATATTTTATCAGCTTCTTAGCAGTGGACGTTTAGGTTGCTTCTAATTTTTTATGACAAATGATGCTGCAATGAACATCCTTAGTCATTATGTTATTCCCTATTGTTTTTATAACGAATCACCACAAACTCAGTGGCTTAAAATAACACAGATTTATTACCTTGCAGTTCTGGAGATCAGAAATCCAAAAAGAGACTTAATTGAAAATTAAGTTGAAAATTAATGCCTTAATTGAAAATCAAGGCATCAGCCGGGCTGCATTCCTCTCTGGAGGCTCTAGGGGAGAATCTATTTCCCTGTCTTTTCTAGCCTCCTTCATTCCTTTGCTCATGGTTACCCTCCATCTTTAAGGCCAGCAAGGCTCATGGAATCTTTCCCACATTGAATCACTTTGACACAAAAATATTCTTGTCCACATTTAAAACACTCTTGGGATTCCATTGGCTCCACCTGGTATAATCTATGAGACTCTTCTATTAAGGTCAGCTGATTAGCAACCTCAATTCCAAGTTGCAACCTTAATTTTCTCCTGCCATGAACATAGCATATTCACAGATTGTCAGTCTCTGGGCATTAGAATGTGGACATCTTTTGGGGGGGCATTACGCAGCTTACTACAGTCCTATCTTTGAACACCTGCATGATTATCTTTGTAGGATAACTAGAAAGGAACTTGCAGGATTGGGGGTATGCACAAAAAACTTCAACTGCCCCCATAAACTGTGTAGATTTCCACCAGCACAGTGTGTCAGGCCTTATTTTCCTCACTATGACCTGTCTTGAATATTTTAATGTTTTAATTCTTGCCAATTCTATTTTTAGAATTAAATTAATACTTCAGAATTTGAAACTAACCAAATCTGGCATGTCCATTTCCATTAAGAGGCTGATAGGACACCAAAGTGTCTATGATCCAAAAGCCAACTGTGTTTGCCTTTCAAAGGACGAGAGCCGCATTTTTCATCTGCTTTATTTTTCGAACTGTGTTTTGCTTAGGTTAATGTTTAAATAATTTGGCATTTTTTTTTTGAGGACACTCAGTTGATCAGCAAAGATATAGCACAGAATCAAATGGCAAGGGAAATGCCTTGTGATGAACATTTTCTTGCTAGCAATTCATAAAATAGTATCCTAATACATTTATTAATTTAATAATTAGTTCATTAGTATTTATCATATACCCAATGTGTGTCAGGCACCTCCTGACCTCCAGGAATTTACAAAGCAGTAAAAGGGATAAGACACAGTGCAGGATGCATGGCAGGGGATTTGAGAATGGACTGTACTTGTGTAAAATCCATCCATTGCAACTTATGTGTTCTAACTTGTTACAGTGAATCACCTTTGTTTTGGAAAACTTCATGTCTTTAGCTAAATAGTTGGATAATCACACAATATGGTAACATAGCATGCACCTGCCAGAACTTTTGTTTGAATGCAACAATTTGTCAAGCCTGAAAGAGGAATCTACAAAAATCGATGATCTGAAATAAGCCAACCAAGAAAAGACAAATGTTGTTTGATTCCACTTATATGATGTGCCTCGAGTAGTTAAGTTTATAGAGACAGAAAATATAATGGTGGTTGCCCAGGCTGGAGGGAAGGGAGAACGGGAGTTGTTAAAATGGTACAGATTCAGAGTTTCAGTTTTGCAAGATGACGAGAATTCAAGTGTACAACAACATGAGTGTACTTAATATACTGACTTGTACACTTAAAATGGTTGAGATGGTAAATTTTATGTTGTGTATAGTTTATCATAATTTCTAAAAAATTTGAAAAAAATGGTTATCGTTTAAGCAGTCATGGGAGAGAGTTACTCCAACATTTATTGAGTGCCAACTGGGTTGGACACTCCATGTGTTATTTTTTAAATTTTTTTTTTTTTTTAAATAGAGACAGAAACTCACCATGTTCCCCCTGGCTGGTCTTGAAGTCCCTGGGCTCAGGCAATCCTCCTGCCTCAGCCTCCCAAAGTGCTGGGATTACAGGTGTGAGCCACGGTGCTGAGCCCCAGGTATTGTTAATCCTCTCAACAACTGTCTGAGCTAGGTATAACTGACGTATTTTGCAGGTAAAATAGACTCTGTAACTTGCCCAGAGTCACACAAACTGGGATTTGAGCCCAGTTTATCTTTCTCCTGTGTCTTTGTGCATAAGTAAGATTCATTGTAAACATCGCCCTAAATATTTTCTAAAGTAGAAATACCCATATTAAAAATGGCACAGGGGCACAATTACTTAACTAGAATATAAAGTTTCTGGAAATATTTACTGGCTTCTCCAGATAAAGTTTATCTTACTAAATACTTAGGACTTTCATTTTTTCCTCCTTCCCTCCCTCTCTCCATTCCTTCATTGTTTTCTCATTCTTTCTTTCAAGATTAGAGTAATATCTAAATCACAGTCGTGCAGAGCAGTACAACCCATGTTGAGGTAAGTTATAATTAAATCAGCCCCTGACCATACCTTACTATTCAGAGGGCTGGGAAAGATCTGTAAGGGATCGGACAAAGGAAATGCTCCACCTGTTCCTCCTCTGACATGGGCCCTTGATGATATCATGTAAAAAGTCATTTCCTGCTTGGTCCTTATCTCTAATGCTGACTAAATTAAGAGTCTTACTTCCTTTACTTGTGTGTATGGAATTTGGGAATAAAAGTAAAATCACTTCCTATTGAGTTTTATACTTAGTTCCTTAAAGTTCATGTACTTGGGTGATTTTTTCTTCTTTGGGGACTATAGGTTCTTTGATGTAGAAAAAGAACAAATTATAATATATGCCATGCTGAAATTTAGTGATAGTCATGGTTTACCTGGTACTCATGTTCTAATGAATGTCTTTCCAACTCATAAACTTACTGCAGATTTGGAATACGTAAAACTGAAATCATACTCATATGGAGGTTTTAAAACTAATTTAAAAGGGTGAATGTACATTCACAATTGGTACAAAAAAAGAAGAGAAATGCCTAGGAATACAGCTAACCAGGGAAGTGAAAGATCTCTACAAGGAGAACTGTAGAACACTGCTCAAGTAAGTCAGAGATGACACAAACAAACGGAAAGACATTCCATGCTCATGGATAGGAAGAATCAGCATCATTAAAATGGCCATATTGCCCAAAGCAATTTATAGATTCAATGCTATTCCTATTAAACTACCACTGACATTCTTCATTCTTCACAGAACTAGATAAAACTATTTTAAAATTTATATGGAACCCAAAACAAGCCCAAAGAGCCAAGGCAATTCTAAGCAAAAAGAACAAAGCTGGAGGTATCCAGTTACCCAACTTCAAATTACACTATAGGGCTACAGTAGGTAAAACGGCGTGGTACTGCTACAGAAACAGTGGTATAGACCAATGCAATACAATAGAGAACCCAGAAATAAGGCCGCACACCTACTATCATCTGATTATCAACAAAGCTGACAAAAACAAGCAATGGGGAAAGGAATTCCTATTCAATAAATGGCACTGGGATAGCTGGCTAGCCATATGCAGAATACTGAAAATGGACTCCTTTCTTATATAGTATACAAAACTCAACTCAAGATAGATTAAAGACTTAAATGTAAAACCCAAAGCTATAAAAACCCCGGAAGACAACCTAGGCAATATCATTCTGGGATAGGAATGAGGAAAGATTTCATGACAAAGACACCAAAAGCAATTGCAGGAAAAGCAAAAATTGACAAATGGGATCTAATTAAACTAAAGAGCTCTGCACAGCAAAAGAAACTATCAACAGAGTGAACAGACAGCCTACAGAAAGGGAGAAAGTATTTGCAAACTACATATCTGACAAAGGTCTAATATCTACCATCTATAAGGAACTTAAATTTACAAGAAAAAAATAACCCCATTAAAAAGTGGGCAAAGAACACGAAAAGACACTTTTCAAAAGAAGGCATACATGCAGCCAACAAGCATATGAAAAAAAGCTCAGCATCACTGATCACTAGAGAAATGCAAATCAAAACCACAATGAGAACTAATTTACACCATTAGTGGGAATGTAAATTAGTTCAGCCATTGTGGGAAACAGTGTGGCAATTCCTCAAAGATCTAAAAACAGAAAAACCGTTTGACCCAGCAATTCCGTTATGAGGCACATACCCAAAGGAATATAAAATCATTTTATCATAAAGACACATGCACGTGTATGTACACTGCAGCACTATTCACAATAGCAAAGACATGGAATCAACTTCAATGCCCATCAGTGGTAGACTGGATAAAGAAAATGTGGTACATACACAGCATGGAAAACTATGCAGCCATAAAAAAACAAGATCATGTCCTTTTCAGGAACATGGATGGTGCTGGAGGCCATTATCTTTAGCAAACTAATGTAGGAACAGAAAATCAAAGACCACATGTTTTCACTTGTAAGTGGGAACTAAACGGTGAGAACATATAGGCACATAGACGGAAACAACACACACTGAATGATGAGATGATCTGTACAACAATCCCCCGTGATATGACTTTATATAACAAACCTGCACATATACCTCTGAACTTAAAATGAAAGCTAAATTAAAGATAAAAATAAAGTAAAAGAATGACTATCATTATAAACTAAATCACTTTCTGTGGCACTTTGAAAGATATCCCATGCAACGTGGGACCCTGAAAAGAGCATTGGACTTATATTCTCATTTTGGCAACAGAATCCAGCACTGTCTAAGTGGGGCCATGGCACCAAGTGACAGTCATGTTTGTGGAAGTGCTCAGCACCATCAAGCAGATCCTTCAGGCTTCCAGCCCTACAAGGAAGACAGAGTGGCACCCAAATCCATGTTCCTCTTGAGGCAACCAGGCTGGAAATTGAGTAACCACCACCAAAGGGGTAACCTCTAAGATGTTACATTTGAACAGTTATAAATTTACATAGTCTGTATTTATATAGCTCTACGATCAAATCAATAGTCAAACGTCTCTTTTGTCTCCTTTTATTTTTTTTAATTTTTATTTTGACAAGGTCTCACTCTGTCACCTAGTCTGGGGTGCAGTGGTGCAATCATGGCTTACTGTAGCCTCAACCTCCCAAGCTCAAGTGGTCCTTTCACCTCAGCTTCCCAAGTAGTTGGGATTACGGTTCATGCCGGCATGCCCAGCTAATTTTTTTGTAGAGACAGGGTTTCTCCGTGTTGGCCAGGCTGGTCTCAAACTCCTGATCTCAAGTGGTCCTCTCTCCTTGGCCTCCCAAAGTGCTGGGATTACAGGTATGAACCACCACGCCTGGACTGCCCCCTT
Source organism: Sapajus apella (assembly GCF_009761245.1). Taxonomy (NCBI): domain Eukaryota; kingdom Metazoa; phylum Chordata; class Mammalia; order Primates; family Cebidae; genus Sapajus; species Sapajus apella. The sequence goes on along the minus strand of NW_022436941.1, from coordinate 83,671,435 downwards.
TTATTATCACCAATGGTCCTCTTTGTCTCCCAAAACATTTGGGGTGCCGTTGTATTCGTTCATTGCTAGATGCTGAAATATGCATTACGTGTGCAACAGATCAAGGGTGATGCTTGTTGTGTAGAAATAATGGCCTTGAGAGTGAACATACGCAGGGCCTTTTGACTCTGAACTTTTAAATAGAACTTGTATGTATTATTTTTCTTATCAACCGGAAGCAGATGTACAATGGGCAGAACCTGATGCAAGGCAGCAAGTATTAAAGTTTAATACTTTTTTATCAGACTATGGTTATTTTACATTTTGAGGAAGATTAACATCCAGCTTGGATTTTTCTATAATGAGTTTTTTTTTCCTGATAATTAAATTAATATATGGTAAGTAACACTTGCTATGTATAGTGCAGTATTCTAAGAACACTCGCTATCATTTAGTGAGTCATTTTACTGGATTCCCTGCTAAGTGTGTGCCCTCCGTTAGCTCTTTCAGTGCTCACACGGCTCTTCGCGGGCAGGCACAAAATCACTCCCTGTTACTGATGCAGGTGTTCAGACACCAAGAGGGAGCTGACTTGCCAGAAGACCATGGTAGGGGGAGGTTGTGCTGGATTTACATTTTCAGCACCTTTTCTTAATGACGATGGATTCTGGGTTTCTTCTAAAAATATCAAAACTATGAAGGCAGAAAAATGTGGTGGTTAGGTTTAAATATTCCTTATACCATGTAAGTATAGTGGTTATGAGAAAGGAGTGAGAAAAGGGACCATCTCATCTCCGTCACCTTTTCAATGCACAGTTAAGCACCAAATAACAATGTTTTGGCCAACAACAGACTGCATGTATGTTGGTGGTCCATAGGACTGTAATGGAGCCCCCAAATTCCTGTAGCTTAGTGACATCACAGCCATGGTAATGTAGCACAATGCATTACTCCCGTGTTGATGGTGATGCTGGTGTACACAAACCTACAGCACTGCCTGTCGGGTGAAAGGATAACACGTACAACTATGTACAGTACCTAGCACCTGATCATCTTAATAAATGACTATGTTTACTGGTGTATGTATTTACTGTACTATACTTTTTATGGTTGTTTTAGAGTGTACTCCTTCTACTTACGAAAAGTTAACTGTAAAGCAGCCTCAGGCAGGTCCTTCAGGACGTATCCAGAAGAAGTCTTTGTTATCATAGGAGTGACAGCTCCATGCTGTCATTGCCCCTGAGGACCTTCCAGTGGGGCAAGATGTGGACGTGGAAGACAGGGGTGTGGATGATCCTGAACCTGCGCAGGCCTTGGCACAAATATGTGTTTGTGTCTTTGTTTTTAACAAAACAGTTTAAAAAGTAAATAAATAAAAATTTTAAACATAGAAAAAAGCATATAAAAATAAGAATATTTAAAAAGAAATATTCTTTTTAAAGTTATACAGTGTGCTTATGTTTTAAGCTTAGTGTTATTACAAGATTCAAAAAGTTTAAAAAGTTAAAACAAGTTTGTAAAGTAAAAAAAGTTACAGTAAGCTAAGGTTAGTTTATTATTGAGGGAAGAAAGAAATGTAAATAAGTTCAGTGTAGCCTAAGTGTACAGTGTTTACAAAGCCTACCAGAGAGTATGGTACTGATGTGGTCTTCACATTCACTCACTGTCCACTCACTGGCTCACCAGACCAACTTGCAGTCCTGCAAGCTCTGTTCATGGTAAGTGCCCTATATAGGCATACCATTTTTTTTATCTTTTATACTGTCTTTTTATTGTACATTTTCTATATTTAGATATACAAATGCCATTGTGTTACAGTTGCTTACAGTATTCAGTCCAGTAATATTCTGCACAAGTTTGTAGCCTAGGAGCAATATGGTGCTCCATATAGCCTAGGTGTGCAGTAAACTAGACTGTCATGGTTTGTGTAAGTGCACGCCGTAATGGTCACACAATGATGAAACGCCTAATGGTGTATTTCTCGGAACGTGTTCCTGTTGTGAAATGACACATGACTCTATGTTTTCGCTCTAGTGGCCCCAGCCGATACCCCACCTTTCTGATCCAGATACAGGTAGCTGTGAACCTGGCAGTCTGATCTGACCTCTAAAGAGGCCCCTTGAGAAACCACTCCTACAGTTTTCTCCATGATTTTGTATGGATCTGATTCTTTACATTTCTCCTTCTATTTGAAATAGCTTGACTGGAGCTCTTTTCTGCAGCTGAACCTAACTGATATACATATGTATTCTATTTATCTATATAAATATGTTATATATAATGATATAATATATGTATGTAATTTTTATAATTGGAGTCAGATAAAGGGTTTATACATTTCTTTTCCAAGTTAACATTTCCTTGTAAACACTTTGCAAATTTTAAAATCAAGGCTGAGCATGGTGGCTCGTGCCTGTAATCCCAGTACTTTGGGAAGCTGAGGCAGGCAGATCACCTGAGGTCAGGAGTTCAAGACCAGCCTGGCCAATATGGTGAAACTCCATCTCTACTAAAAATACAAAATAATTAGCCAGGTGTGGTGGCAGGTGCCTGTAATCCCAGCTACTTGAGAGGCTGAGGCAGGAGAATTGCTTGAGCCCAGGAAGAGGAGTTGCCATAAGCTGAGACTGCACTACTGCACTTCAGCCTGGGCAAAAAGATTGAAACTCCATCTCAAAAAAAAAAAAAATTAAAAAATAAAAGTGTTTACTGATTCCATAATATTTCTCCAAATAAATACAGACTCATTTATTTTCTATCTCCTTATAATTGAACACTTAGATTCTCTCCATATTTTTACTTGCATAAATGAGTATTTCTTTGAATCAGTTTATCAGTTTTCAATTACTGCCATATCAGATTAGTACAGGCTTGGGGAATCGAAACAACATAAATGTAGTATTTTGTAGTTTTGGAGCTCAGAAGTCCAAAATAGGTCTTACTGGGCTAAAATCAAGATGTTGTCAGGCTGGGCACAGTGGATCACACCTGTAATCCCAGCACTTTGGGATAGATGGATCACCTGAGGTCAAGAGTTCTAGATCACCCTGGCCAACATGGTGAAACCCCGTCTCTACTAAAAATACAAAAAGTTAGCAGGGCATGGTGGTGTGCACCTGTACTCCCAGCTACTTGGGAGGCTGAGGCAGGAGAATTGCTTGAACCTGGGAGGTGGATGTTGCAGTGAGCTGAGATTGCACCACTGCACTCCAGCCTAGGAGACAGAAAGACTCTGTCTCAAAAAAAAAGAAAAAGAAAAAGATGTTGTCAGTCCAAATTCATGCTGGCAGGTCTAGGGTAACATTTATTTTCTTCCCTTTTCCATCTTCTTGAGGCTGCCATGTCCCTTGGCTCATGGCTGTCTTCCATCTTCACAGCTGGCTATGGCTAACTGAGTCCTCACATGGCATTACTCTGACACTGATTCCTGTGTCCTTTTTTCACCTGTAAGGACCCAATTTGGGTCTACCTGGATAATCCAGGATAACCTTATTTCATAGGCACCAGATCAGCCACTTCCATTTCATGCAACCTAATTTCCCCTTGCCATATCATGTAAAATGTTCACAAGTTCCTGGGATTAGGATGTGGGAGCCCATTTGGGAGACCGTTATTCTTCCTCCCATTCATAACAATTCTGCTTCTAGGAGTCCATCCTGGGAATCACAGTGTAATCCCAGCACTTTGGGAGGCCAAGACAGGAGAACTTCTTGAGGAGTTTGAGACCAGCCTGGTCAACATAGAGAAACCCCGTGTCTACAAAAGAAAAAAAAATACTGGGTGCAGTAGCACGCACCTATAGTCCCAGTTACTGAGGAGGTTGAGGTGGGAGGACCACTGCAGCCCAGGTCACTGAGGCTGCCATGAGCTGTGATTGTATCACTGCACTCCAGCCTGGGTGACAGAGTGAGACCTTGTCTCAAAAAAAGTGCAGTAAATATTTTCATGTTTATAAGTATATATATGTTCTTTATATTGTTCTGCAACCTACTTTTAAAAAAGTATATAATTTTGTGTAAATGAAACTTTATATATCTGTTTAAAAGAGGCCAGAAGGTTCATATTTCAAACTGTTATCAGTAGGGACTTGAATTTGCCAGCAGTGGAATGAGAAGGTTGGAGAGTTGGGGATGGATAGGTCGAGGGGTAAATTTGTACTTTCAACTTTATACAATTCAAGTCTGAGATTTTGCTCATCAAATGAGCTGCACTTTTATTATTAAAATTAACCAATGAACATGTTCTCATTTAGGGAAAAGAACCCACTGACTTTCTCTGGGCCATTCCAGGAGATGCAGAAGAGTACCCATTGCCTTAGAACAGCCTGGCAGACTGTCTTTTGAGGGTGCTTACCACAGGCCTTCCCCATCCAGGTCAATCAACTGTGTCCATGTCCTGACCTTCAGCCTTGTGAGTCAGAAAGCTGGATGTGGTCTTATTAGCCAAACTCAGATGGTCCAATGGCTACAATCAGAACAAGTAAATAATAGCCACATGGACTGAAATGGTTTGCTCTGCCCTTGAATTCTCTTTCACCAGGCTAGTCTTCAGAAAGACGAGGTTAAGAGCACAGACTTTGGTACCCAATATGAACAGCCTGTGTTCAAATCCTGACTGTCAGTTACTGTGAGAATGGACAAGCTGTTGAACTTCTCTGAATCTCAGTTTTCTCAACAAGAAAGGTAGGATATTACAATTATCTCATAAGATGTTGTGTGGAGTAAGTGAGATGACGAAGTTAGAGCATTTAATGATTAAATGTCAGCTGGTTACAGGGCATCTTGCCACTGCTTCTGCTTCAGCTGGTATGGACAAAGTATATGCAGCTGGCTGGATGCAACAGACATTGGGGTCCTGGTCAGAGAGCTTCGAGTTTTCACCTAACAAAGAGACCTCATGATATAGTGACTTATGGAAGTTTATTTCTTTGTCACATAGCTTTGGGGGCTCCTCTGTTCCACACAGTCACTTAGGAATCCAAGGTTCCTTTCACCTGTCCCAGATTCATGTCTATGTGCATTGTTTTAAGGGTTAGGCCAGAAGTGGGAAATCACCTCTCACCTTCCCCAGCTGGGGACTCATTACTGTGGAGGAAAGAAAGAACTGGCATTGGGTGGACAGCTGTCCTTCTCCAGCACAATTGCTCTTGCCAACAGGATTGGAAATAGTCTAAGTTCGTTACGACGCCTCATCCCTGCTTCAGAGAAGGTCTCACCATTGGGGCTTATGGCTAGAAATCATTGAAGTTCATTGGCTTGGCCTCACCTTCCCTGTTAGCACTTAAGTGGATTTGGCCACGTTTTGCTTCTCTAGTACTCTTCTTTTCTAGGATTTGAAAATGTAGTCTTCCCCACCCCGCTCTCCTTGGGTTAGTAAAATTTGTGTTATTACAATCAAATTTTGCTAGCTTGGAGGCAAAGGTGATTTTGTCATTAAGGTTCAATATAGCCATTTGGACCAGAGGCATGGGTGCGTGTGTGTGTGTGTTTGCGTGTGTGTGTGTGTGTGTGTGTGTGTGGGTGTGGGTGTGTGGGTGTGTAGATGGGAGGATGATGTCCCCAGTATGTCATGGTCCTCAGGAATTGTGTGTGAGGACAAAGGCAAATGAGTGGCAGTGAGCTTCCCCACCCCCTGTGAGATGGAGTCTTGCTCTGTTGCCCAGGCTGGAGTGCAGAGGTGGGATCTCCACTCACTGCAACCTCCGCCTCCCAGGTTTAAGCAATTCTCCTGCCTCAGCCTCCGGAGTACCTGGGACTACAGGTACGCACCACCAGGCCCAGCTAATTTTTTTTTTTTTTTTTTTTGAGGCGGAGTTTCACTCTTGTTACCCAGGCTGGAGTGCAATGGCGCGATCTCGGCTCACCGCAACCTCTGCCTCCTGGGTTCAGGCAATTCTCCTGCCTCAACCTCCTGAGTAGCTGGGATTACAGGCACGCGCCACCATGCCCAGCTAATGTTTTGTATTTTTAGTAGAGACGGGGTTTTACCATGTTGACCAGGATGGTCTCGATCTCTTGACCTTGTGATCCACCCGCCTCGGCCTCCCAAAGTGCTGGGATTACAGGCTTGAGTCACCGCGCCCGGCGCCCAGCTAATTTTTATATATTTAGTAGAGATGGGGGTTTACCATGTTGGCCTGGCTGGTCTTGAACTCCTGACCTCGTGATCTACCCGCCTCAGCCTCCCAAAGTGCTGGAATTACAGGCATGAGACATCATGCCAAGCCAGCAGTGACATTTTTCTGGTCAGAAAAGGTTGGTGAGGGGTGGAGCATGAAGGATCCTATGCAAGCTGTATCCACAGGGAAGGCCAATCAGAACAGGACCTGCTGCACCCAAGGTGGGGATTGTGGGGAAACAAAAGGAAGAAGGAGACCTGGAACAGGCTGTGGGTATTGTAGGAATTCTAAAGTTCGAAGGTTTGGGGCCTGGGAATCGAAGATGCTTCATTTTGTCCTTATAAAAACATCAAGGCGATGTGGCAGGAAGAGCAAAAGGAGGGAGTTGGAAGGAAATGCAGGATTTCCACAGCACACCTTACTCCCCTTATACAATCCAGAACCACGTAACTTGAAGCACCTGAGTGTCTGCTGATGGCCAAGTTGGCACAAGGCAAAATGACAAGTTTAGCAGAAGTGGCCGTGGGTTGTAAGTACCGTGATGGCGCCCTGGAGGATACTCGGAAAGCACCTCACCTTGGCCCAGCGTTGCCCAGAGTGCCCTGGCACTTGCTGCTTGCCTGGTTTCTGGGGACTCCCTCCACCTCAGGAGCCCACTGGTGCTGACTGGGCCTGGGGCCTCTGGTTTGGAATGTTCCGAAGGAGTGAAAAGGTGCCGCTGAGAGAAAGAATTGATTTCTGAGTTTGGGAACTTCTATTCAATGTAATGAGTGTCTTCCTCACTGACACACTATTTGCTTTTAAAGTTTCCTTAGAAACCATGAATATCATGCTTAACTCACCCTTGGCTCCATTCAAACACTTTTTGTGTGTGAGTGCAAGTCACAAGGTCTGTTCTTTTCAGTTGCGGCCTCTTGCTTCTCCCGCTTTCCCTTGGTTTCTAAAGTGTGGCCATTCAAGAGGGCAAAGACCTCATTTGTCACGCCAAGATTTGTGTTTGTGCTCTTGGCAGCATGCGCCATTACCCTTTGCACACTACGTCTCTGAAGGAAAAGCATGTGCTCTAGTGACGCACTTTATGGTAGGAACTTCACCAGCAGTGGTAGCAACGTCGGCAGCGCACGGTCCCAAATCTGTGTTTTGGGCGTGCAGCCCTTTGCCGAGCTGTAGGGACGCATAGATGTTCCTCTCCCTGGCAGGCAAGGAGGCAACAGCACCCTGGTCCCCACATTCCAGGCCCTCTATGGTCCCCTCTCCTTCTCTCATTGCCCTTTCCACTGTCTCCCCTCCCCAGACTTCTGCACATTTCCAAAGGAAGGAGTGGTTGTCCAAACTCAGGGCTTGGCCACCCAAAGACAGTGCCAGAGAAAGTGCCTGAGCCTCCTCTTCCATGTGACCCAGCTCTAAAGAGACTGGGCTCAGCCCTCTGAACCTTACTGACTTATTTAGCTAAATGAGCTTTAGTTGCAGAATCATTTGGGCGTTGATTATGGCTGCAGGACAGAGAGGCCTCAACTGCTTTTAGGAGTGCTTTAGTTCTTGCAACTGGAAGCACAACCACTGTATTTCAGTGATACAGTTTTCTCCAAATAAAAATTGCTTTACTTTTTTTTCTGATTATTTAAGCAATACTGTACAAGCTTATTGTAAAGAATTCAGAAACTACAGGAAGGTCTAAGGAAGAGGGTTAATGAGCATTCACAGTTTCAGATCAAACCATGTATGCTTTCCCTGTGCATGCAAATATATTCATACTTTTTGAAAAAATTCGACTGCGCTATTCATGATGTTTTGTAAACTTTTGATCCATCATCTGTGATCACACAAAACCAGCCTAAAATGTAGAGCTATAAAATAGCAACCATTTTACTATATCACACGAATTCCACGGCTGAGAAGTTCAGCAGGACACAGTGGCTTTCCTTTGCCTCATCTGGGAACACTCAAATGGCCAGGGTGACTGGAGCATCTAGGATCTGGAAACTTCTGAAGACTTATTTCTTCACTTTCAGGGCTGGCACCTGGGTTGAGGAAATTGGAATTCTGAGCGGTTGTTGACTGGAGTGCCTGCAGGCAATATCTCCACGTGGCTTGGGATAATAACATGGTGGCCTCAGGACAGTTGGATTTCTTATATGGTGGCTCAAGGCTCTAAGAGTGAGTGTTCTGCCTAGTAAGTAAGGTAGAAGTTGGGTAACCCAAGGCTTGCAAGACATATAATGCCACTTCTGTCATACTACATTGGTCAAGCAGTAGCAAGCCCACCCAGTTTCATGGGGAAGGGGCAAGACCCCACTCTCTAAGGGAGGAGTGCCAAAGAACTTTCAGTGGTGTTTTAAAACTCTGACAACATTTTATTATTTTTTTATATAACATGGATAAGGTACTGGGTTGAGTGATGTTCCCCCCGCCCCCAGAAATGTGTCCAAGTCCTAACCCTCAGTACCTGTGAACATGACTTTACTTAGCGACAGGGCCTTTTGCAGATGTGAGCAAGTTAAGATGAGGTCATGTGGAATAGGATGAGCCCTAATCTAATGACTGGCATCCTTGTAAGAAGAGGGAAATTTGGACACAGACACACTGGGAGAGTGTCAAGTGGTGAGGCAGGGGAACATTAGAATCACACATCTATAAGGCAATACCAGAAGATAGGCAGAGCCAAGGAGGACCCTTCCCTAGAGGCTTCAGAGGAAGTATGGCCCTGCTAACGACTTAATTTTAGATGTTTAGCCTCCAAAACTGTAAGAGTATGCATATCTGTTGTTGTAGTTGCCATGAGTTTGTGGCAAGTACTTTGTTAAGGCAGCCCTAGGAGGAAAATACAGTTTTCCATATGTGCCTAGATCTGCGCCATCATTTCATAGGTGCACAGTATACATTGAATGCTTAACATCATGTATTCAATCAATCTTAAATAGGCCTAATACATGTAACCCAGTAATATGCATGAGCTTATATTCTATGCAATTAAGTACATGGCTCATAATCTCTCTCATAGATTTCCTTCGTTTCCTCTGCTGAGCCTAGCACAGTTATGGAGTTAGCTTCAGCAAAGATAAGTAACTTGTCACCACTAACAAAAGAGTATCACACAAAAACTGATCCCCTACAGCTCCTACGAGCATTAAATTAAAGGATTCCAAATATTAAGGATATTAAGGATTTAAAGAAATTCTTGGCTCTTCTGGAAACCTGCTTGGTTAGGTGACAAAGAACAGTTAAAAACTTTGGTCTAAAAGAGTGATTCAGTAAGGCTTTGAGTATTTTTAAGTGAAAGCGATTATAGCACAAAAAGGTTAGAATCCATTGTGCTTTACAGGTGTAGTGCTTCCAGTTCTTCAGCCACAAAAAAAGTATTAAACTCTCAAGCCTCTTGCCAAGTGTTAAGAAATGAGTCAGAAATGTAATGCTGACAGACGACATGGAAACACCTTTGCCTGATAGGCCTTGCACCCCTCGGTCCCTTTCTGCTGTCCCTTTATGATTTCTGGGTTGGAGGAGGCCTCCTGTGTTTTCTTTCTCAAGTTCAGCTCTCTCTTTTCTTTCCTTGGCCCCATTTGTGACTTCCTCTACGCAGAAGGGCAGACATGGGCACACCGGGAAAGGAGCCAGGGTGCCCCTCCCAGTCTCTACATGGGAGAAAGTCGGAACAGTAGACAAAACAGCAGCTTAAAACAGATTTTTATTCTTTACTTAAGAGACAGGGAGTTGCTCAGAAGTCAGCAGTCCAGTGCAGGAAAGGTGGTCCACATCACTTGGCATTATCTCATTACCAGTGGCTACACAGCAGAACACCCGAATTCAGAAGCTGAAAGCAACAGCAATCATTCATTTTCCTCATGAATCTATAAGGTAGGCACAGCACGGTGGGAACAACTGATCTCTGTTCCCTATGGCATCAGCTTAAGTGGCCCAAAGGCCGCTGGGGACTCGACAGCTGGTGTCTTGAGTCACCTACAGGCTTGACTACTCACACACCTGATGGAGAATGCTGGCTGTCAGCTGGGACCTCATGAAGCTGTGGCTGGAAATATGTCTGGGCAGCTGCTCCATGAGGCTGCCTGGTTTCCTCACAGCATAGTGGCTGGGTGCTAAAAGGAGAATCTCAAGAAGTAGGAAGCAGAAGATGCTCCTCCTCCTTTTTTTTTGAGATGGAGTTTTACTCTTATTACCCAGGCTGGAGTGCAATGATGTGATCTCAGCTCACACAACCTCTGTCTCTTGGATTCAAGAGATTCTCCTGCCTCAGCCTCCCAAGTAGCTGGGATTACAGGTATGTACCACCATGCTCAGCTAATTTTTGTATTTTTAGTAGAGACGGGGTTTCTCCATGTTGGTCAGGCTGGTCTCGAACTCCCAAACTCAGGTGTTCCACCTGCCTCGGCCTCCAGAAGTGCTGGGATTATAGGCGTGAGCTACCAAGCCTGGTCGAGGCTTCCCATTCTTAACACTTAGATCCAGAAGCTAGCACAGCATCACATTTGGCCAAGTAATCACAGAGCCTGTATTCAGGGGTTGGCAAAGACCCCAGCTCCCAATGGCAGCACCACAGAACATGCATGTCATTAGTCAGAACCCAGTGTCAGAATCACTGTTATTGGCAAGGGAGGCTGGAAAATTTAACCTTTATTCTTGAGGGGGATTTTATGCCCAGTTAAAAATGAGACATTTATTACTATGGAAAAAGGAGAAAATGGATATTAGGGACAGTTAGCAGTCTTTGCTGCTGACAGCAAACCGCAAATGACTTGAAGACAGGAGCTCAGGTGGCAGGTGTGGTAATGGAAACGAAGGGGGTGTGAGAGAGGCTAAGGGATGAGGACCAGCAGGCTCGGAGATGACTTGGGCTGCCATGTTTGGGGGTGTGTGTAGGGGTGGGTAAGGGTGTACATGAATGGAGGGCCGGAACCACCGGAGCTGTCTAGAGACTGCCAGCCAGAGGCAGAGTCAAAAACTAGCATTTCCGAGGTCAGTCTGGTACCAGACGAATTTCTTAGACATTCATCAAGACCAAGATGATCAAGAATTACCCTTCCAGAGCTCAGGGCCAGATTCTGAAGCATCTTGATCTTAAGTAGAGCAGATCACATCACAGTTTTCAGAACCTGCCACGGCAGTGTTTTCGGTCCGCTCTGCTCTCGTTGCACCTTGCCACTATCCCGTCATCCTTGTGACTGTGCAAATAATAGAATGTGGAGGAAGAGATGCAACATGACTTCTGAGACTGGGTCAGAAAGGTATTCTGCCTTCCACCTGGCTCTGGCTCAACAGGGACATGTGCCTTGGGAGGCCTGATGTATCTTGGGAGGAGTCCAGCTACTCCAAAGCCACCAGGCTGGAGAGAAAGAGATGCCCTAGGAACCCCTAGTTCCTAGAGAAGGAGCTAAGACCATGCCACCCCCAAGTATGCCAGTTTGGCATAATAATTATTTTGAGCTGAAGGCACTTGAGAAACAACAGATGGACGCCCCCCCCCACCCCCTGCTTTTAAACCTGAAGCAGGACATGTAACTTTCCATGAGAAAGATACTATCCCTGCCTCACCATACCAGGAGAGAAGAACACCCTTCTCACTAGAGACTGAGAATCAACAAATTTGTATAAGAAAGTTTACCAAAGAAACCCTTGCCTGCCGTTAGTTTCATACCCTTTACCACCATGTAACTCCTAGTGGCTTCTCCACATTTCCTGCCACTAGCCCAGACTGCTCTCTTCTTATTTCTTCGTGAACTTTTCATTTCTTTGTCTAAAAGGCATACAAGCTTTCTACTTTGGCCATTTATCTGGGTCTCTACCCTCTTGTGAAGAGAGTAAGTATGTATATGCAAAATTATCAAAACATATATGCTTTCCTCCTATTTAATCTGTCTTATGTCGGTTTAATTATTAGATCCAGCTGAAGATCCCACCGCGGGAGAGAAGAGCTTATTCTCTCTCCAACACTAGCCACAGTGCCAGACATCTGAGTGAGTGAGAATTCGCATGTGATTCCAGCCCCCAGGCTTTGTGTCTTCCAGCTGAGACCCCAGACAAGCCATCCCTTGAGCCTTGTGTATAACTCCTGACCCATGGAATCCATGAGCATAATAAATGGCTGTTTTATGCCACTAGGTTTTGGGTGATACGTTATAAAACCACAGTAACTAGAGCAGCAGGGAACCCAAGGCTATGGTGAATGGCAGGTCTCCCCAAGGCTTGGAGTCCTGCAGATCCTTTTCAGCAGAGCAGCCAATGGGAATGAAGCACCTGGGGTGTTTTATGCATCTTAATGCCAACCTGAAGTACATAGTTGGGTTGATCACAGGGTACTTCCACCCACTGAGACCCATAGCCTTTGCGCTGATGGCACTGGTGGGGACTAAGGACAGAATGTCCTGCTCTGAATCGTCCGTGGTGTCGACGTCAGCTTTCTTATGTGCACTCCTCCCTTCCTGATCCTCCTGTCTCCTTGTCCACTTTATCACAGTAGCAGTGTGAACTTCCAGTCATGGCTGAATGTTACAAGGATTATTCCCTGGCCTCCTAAAGAGGCCACAGAAACCTTGAAGTCCTGGGTTAATTTGGCATAGAGCAAGAAGCTGTGATGTTCTTTTTTTTTCTTTTTGAAGCAGAGTCTCACTCTGTTGCCCAGCCTGGAGTGCAGTGGTGTGATCTCGGCTCACTGCAGCCTCTGCCTCCTGAATTCAAGTCATTTTCCTGCCTCAGCCCCCTGGAGTAGCTCAGATTACAGGCACCCACCACCACGCCTGGCTAATTTTTGTATTTTTAGTAGAGACAGGGTTTCACCGTGTTGGCCAAGCTGGTCTCGAACTCCTGACCTCAGGTGATCCACCCACTACAGCCTCCCAAAGAGCTTGATTACAGGTATGACCCACCATGCCTGGCCATAAGTAGCTGTGTTGTACAAATGAGGACTGGATTTTGAGCTGAAGTTCAAAGTTTCAAACCTCGAATTCCATCAGTTTGTAGCCATGACACCTTGGCAAGTTATTTATCCTCTCCCAAATCATTTCTCATCAATGAAACGGGAGATGAGACGACCCATGTCACAGAAACATGTCATAGGAGTACAAGGATGAGGAACATGGATGTTTCATGAATACATATCAAAATATCACCTCCACCCCCGACTCCCCGGCCATTCCTCCCACCTCAACTGCTCCCGCAGCTGTTAAGAGAAAATATCAGAAGGGATGAAATCTGGAAAGTACAAATTAAAGCCAGCTCAGGGGAGACTGAGCAGAATGCTAGGTCTAGGGCTTTTGCCTTTGGTAAGGGCTTACTTTAATTGAGGAGCAAATTGAAACCCAGAGAGTGTTTAAGCAGCTTGCCCGCAATCACAGAGCTAGTTCACGGCAGAGCTAGGATTAGTTTGTCAGTCCCTGTGCCCTTTCAGCCGCATCACGATGAACAACGTAACTCAGGAAGCAGGACTCAAGAGGCTAAAGCAGATGTGGGGACGGGGAGGGATTCAGCACACGCTGAGGCTTGGCCTTCCCAAGGCATGTCCAAACAGAGAGTGGCTGAAGCTCTGGAAAGGCCACCAGGAAAGCCGCCAGAGTTCCACACAGTCGTTTCCTTCCACTTAGTACTGGGTTGTGTGCACAGAAACAGAGGAAGTGGCTACACATGGCGGTTGAGGGAACGCCCAAGAATCAGGAGGGTACAGAGTGTGAAGAAGTAAACTAAGTCAGATCCAAGCCTGACTCAAAGCAAGAAGAATTCTGCAGATCTGCAAGTTAGGTTGCTCATGATTACACAAAAATGCCCAGTTTGCTCCCAGATTGGGCAGGCCCCATCTCCTTCTCATCTGCAATTATAGCTCTTCAAGGTGAGGGACTCATCCTATAGCTGTGGAAGATTCCAGGCAAATCAATACACTGTCTCTGGATGTCAGGTGAGTTCCACAAACATAACTCTTCAGCCATGGCCCATTAATCAGATCTGATGTCTTAATTTACTTTGGAAATAAACATGCCACTTACAATGTGATCCATCACAAACATTTTTACTTCCCAAATGCCAGGGGAGTTACCTCTGGAGAACAGAGAAGAATTAAGCCTTTTGCTAAACAAAGGCATTCTCGCTTTGTGTAACCAGACACAGGAGATAGAATCTGAGTGTGCTTTTACTGTCTTCTGTGCTGGAGATGCCATTTTCTCCCTGTCACCACCACACCTGCCCCTCGCAGCCCTGCAGCAGAGGCCCCACGGTTTTAGAGGCCCTGCCCAAGGAAACCCTGGGGTCAGCCCATGATGCGTCCAGCTGCATACTTGGGAATAGGCAGCCACCATCAGTTAATTAAAGGTCACGAAGACAGAGGAGCAGAAGCTGCCTTTGTGGGGAGCCATTTTTGACCTGCTCTCCTGACATCCCAGAATCAATTAGTTGTACAGCAGCAGCAAGAGGTCCCACTGCCCCAGGGAGAGATAGTGACAGACAATAGGTGAGCTGGTTTCACATACTTTCCTGTTGTCTGCATGAGGCCAGCTGTACTTCCTGCTCTGGTCTTGCGAGATGTCCCCAGAACCTTAGAATAAATCCTCTTCACTTCTGTGAGCTTGAGGGAGTTCTATCTCTTGCAATCAGTTTTCTTGATTATGATACACACTGGGCTCAATTTTAGGTGGTGGGGAGAGGCAAGAATGATGAACAACAAGGAGTCACTTTATCCTTTTGAAATAGACTCCCATGTATTTTGTTCCCTTGTACTTACATCTACACTTACCCAATGTGTATTTCGCTTGTTGGATAGTTTAAGCCATTACTGTTGGCTAATTATTCAAAGTTTGCTAATCTTTCCTAACTAGGCTGAAAACACCCTGATGTCGAGCACCATCTCATAGGCTGGGTGTGGCAGCACTACGCCTGTAATCCCAACACTTTGGGAGGCCAAGGCGGCAGGATCACTTGAGCCCAGGAGTTTCTAGACCAGCCTGGGCAACATGGTGAAACCCTGTCTCTACAAAAAATACAAACAGTTAGCTGGACATGATGACACACACCTATAGTTCTAGCTCCTAAGGAGGCTGAGGTGGGAGGATTGCTTGAGGTCAAGGCTGCAGTGAGCCGAGATTGTACCACTGCACTCTAGCCTGGGTGAGACAGCGAGACTGTCAAAAAAAAAAAAAAAAGGTAATAATGAGAACCATATCATATATATTTTCTGCAACCCCTAACAGTGCCAGATATATTTTAACCAATAATTATATTAACCAAAGGATGTAAATATAGACTCATTGAGTCAACACGTTTATTTAATAAATGCAAATTTCATTTATTCCCTCCTTCATCCATCTATTTATCGAGTTGCTGGTTCACTTGGAGTTGGAGAGAAGCTAGAATAGTTTGAGTTTTTGTACTTACCCAAATGTAAGGGGATGTGAGAGTCTAGTAAATAGGGATACAGAGAAAAGTACACATGTGAGGCTTTTAGGAGTAAAGTCAACAGCATTGAGCGACTAGAATTATCATAGATTGGAAAGAGAAGCTCATCAAGGATCGGAACAAATTTTAGTAGATTCCCAAGAGGATGGGCATGGCGAGGTCGCCAGGAGGGTGGGGCTGGCCTTAGGAATATTGCAAAGTGCATTTTCCTCCTCAAGAAACTTTTTTTCTTGAAAAACAAACAATAGTTTCTAAATATATATTTTTCTTAGATACAATATATGCAATGTATGTTTTTGCATTTGCCAATTGTACCCAATAGTTTCCTTTCTGTAATTTTTTTTAAGTACTGACACATTTAATGTGTCCATACAGTCTGGCTTAGGTTACACTGGCTGAAGCACATTACCGTTTGTGTGTGTGTGTGTGTGTGTGTGTGTGTGTGTGTGTGTGTGAAAGAGAGAGGGAGAGAGAGAGACAGTTAGGCACTTGCCTGATAGGGACTTTCAAACTGGTCAATAAAATAAAAAGCATTTACTACTGCCAGCCTTAACAAATACTAGTCCCTGTCATTTTCTCTAAGTCCAGGTTTACAGTGGTATTTTATTTATGCTTTTGTATGATTGCCACATTTAGCAGAATGTCTTGAAAGGTATGTTCTTATGGTACTTTTTAAAAAGTTTGAAATTTATTAACTAAGAATGAGGTTTTCTCTCTCTTGCTCCCTCATTTTTTGTGTTTCTTTTAAAATGTTATGGTTCATTTTTATTATTTTAAGGTTCATAACAGCCAAGAAGTTCTAACTCTAAATTTACTTTATTCATTCAATAACTAGGCAAGACACATATCTTCTATTTAGCTAAAGACTGGGCATATTTTTTTTTTTGAATGTGCTAAGATTTCAAGCCAATTTTTGTATATCTCCAGGACTCCTTCCAAGTGTGTAAAACTAGATTTGTCTGCAAATGACTAGTGCAGAAAGAGAAAAATAGATCCTCTTGTTCATTTTCTCCTGAAAACATTGATCCAGGCTGTATATTAAGTACCCATCTGTCCAAGACAATGTCTGAGAAGAATAAAGCACGATCTCTGAGGGCAAGAAACTCATGAGCAGAGGCATTCCCACCAGGATGAAAACAGCATGTTTCTTGGGTAAATTCAAAAATTAATGTTGCATGTCATAGTAGAAGACAGCTTAGAAATTTTGATCTTGGCTTCAGGGAAACTTTGCTCATTGATGAGTACTGACTGTTGGAAGTGGCGTGAAGCTGGAGTCAGGGGTTCCCTGGAGAAGGGCAATACGGGTGGGCCTCATGGAGGAGGTAGGACTCGAAAAGGTTGCTGAGGAAGCATTGGCACTAGAAGAGCAGAGAGAAGGGGCAAAGGCTGACCCCTGGTCCCAAGGAAGTGGAGGGCCAGTTAAAAAGCCCTCCCGGTAGGCAATGAGACTGGAGAGGTCTGCTTGGCCAGGTTGTGCTGCACCTTTGACTTCTGTGACTGCAGTCTACCTCAATCCTCTTCCATGTCCTCGCTGTGTCAAGGGTAACATGAACAGATCCTGAATAAATATAGTTGCATGCCAAGTTGTATTTGGGAAGATTACTGTGGTCCCACTAGGTGGAAAAGATGAGAGACTGCAAGAAACTAGAGGTGACAAGTTAGGAAGCCGTTATCTAGGAAAACAACGAGAACTTCAGGAATTTAGATGGGATTGCGATTGCCCTGTGGTTTTAGATTCCAGAACTACACAAACAGAAAGCATGGTTTTTAAAATATGACTCCCCCAACAGAAAGGAAAATGACCACGTCGAGGTTTCACTTGGGAGTGACTGAAGATGGACGTCTGGCATTCCCATCAGACTTCTTCCTCGGTGAGTCCACCCCTGCCTGGTCCCACATTTCCCCTCCCTTCCCTTGTTCAGGTACTGGAGCTTTGTGTTTACCATCAACCAACTATCAGCAAAGAAATGCTTCCCTTTAGCGAATGTAGCAAAGACTAACAAGACTTGCTGGCAGCTGATTAGTTCTGGGATTTCTTGTCCAGATGGAGCCTCCCTCGAATCATCCTCTTTATCAAAGCCCTCCACGTGGGTGGTGCTGGTTTTATTGAGCCCAATCTCTGTTCAGTAAATTGTTGCTGTGTAGCAAGCAACACATCTGATTGTCAATGCCAGTTAAGATGCTAAGCCCTCTGTGTTAGGGGACAAACCCAGAGACACCTGCGCTCCTCCCCAGCTGGGATTTTCTCACCAGACTGAGCTTGGGCCATTCACTTCAGCCTTTTGCAGAGCTTCCTCTGGGATGTGAGTGCCAAGAAAGCCACTGTGTTCAGGTTGTCCATGAGAATTTGCTTCTATTCCCTGGCGGGGCCTGGGAACAGAGCCTCCCTAGAAACAAGAAGTGGAGACCTTTGGAGAAAAACTAACTTCATGAGTAAAATTCTGTTTTCCTTTAAAGGATTCTGGTCATTCTGTTAGAAATTAAGAGAGAGAAAAACAGATTACGGTTGACTAGTATAGGCCCCAGGCATCTTGATCCTTTTTCCTCTGTTAGATTTCTTGCAATCTCTCAGATGGTAGCAGATGCCTGTATCCTAAACTGAAATTATTTTTCTCTGGGCCAGAATACTCTTAGGAAATCCTAAGACATCCTAGGAGCATTGACTAGAAAAGCTCATGATGCAATGTTAGATACTTTCAGTTGTAACATGTTTTTTAATGTTGTGTTTATATCATTTTCTTTCCTAAATGTACAATCTGCTTGGGCTGGGTGTGGTGACACGTGCCTGTAACCCCAGCACTTTGGGAGGTTGAGGTGTGAGGATTTCTGGAGACTAGGAGTTCAAGACCAGCCTGGGCAACATAGTGCACAGAGACCTCTGTTCTAAAAAAAGAAAATAAAAGAAAAGAAAAAAAAAAGAAAATATTAGCCAGGCATGGTGTTGTGCACTGTCATCTCAGCTACTTGGGAGGCTGAGATTGAAGGATCACTGGAGCTCAAGAGTTCAGGGCTGCAGTGAGCTATGATCCAGCCACTGTACTCCAGCCTGGGCAACAGAGTGAGACCCTGTATCAAAGAGAAAAAAAAAATTAGAATCTGTTTGGAATTGAAAAAAAAAAGAAAAGTGAAACACATAAGTTAGCATCATTGGCTTTAAAAGAAACCTACCATGATCACTGGTTTTGGGGAGAGGGTTAGTGAGTGTGTTAAATCAAATGCCACTCATTTGTGGGTGTTTGATTTAGGTTGCTTCTTCTTTATAAAACCTTCCCTGAATCAGTAGGGCCCACAGTCACCTCTTCTCTGGGCTACTGTAAAAGTGATAGTTCTATACAATTTAGTCCTTCATTGTAAATGGCCTTGCATTATTCACCACTGTATGTGCTGTTTCTGTTTCCCTAACCAGATGGTAAGCTGTCTTAGGAAGCATGACTCCCACTAGACTTTGTATGTTTGTTTGTTTAAGATTGGGTTTTACAGTGTTTCCCAGGCTGGTCTTGAACTCCTTGGATCAAGCAATCCTCCCACTTCAGCCTCCTAAAGTGCTGGGATTACAGGTGTGAGCCACTGCGCCTGGCCTTGCTAGACTTCTTATTTCCTAAAAGCGAGTTTCCTTCTGAGAACATAGTATCTGAAAAACACTGGCTGAAACACTGAGCATGGAAGTTGGGCTCATTTCAGATCTGGCTCTGGGTCTTCACTACAGGAAGAGCTCAGGCTTAGTGTGACCCAGGCCTTGCTATGAGGAGAAGCTGTGTCATGATAAAGTCAATCACTTGTTATGACAGCCATGAGTGGCAGTGGATAGTCTGGTTAAGAAGAAAGGCCTTTCTGGGGGTCAGCAAACCTGGACCCAGATCTTACTTTTCCCACTTACTAGCTGTGTAGCATTGGACAAGTTATTTTACTGATTCTTACCTTCCTCATGTATAAAATGGAGATCAAAATAGTACCTACCACTTAGCATTTTTTTGAGAAATAAAATAAGTTACATAGAACCATATGCCCCACTTCCCCAGCTGGGCGTATAAGTAATATAATTCCACTGGCTACACTGTCAGTTCAGCGCCTACATTCCTAGATCAGGAACGTTCAGAATCCTTTCCTTCCTTGTGGACCCCCTCCCAAGGTCCCACCTGGATACCCAGAAGCGCTTACTCGATCTCAAGGGTCAGTTTTGGATGTTGTCACCCTGCTGGGAATTCCAGCCTCCCCAGATGACTTCTGCTGTAATCATGTTGCTGCCAGAGCCTGATGGTGCTGCTAAATCCGCTGCAGCTTGGCGAGCCATAGCAGAGCCCCTGCCACTGTTTGCCTGGCTGTGGCTCCTCAGGCCAGGAGGGAGGCTATTTCTGGGTTGCCAGTGTGTAGGTTTTTTTTTTTTTTCTTTTTTGAGACAGGCTTGCTCTGTTACCCAGGCTGGAGTCCAGTGGCACAATCTCAGCTCACTCTAACCTCCACTTCTCGGGTTTAAGGAATTCTTCTGCCTCAGCCTCCCGAGTAGCTGGGACTACAGGCGTGCACCACCACACCTGGTTACTTTTTTGTATTTTAGTAGAGACAGGGTTTCCCCATGTTGTAGGTTGGTCTCAAACTCCTGAGCTCAGGCAATCTGACCACCTCAGCCTCCCAAAGTGCTAGGGTTACAGGTGTGAGCCACCGCACCTGGGCACCAGTGCGTAGCTTTTTAATAGAACTTCCCATGGCTGCTTGGGTTTACTTTGAGTCAAGGGCAATAATAAATTCATATATTATCCCCTAATGTGCTTATGGAGACTAACCGGGAAGATATTTCAGCTAAAAGTGTGATCCTGCCTAAGGCAAAAATGTTTCAATTGGGTCTTTGTGTAGGTGGAGTGTGGCCTTGTTTGAAAAGATTAATAAGGACAGGCCAGCTTTCTATGCACTGACGGCCTATGGGGGATGGTTTTGAACACACAAAAAATGAACAACAACAACAGTTTGTTTCTATGTTGCTTAAATGCAGGTAGGGGAATCATTATAGGTTACGTGGCATTCAGGCACAATGTTTCTTTCCCTTAAAATTGGGAAGTTTGTGTGTGTGTTGCAATAGTTGACCACCAGGAGACTGAGGAGGCATAGCTTTGCCACACACAGATGGCTGGTCTTGGAAGACGCGACCTGGAGTGCCCAGACCTATTCTGGGCTGTCCTGTGGAAATGCCTCAGTGTTATTCTAGGCTGAATCTCCTGGACAGACAGGCCATGCTGGTTGGCCAACATACATCACCAAATCCTTTACCACTTACGCTGTGGTTAAAATGTGAAAAGAAGGTCAAAAGGTAGTATCGCAGGCCGGGCATGGTGACTCACGCCTGTAATCCCAGCACTTTGGGAGGCTGAGGCAGGAGGATCATCTGAGTACAAGAGTCGAGAACAGCCTGGGCAGCATGGTGAGACTCCATCTCTACAGTAGAGTTTTAAAAGTTAGCCAGGCCTCGTGGCATGCAGCTGTAGTTGCCACTGCTCAGGAGGCTCAGGTGGGCAGATCACTTGAGCTCAGAGGTCGAGCCTGCAGTGAGTTGCTACCATGCCCCTGCACTCCAGTCTGGGTGACAGAGGGAGACTCTGTCTCAAAAAGAAAAAAAAAACCAAAACCCAGAGTAATATCACCGTGTACATGTCCTGACAAACTTCCTGCTTTCTGCTTGGGAGGACTGAGGAGGAATTGGCAACACAGAATCATGCAGCAGGAAGAATTCACGGTTGTACCTATAAAGCAGTCTTTTGAATTGGGTGGGTGGGGTGGGTTGAGAGTCACAGAGACCTGGCTCCACCCCACTGGTCTTCTGTCACACTGGTTTCTGTGATCTTGAATGAAGGGACATGGGACTTCCCCTGAGTTAGATGACCAGTGTGAATGATTTGCTGGGCCCAGCTTGTGTGGATTGGTAGGACAGAGTCAGAGTGAGAGCAAATTGTGCAGTAAGGTGGACTGTAGCAGGAGCATAAACAAAAAGCCCTAGCTGATGAAGCGCCTTCCGACAGAGGTGGCTTAAATTCGCCTTCCCCAGCAACACCATCTACGGGATGGAGTAACACACAGCAGTGTGTTTCCACAGACCAAGGGAAGTCTAACCCCTATGAATAGAAGATGGGTTTTTCCTAAAGATAAACCTTCCTAAGGGTTCCTCCCTAAGAGAAGAATGGAGAAGAATGGCCCTCAAGACAGGAAGCTGAATTGGGAATTGGGGTGTGAATTATATAAATTTTGTTTTCCTTTTCCTTGCACTCTGGAAATGGCCAAATTTAGTGCCAAGTTTTAAGCTTTTCTCCTGTGCGTTACATCCTCTAGCCACCCCAAGTCCTTCACTAGCAACTGTTGACATCTGCAGCCTGGTGTGATGATGCTGTGGGGAAATGAGGGACAGGGCACAGCTGGCCATGGGGGCTGTGTTAGTCCGTTTTCTGCTGCTATACCAGAATACCACAGGGCAGGTAATTTACAAAGAAAAAAATGTTGATTTGGCTCATGGGTCTAGAGGCTGGAAAGTCTAAGAACATGGCACTGGCAGCTGGCGAGGGTCACCCCATGCAGCGGGGCAGAAGGCATGAGTGTGTGAGGTACAGAGTAAATCAAGCTGGACTCATCCTTTTATCATAATAACAGCTTTGATCTATTCACAAGCACAGAGCCCTTATGGCCTAATCACTTCTTAAAGGTGCCACCCCTTAATACTATCACAATGGCAATTGTATTTCAACATGAGTTTGAGAGGAGACATTCACACCATAGTAGGATCATAGCTTGCTCCATGTCACCCTGCTATGAAGCCAGCAGCAAAGTCAGGGCAAGCCAAGGATGGAAGGAGCCCATGATATAGAGGAGCACGGCCTGACTCGTGAACAGGCATATGTATATAAATACAGAGATATCTGACAAATACAGCAGGGGAAGGAGTCCTTGCTGGGGAAAGAGGTGAGCACTCTGTAAGGTTAATGGGAATCTATTTCCATTTTCTTTTGGGCAGCCCCTCTTCCAGGGAGGAAATCTATTATTCCCAACTCCTGATGGCAGAGTTAAAGCCTCACAGGTCTGAATAGATATTCCCCTTGTATACTCAACTTTTGGTGGAACAGCTAACCCACGGATCCAGTGAGCCTCTAATCTTACAGTGAATTATTTAAATCTGAGAATCCTAAGTCTTATTTTGAGTACCCTCGTCCATCTAATATCTTTTAATAATTTTGAATCTCAAAAAAGAAGGGAATTGTCCTTATGTAAAAGTTGGTATGTAAACAACTGGTTGTAAACAGGTTGATGGGTGAACAAGTGGTTATTTATATACTATTATTGTACTATATACCTCAACAGTATATAATAGTACCTGGCCAAGCCAAAGACATAATCTATTGCTGTCTTCTGCTGGAAAAGAGAATTGCTCTTACCAGAATAAAGGACTGTGCTCCAAAGGTGAGTTCATGTTTTCACCTCTGTAGACTAAAAACTGTCAATAACTTCCACAAGCAAAAAACAAAAGCAAAACACCCCTTAATGTCCCTTCTCTCCGTGGTGCCCAATTACTTGCGCCTGCACGCAGCATGCACTCATTGTTGGTGTTGCCAGTGTTCCAGCCCCTTCTACTGAATCCTGCAATGCCCTCAGAGCCTGCTGCTCTTTGTTAGTTCACCTGGCAATTAATATTATGACGTTGAAAACACCACCATTCATTGAGAGTGGAGGGGTACAGCACTGTTGCTTCCAATTCAGATGGTCTGTGGTAGAGACTACAAGTGGTCACCTAGTTCCATTCTTCTACTTTTGTGCACAGTAACAAAGTTGCCAAGATTTTTCAGAGCACATGGCCACCTAGGGTACAGTGTGACTGTCTGTGCTTCCTATGCAGTTAGATGTGGGCATAAGACAACATCCTGGCCAATGGATTGCGAATGGATGTGATGAGGCCATCTGCCAGGTTGTGTCCATGAGAGGAAGGTGTACACCCTCTTTGCCCTTTCTCCTTTCACAGAAGGAGGACACGTTGTGGAAGAAGCCAATCTTCTAGGGAAGCCAAGCAGCCAAATCAAGGAAACCTGGGTTTCTGACACCAGTACCCAGTGGTAGAAGTTCCCAAAATTCTTGTTTCATAGCGTAGTGTTGCCATAACTTTTTCACATTGACTGTAGGCCAAAAGAATGCCTAAAAATTCTATTTTTAAGCAGTTGTATCCAAACAATTTACTATGTCCTAAGAACTTAGAAGCCATTTGAAAAAAAAACTAATTCAAATACATTGAAAGAAAAAAATACTCTTTTTTTTTTTTTTTTTTTTTTGAGACAGAGTCTTGCTCTGTCTCCCAGGCTGGAGTGCAATGGCACAGTCTAGGTTCACTGCAACCTCCACCTCCCAGCTTCAGGTGATTCTCCTGACTCAGCCTCCTTAGTAGCTGGTACTATAGGCACCTGTCCCCGTACCTGGCTAATTTTGGTATTTTTAATAGAGACAGGGTTTCACAATGTTGGCCAGGATGTTCTCAAACCCCTGACCTCGTGATCTGCCTGCCCTGACCTCCCAAAGTGCTGGGATTACAGGCATGAGCCACTGTGCCTGACCTCTTATTTCTATTCTTAGGTAATCACAATCACTTACTAGTAAGATGTGTGTACCTGTTGAGCACTGCACAACTTCCTAAAGCTTGGGATCACATTGAGCAATAGTACTGCCATTTACTTGCATTTTATCAGAGCAATCATTGAAAACCCAGCTTTTCAAAGGTGTGATATCATCAAAGAGATTGTGACAAGATCTAAAGTTTGAACTCCAAACTACCTCAAGCTAGTAGTCTGACAAATGTCAAGGTATCAGTGAATTTTCTTTGAATAAGTAAAATTTATTAGGGTATCCTGTGGTGCCTGGGTGCATAGTTTGGGAACCACATTTATACTAGCTCTGGACTGCTTATATAAGAGAAAAATAAACTTCTCTTGTCTTTAAACCTCTGTGATTTCAGAGCTTAAGAGCAGTTAGGCCGGGCGCGGTGGCTCAAGCCTGTAATCCCAGCACTTTGGGAGGCCGAGGCGGGTGGATCACGAGGTCAAGAGATCGAGACCATCCTGGTCAACATGGTGAAACCCCGTCTCTACTAAAAATACAAAAAATTAGCTGGGCATGGTGGTGCATGCCTGTAATCCCAGCTACTCAGGAGGCTGAGGCAGGAGAATTGCCTGAACCCGGGAGGCGGAGGTTGCGGTGAGCCGAGATCGCGCCATTGCACTCCAGCCTGGGTAACATGAGTGAAACTCCGTCTCAAAAAAAAAAAAAAGAGCAGTTAGATACCATACCCATCTTATCTAATAAAAGGTTTAAACTATTAAGACAAAAGTGAAAATGTGACTAGGCAGTTTAACTTGAAAGTTGTACATAGACACAGACATCCCCACCTGCAATCACCGTCTGTTCCCCCAGGCTGGTCCTCAAGTTGTGTCTCTTTTCCTCTCATTTCCTTCCTTCTGCCTCGGAATTTGTTCCATTTCACTAGCTGCTGGCTCTCAGGGCAGCTGCTCTCCATGATCCCTGCGGCCTTTCTCTTCCAGAGACCCCTGTGTCTCTGGCCAAGCTGTGCCTTGCTGAAGGGACTGTAGTTGCTTGTGTGGCAAACCCTGAGGCACTAGGGCCAGCTTTTCTCCCCTCGCCACCCACATGCCTTTCTAACTTAAGGAAAAAAATTCCACTCACCTTCAGGGAGCAATTCAAGAAGTCAGGTATGGAGCAAAGCTTTTGGTTCCATGATAGGTTGAGTCCTCTAAACTACCTAAGAGGTATATTTCAAAATGAAGAAAGAATTTTAATTATAAAGAATTAGTCAGGTATGAAAATCATTTAATCTTTGACAAGCACCTAAAGCCAAACTCTCTGGGGTGCCCAACAGCCCATGAACTTGGAAGAGAAGTTGTTTCCTTCCCAAAGCTGACCTTTGAAAGTGAAGATGCAGAAGATCAAACACCGCAGGTTCTCACTCACAGGTGGGTGTTGAACAATGAGAACACATGGACACAGGGAGAGGAGCACTACACACTGGGGTCTGTTGGGGGGAAATAGGGGAGGGAAGGTGCAGGGTGGGGAGTTGGGGAGAGATAGCAAGGGGAGAGATGCCAGATGTAGGTGATGGGGAGGAAGGCAGAAAATCACACTGCCACGTGTGTACCTATGCAACAATCTTGCATGTTCTTCACATGTACCCCCAAACCTAAAATGCAATAAAATAAATTAAAAAAAAAAAAAAGAAAGAAAGTGAAGATGCTGCTCTAATATTACTTCTACTGGCCAGAGAGGGGAATGTCCAGGCTACGAAGTCTACAAAACTAGAGGAAACCAGAGCCCCGTGATGTTGATTCCCTTCTAACTCCTACAGAGAAGCTTTCTCTCCATGTCTTCGTTTGAAAGACTCTCGGTCAAGAGATCGAGACCATCCTGGTCAACATGGTGAAACCCCGTCTCTACTAAAAATACAAAAAATTAGCTGGGCATGGTGGCGCGTGCCTGTAATCCCAGCTACTCAGGAGGCTGAGGCAGGAGGATTGCCTGAACCCAGGAGGCGGAGGTTGCGGTGAGCCGAGATCGCGCCATTGCACTCCAGCTTGGGTAACAAGAGCGAAACTCCGTCCCCAAAAGAAAAAAAAAAAAGAAAGACTCTCACTCTACACCTAAGCTGGAGTGCAGTGGCGAGATCATGGCTCACTGCAGCCTTGACTTCCTGGGCTCAAGCAGTTCTCCCACCTCAGCCTCTAGAGTAACTGGGACTGCAGGCCTACACCACCATGCCCAGCTAATTTTTAAAGTTCTTTGTAGAGATGGATTTTTACCATGTTGCTCAGGCTGATCTCAAACTCCTAATCATCCTCTTGCCTGGACCTCCCACAGTGCTGGTATGATAGATGGGAGCCACTGCATCCAGCCCCCTCCAAGTCTTAAGGCAAACTGTAGCCACTTTCCTCTTGAGGTGAAGTAGTCCTGGTCTTTGCCAATTGAATTCTTCCAACATTATTGAGTAGTTATAAATTCAAGTGCGATAGCAATCCATTCCCTCTGACGCTGGCTATTAAGGCCAAAAGGGGTATTTCAAATGCTCTCAGATGTGTCAGCTTCTGTGCGGAGTTGAGTCTAGCAAAGGGTGTTTTATTTATGTGGTTCTAGAGGGAGGGCATTTTTAGTTACTGAAATAGTTGAAAATCCTACTCTTAATCACTTCCTTAAGACCCTTTTGTTTTAGTGCCATTCTTTGTTAAAGCATACGTCAGATTACTGGTTTCTTTTGAGCAGAGGCTGCAACAGATCAGGCCTGTCTCCCTAAGCCAGATCCATGTGATTATTGCCTTTGATCTGACAGCTACCGGCAGGAATGTAGATAGTGCTGGTGATGTGGTTTCCCCCTGCTCAGTGATCCCTTGCTTATACCTGAGTAGCTCTCCCCAAACCCTAACCCCAATTTTTGGTCTTTATTCCAAGAATGCAAACCTATTTAAATATCCAACTAAGCAGCTATCAAGGGGGAAGGAAAGTACACTTTCGAAAAAAAGGTATGATGACATGTTTCAAACTCAAGCCCTTTTTTCTCAGACAGTCCCCTGCTTTGGCATCCTGTCCACATGGCTAGTGTGTAATCCATTGCTTGCTTACTGGTCTCCCTTCCTCCCTGGATCCTGAGCTCCATGAGGGCAGGAAGCATGACATG
Source organism: Sapajus apella (assembly GCF_009761245.1). NCBI lineage: Eukaryota > Metazoa > Chordata > Mammalia > Primates > Cebidae > Sapajus > Sapajus apella. The sequence continues at coordinate 83,644,256 of NW_022436941.1, read as the reverse complement.
GTTATTGGTGCATGATCAGTAAATGCTCGTTTGACATGAGTTCTCCCCTCACTGGCATGGCTTAACGAAAGCTGAAGAAACAGCAACGTAAGTGATGTTCAGCTCAGCCTCCCCATCCCTCCTCACTTTTCCTTTTTTATTCCTTCCCCCGATGTCCTCAGAAGCACTGTCGGCTTCCATAAATTAGGAGAATAAATACCTAAAGGTGCCACTCTTGACCACATTCTGAGATTTCACCTGGACCTTTGTTTTTTTGTTTTGTTGATTTTTGGGTTTTGTGTGTGTGTGTGTGTGTGTGTGTGTGTGTGTGTGTGTGTGTGTGATCAGGATTTTGCTCTGTCAGCCAGGCTAGAGTGCAGTGGTATGCTCATAGCTCATTGTAGCCTCAACCTCCTGGGTTTAAGCAATCTTCCCACCTCAGCCCCCAGTATAACTGGGACTACAGGCCTGCTTTACCTCTCCTGGGGAATTTTTAAATAGTATTATTATTTTTTGTAGCAATGGGGTCTTGCTGTATAGCCCATACTGGTCTTGAACTCCTTGGTTCAAACAATCCTCATGCCTCGGCCTCCCAAAGTGCTGGGATTACAGGTGTGAGCCACCGTGCCTGGCCTGATCTGGACCTTTGGCTACCAAGTGTGAGCACAGAGCCATTCAAGGGACAGTGGGCAGGAAAGCTTGCACCATTTTTTGGTGGCACTGTGAGCACTCAAAATGGTGTTTTCCTTTGACTACTGTGGTAGATGTCAGTAATATTCTCCTTTACCTCCTAGTACACAGAGAAATATCTTTCCTGCCCTTTTGAAGTTACATGTAACCATGTAACTTGCATTGACACAAGAACTAAGAGCTGGTATGCGATTTTTCACTCTTTCCCCTAGTTACGGTTGTCAGAGCAGTGCATACAAGTGTGCCCTTTTTTAGACAGAGGTGCCACAAGTGTAAAGAATCCTGGATCACTGAGCTGTCACCTGAGGAGAGTCACCCAGACCCCCAATGAGCTTTGCATGTGCAAGAAATAAATATTTGCTGTATTAAGCCACTATGAGTTTTGGAGATTGTTTATTGCCAACAAATATCTTGGCCTATCCTGACTGATATAACTACCTTCTATACTTTGCTTAGTCTGTCCATATTTCAATTGTTTCTTAAGCACAAGTTGCCCTGTGAAAGCAAGTCAGGCTAGTGGTTCTTATGGTCTTTAACAAATGTGATGGCACCATATTACTTTCAAAATGGTTCAAAAGGCTTCACTTCGGAAATGTGCCAGAGGGGAGCTATTGCTTTCCTTCATCCCACTTTACTATTCCCTCTCCTCCCATTTTTTTTCGTCAGATATCTGGGTCTTCCCACACACAGTGGCCTGGGACACCTCATATGGGATCTACTGATATTGGCCTCCACAACTCCAGAATCAACCTTCTCTGCTTCTCCACATCTCATCTGGGCTGCCTCCACCTCACCACACTCTTTTCAGCTGGGTGTCACAGAGGTGCCAGGAAAGGACTAATTCCTAGCCCTTGTGAAGTCAAAGCCCACAGACAACAAACTGCTCTCCATTCATGGACACATCATTTCTCTGAATGTGCAAGAGAGATCTGATTCTCAATGGCTGCCTGGCATTGGTTAGCTCTGAACTTATAGGCACTTTCACTGGTAACATTACTGAGATGATCATCATGAAGCTTAATGAACAAAACATGACTAAGTTAACCTGTGGTCAGTCAACAATTCAATCCAAGGATACTGACACTGTCTCCCACAGTTGGCTTGACTCCAACAGGGAAATGCATGAATAACATAGGGAGACTGAGCATTGCCTTTGGATGAATGCTGTACACTTGCCAACATAGGAGAACACTGAATTTTCAATGTAAGATGATAATGAAGTGGGTTTGTTCTCATTTCTGCCTCTTGCTGAGTCCTTACCCTAGAAAATCACAATTCGTTTTTTTGTTTTTGAGATGGAGTTTCACTCTGTCATCCAGGCTGGAGTGAAGTGGTGTAATCTCAGCTCACTGCAACCTCCACCTCCCAGGTTCAAGCGATTTTCATGCCTCAGCCTCCCAAGTACCTAGGATTATAGGCCTGTGCTACTATGCCTGGCTAATTTTTGTATTTTTAGTAGAGACGGGATTTTGTCATGTTGGCCAGGCTGGTCTCAAATCCCTGACCTCAAGTGATCCACCTGCCTCTGCCTTGGCCTCCCAAAGTACTGGGATTACAGGCGTGGGTCACTGTGCCTGGCCCCACAAATATGTTCTTGATACTCAGCTGCTCTATGAAAGAAATTCTAAAGGATCTACCTTCAGGAATACAGGTAGTAGGTGAAAGTTGCAATTTGCTCTGGAAGGAATTTTAATCACAGACATTTTGATTTACATTAAATCATTAATATATTTTTGTGTAATTCACTATATAAGAAATATTTTCTTCAGAGCCTAATGGGACTCAAAAGTAAAAATAAAAATAATAAAATAAATATTTCTTGACTGATCCTGGAGATTGGATTGGGGAAAAACTACAAGTTAAGAATAGAGTCTGGGCCTTAATAAATTGATATGCCATGATATACCAGATATACCATGTTCATAGATTGGAAGATTAAAGATTGAGTATTGTTAAGATAATTCTCCACAAAATGATTGATAGATTCAACTCATTACCAATCAAAATCTCAGCAGTATTTTTTGTAGAAATTGATGATCATGTTCTAAAATATATATGAAAATGCAAAGAACCTAGAAGAGCCAAAACAAATTTGAGAAAGATGAACGAATGTAGAACACTGCTATGACCTGATTTCAAGACTTAAAACAAAGCTACAGTAATCCAGAGAGCATGGTGTTGGTGAAAGGATAGACAGATAGACCATTGAAAAGACTCTATTCTTAACCTAGGCCCATTCATATATTGTTAATTGATTTTGGCAAAAGTGCTAAGGTAATTTCATAGGGAAGTCATAGTTCTCTCAACAAATAGTGTAGAAACAATTGGATATCTACATGGGAAAAAATGAATTTCAGTCTTCACCTATTATACAAAATTCAAAGTGGATCACAGACCTAATCATAAGAGTTAAAACTATAAAATTTAAAGAAAAGATAAGAAATTCTTGTGATCTTTGGTTAGGCAAAGATTTCCTAGATAGGCAACAGAAGCATGAGCCATAAAAGAGATACATTGCCATAAAAGAGCCATAAAAATGATAAGCAAATTATTTCATGTTCATGCAAAGGGACACTACTCAGCATCACCAAGGAATAAACTATGGATACATGCAACAATATGGTAATCTCAAAAGCACAACACTAAGTGAAAGCTGGCAAATGCAAAAGATTACATGCTATATTATTTCATTTACATGAAAGTTTAGAAAAAGCAAAACCTTAATGTTAGAAAGCAGATAAATCTTTGCATGGAGCCAGGGCAAGGGTCTAACTGCAAAGGGACATAAGAAAATTTTGGAAAATATGCCTTGATTGTGGTGGTGATTGTGTGACCATATGCATTTATCAAAACTCATGAGACTATACCCTTATGTACAGAAAAGAGAACAGCCAATCTGAGGCTGCTATTCTTAGAAAGGCCTGCTTGCAAGCTTGGCTCTTGGCTGGTGTCTGGGAACTTCGAGTTTTGGAGTCTTCTCACTATTCCCTAACTTATGAGGGTGGTTTGCTGTATCTGGACTGTTTATGCAAATAATGTGCTGTATGCCAAACATCTGCTTTCCTTCTGGAAATTCTGGAAGTTTGGTACATGTTAGGCAAAGGTGCCTATGTGACTAGCACCCAGTTAAAATCTTGAGGACTGAGTCTTGAATGGGTTCTTTGGGCAGAAAATTTACACAAATTGTATTTTTCAAATATAATTTCAACTTTTATTTTAGATTCAGGGTTACTATGTAATGCTGAGTTTTGGGTTACGATTGATCCTATCACCCAAGGTAGTGAGATAATACTCAATAGTTTTTAACTCTTACCTTTCTCCCTCCCTCCCCTTCTAGTAACCCCCAGTGTTTATTGTTGCCATCTTTATGTCCATGAATACCCAATGTTTATCTCCCTCTTATCAATGAGCACATGCAGTATTTGGTTTTCTGTTCCTGCATTAATTCACTTAGGATAATGACCTCCAGATGTGTCCACATTGCTGCAAAGGACATTATTTCATTCTTTACGTTTACGCAGTATTCTGTGGTGTGTATGTACCACATTTTCTTTATTTAATCCACTATTGGTGAGCACCTAGGTTGATTCCATGTCTTTGCTATTGTGAATAGTGCTACAATGAACATACAAGTTTATGTGTCTTTTTTAAACAATTTGTTTCCTTTTGGGTATATGCCCAGTAATGGGATTGCTAGGTTGAATGGTAGCTCTGCTTTAAGTTCTTTTACAAATCTCCAAACTACTTCTCACAGTGGCTAAACTAATTTACATTCCCACCGACAGTGTATAAACATTCCCTTTTCTTTGCAGCCTCACCAGCATCCGTTGTTTTTTGATTTTTAGGTAATAGCCATTCCAACTGGACACACATTGTATTGGTGTCTTAGGGCTGCTGTAACAAATCACCACAAACTAGGTGGCTTAAAACAGATTTACTCTCTCACAGTTTTGGAGGCCAAAAGTCTAAAATAAAGTTATTGGTAGGGCTGAACTCCCTCCAGAGATTTAGGAAAGATTTCATTTCTTGCCTCTTCCAACTTCTGGTGGTTTCCCAGGCATGTGACTGTATCGTTCCAATCTCTGTCTCCATGATCACATTTCCTCCTCCGTTTCTCTGTGCCTGTCTCTCCTCTGTGTTTCATTTATAAGGAAAGACTTGGGATCCCTCTGGCCCTTTCCTTCCTCCCAAATCTCTTCTCAGCTACTAGGCTGGCCTTGTGGTCAGAGTGAGCATTAACCACCAGCTGGAAAGACCTCTGATCTCGAGTCCCTTGTCATTTCCAGGTAAAGCCAACAGCATTGTTACTGGAGAGAACCATTCTAGAGTCTTGGTCTTCCCCTTTCAAAATGCAAATACTTGTGAAAAAGAGGATAAAAGTATGTGTAGAGTGTAAGGCTTCTCTTCTGATGTGGTCCTATTTGAAAAAGGAATTGTGTAATGTAACACATATGAGGTTATGGTAGCATCCTCCTGTCTGAGGGCCAGCACTATAACTCTCCCCATCATCTCTACCAAAACAGACTCTTTGGGAATAATGAGAGCATCTTGATGGAGGAAAAGGGGCCTAGGAGAGGCTGAGGTTTTTAAAAAGACCTTCGTCTACATTGGGCATTTGGTCAGAGCTCACCTGTTTTGCTAATTTGGTTGCTGCATGCCCACTTTGGGACAGGAAGGAAAGGGCTCTTCTCCAATGCATCAACTACATGATTAACAAATGAAGAAGTGACGTTCATACTCATTGCTGGCTCTGGTACCATGGCAGCAGAGGCCATCTGTAGGAGAATGTTCCACTTTAGGAGTTAGATGACCTAGATTCTATGACCTTCCACAGCCACGAACTGGCTGTTCTGTAACCTTAGCAAGTCACATTCTGCTTATGTCTCAATTTTCTTATCTGTCCATGAGACAGATAGCACCTATTCTATCTTCTCTATAGATTTTTATAGCACTGCAGCTATCACAATGATGGAACCTGCAGTAGGAAAGGATGTGCCCCTTTCCCCTCCCTTTCGTACAGTGGTTCCCTGGGCAGTGTGTACTTGGGTATTGGTGAGTATCTGGGAATGGTGACCAGAGAGGTCTCTCGACCAGATGCAGATGAGTGGATCAAAAAAGAATGAACTGACATAGAGTGGCAAGCTGGATAAAGAAATAAAATCAAGCAGAGTGCTGTATTCAAGAGACCCATTCAAGGGCACACATTGACTCAAAATAAGAGGATGGAAGAAAATTTACCAAGGAAATGAGAAACAGGAAAAAAGCAGGGGTTGCAATCCTAGTTTCTGACAAAATAGGCTTTAAATCAACAAAGATCAAAAAAGGCAAAGAAGGGCATTAAATTTTGGTAAAGGGGTCAATTCAACAAGAAGAACTAACTATTCTAAATATATATGCACTCAATACAGGAGCACCCATATTCATAAAACAAGTTCTTAGAGACCTACAAAGAAGTTTAGACTCCTACACAATAATAGTGGGAGACTTTAACACTCCACTGCCAACATTAGATAGAACACTGAGATAGAAAATGAACAAAGATATTCAGGACTTGAACTCAGCTCTGGACCAAGTTGATGTGATAGATATCTACAGATCTTTCCACCCTAGAAGAACAAAATACATATTTTTCTTGGTGCCACGTGGCACTTACTCTAAAATTGATCACAAAGTTAGAAGTAAATCACTCCTAAGCAAATGCAAAAGAACTGAAATCATAACAGTCTCTCAGACCACAGCACAATCAAATTAGAACTCAAAAGTAAGAAACTCACCCAAAGTCACACAACTAACATAGAAATTGAACAGCCTGCTCCTGAATGACTCCTGGGCAAAACAAGAATTTAAGGTGGAAATCAAGAAGTTCTTTGAAACCAAGGGGAAAAAAACAACATACCAGAATCTCTGGGATGCAACTAAAGCAGTGTTAAGAGGGAAATTTATAGCAATAATTGCCAACATCAAAAAAACTAGAAAGATCTCAAATCTATACCCTAGCACCACAACTAAAATAACCAGAGAACCAAGAGCAGACAAACCCCAAAGATAGCAGAGACAAGAAATAACCACGATCACAGCAGAATTGAAGAAAATTAGACACACAAAAAAAATCCTTCAAAAAAATTAGTGAATTCAGGGACTGGTTTTTTGAGAAAATTAATGAGATTCATAAACTACTAGCTAGACTAATAAAGGAGAAAAAATAAAAGAATCAAATAGATACAATAAAAAAATAATAGCGGGGTGTCACTACTGACCCCACAGAAACACAAACAACCATCAGAGAATACTTTAAACAGTTCTATGCAAATAAACTAGGAAATCTAGAAGAAATGGATAAATTTGTAGACACATACAGCCTCCCAAGACTGACCCAGGAAGAAGCTGAATCCCTGAATAGACCAATAATAAGTTTCAAATTGAGGCATTAATAAATAGGCTCCCAACCAAAAAAAGTGCAGGATCAGATGGATTTGCAGCTGAATTCTACCAAAAATATGAAGAGTAGCTGATACCATTTCTCCTGAAATTTATTCCAAACAATTGAAAAGGAGGGACTCCTCCCTAACTCATTCTATGAGGCCAAGATTGTCCTGATACCGAAACCTGACAGAGATAAAAAAAAAAACAAAAAAAACAAAACAAAACAAAACAAAACAAAAAAAACCTTCAGGCCAATATCCCTGATAAACATCGATGCAGTTTCTCAATAAAATACTGGCAAACGAAATTCAGCAGCACATCAGAGAGCTTATCCACCATGATCAAGTTAGCTTTATTCCTGGATGCAAGGCTGGTTCAACATATGCAAATCAATAAATGTAATCCATCAAGTAAACAGATCTAAAGACAAAAACCACTTGATTATCTCAATAGACATAGAAAAGGCCTTCAATAAAACCCAACATCCATTTTGTTAAAAACTCTGAATAAACTAGGTATTGAAGGAACATACCCCAAAATAACAAGAGCCATTTATAACAAACTCACAGCCAATATCATACTAAATGGGCAAAAACTAGAAGCATTCCCCTTGAAAACTGGTACAAGACAAGGATGCCCTCTCTCACCACTCCTATTCAACTTAGTATTAGAAGTTCCAGCCAGTGCAATCAGGCAAAAGAAAGAAATAAAGGGTATTCAAATAGGAAAAGAGGAAGTCAAAATGTCTTTGTTTGTAGATGACATGATCCTATATCTGGAAAACGCCATTGTCTCAGCCCCAAAATTTCTTAAGCTGATAAGCAACTTCAGCAAAGTCTCAGGATATAAAATCAATGTGCAGAAGTCACAGAATAGAGAACTCAGAAATAAGATCACACATCTGCAACCATCTGATCTTCAACAAACCTGACAAAAACAAGCAATGGGGAAAGGGTCTTCTATTCAACAAATGGTGCTAGGATAACTGGCTATCCATTGCAGGAAATTGAAACTGGACCACTTCCTCACACATTATTACAAAAATTGAGTCAAGATGGATTAAAGACTTAAATGTAAAATCCAAAACTATAAAAAACTCTGGAAGAAAATCTAGGCAATACAATTCAGGACACAGGCACCAGCAAAGATTTCATGATAAAATCACCAAAAGCAATTGCAACAAAAGCAAAAGTTGACAAATCGGATCTAATTAAAGAGCTTCTGCACAGCGAAAGAAACTCAAGAGTGAACAGACAACCAACAGAGTAGGAGAAAATCTCCACAGTCTGTCCATCCAACAAAGGTCTAATATCCAGAATCTACAAGGAACTCAAATTTACAAGAAAAAAACAACCTCATTAAAAGGTGGGCAAAGGACATGAACAGACACCTCTCAAAAGAAGAATTCATGCAGCCCACAAACATGAAAAAAAGCTCTATCACTTATCATTAGAGAAATACAAATCAAAACCACAATGAAATACCATCTCATACCAATCGGAATGGCCATTATTAAAAAGTCAAGAAATAACAGATGCTGGCAAGGTTGTGGAGAAATAGGGACACTTTTATACTATTGGTGGTAGTGTAAATTAGTTCAACCATTATGGAAGACAGTGTGGTGATTCCTCAAAGAGCTAGAACCAGAAATATCATTTGACCCAGCAATCCCATTACTGGGTATATACCCAAGGGAATATAAATCATTCTATTACAAATATACATGTACACGTATGTTCATTGGAGCACTATTCACAATAGCAAGGACATGGAATCAACCCAAATGCCCATCAGTGATAGACTGGATAAAGAAAATGTGGTACATATACACCATGGAATACTATGTAGCCATAAAAAGGAATGAAACCATGTCCTTTGCAAGGACATGGATGAAGCTGGAAGCCATTATCCTCAGCAAATTAATGCAGGAACAGAAAACCAAAGACCACATGCTCACTTATAAGTGGGAGCTGAACGATGGGATCACATGGACATGGGGAAGGGAACAACACACACTGGGATCTGTTGGGGGAGGGTGGAGGGAGGGAGAGTATTAGGAAGGATGGCTAATGAATGCTGGGCTTTATACCTAGGTGATGGGTGGATAGGTGTAGTAAAACGCTGTGATATACATTTATTTATGTAACAAACCTGCACATCCTCCTGCACGTGTACTCCAAAACTACAAATAATAAAAAAAGGCGAACTGTGGAAACTTTCTGCTGTCCATCAATCATCCATCCATTCATTTATTCATCTTTCCCTCCCTCCCTCCCTCTTTCTGTCTGTCCATCCATCCATCCATCCATCCATGTAGTGATGTGGTAGAACACCTCTTCCCAACTCTGTATGTAATAATGTCTTGAAATTGGCCATGGTAGTAGTATAAATATCCTGAAAATCAAGTTGGCAACCATGACAAATCATGGCTTTTTTGTAGATCCAGTTGTTAAACATTCTCTAGCATGCCACCGATTCTATCTATCCATCTCTTCTATATAACCATCTAGCCATTTATCTGTGCATCCATGGGACTCATATGAATTGGGTGCCCAGGATGTACCAGGCACTCTGAGGCCCTTTGTATCTCTACTCTGAGCCTGAATGTTTGCTAGACTCTAACAGTGAGAGAGCATGAAGAGAGTCTTTGTTTTATCACTTTCTTTGGTACATCTGGGAAGAATTTCTGTCCCCATCACTAGCCCAGAAACTATGTGAGGCCTGAAGCAGGGAGCAGCCTAGCATGCATGGACGAGCCAATTACATCTTCTCTCCTGTTCATATTTGGCAGCCTTTGCTCCAGGACAGTGACCAGCAGCCACACAGGAAAGTGAGGGGAGGAGGGATGGCAGATGAAGTTCCACCTGAGGTTATCGTCCCCATAGTCCCCACTTGGTTTCCAGCGCTACCTTCTGCTCCCTCTCTCTTACTGTGCCCAGTTCCTCCTCACTGTTCTGTCAAATGAACTGGGGTTGATGCTCCTTCTTCCTCATTTCTCACCTGTCTGCTTCAGTCCGTGAGGTAACAACCCATCATTGGGAAAAAAATTGCAAACATTTTTTTAAAGAAAGAAAAGGGCACATTGGAAGCTAGGAACTTGGAGCAGATTTTGGTGTGGTTTTGAGACATGTCTGGAGCCTTTCACAATTCCCTATTCTCTGTTGCACTGCTTGCCAACTTCCTGAAACCAGTATTTCATTTGATTGACAGTGATCTCACACATCCTTCTTACACCCAAGAGTCAGACAGTACTCGCTAAGTGAGCAAAGGTCCTCCAAGAATTGTGGCCCTACTGGAATAGCCATCCCTCAAGGCAGAGCCCTGGCAGTGGTAAAGTCTTAGGAGATTTTTAAGTACAGAGAGATATGGGATTGGAAGGGTGATTGAAGCTCTGTAAGCAAAGGCTGAAGACCTGAGGCTGCCTATCTGGCAATCACCAGGCTGTGTAATATGGAGGCAGCAGCTGGGCAGGGGCAGCTGGCTCCAATAGAGAGGGCAGGCAATGGCTAGGAGGATGGGTAGGGGTCACCGGGAAAATGCCTATAGTCTAGCAGGCTTTTGGAGCCTGCAAATATTGAGATTCTAGGAGGGTCTTCTAACTGAGCTTTGCCTCCAACACTGCTGGCTGAAAGAAAGTGTTCCTAAGTAGCAGGAACTGACAGGACTGTTACAGGTGGCAGAGATCTGAGTTACCTGAAGCGAATCCATACGGGTGTGCAGCATGTGGACTTCCTCAGAAGAATTCGACTGAGGGGCAGAAGGCAGGAGAGACCGAGGCAAGTTTCAGAGCAGGAGTGAAAGTTTATTGAAAAGCTTTAGAACAGGAAGGAAAGGAAGGAGAGGAAAGAAAAGAAGGAAAGTACAACTTGGAAGAGGGCCAAGTGGGTGACTTGAAAACCAAGCTTGACCTCTTGGTTTGGGGTTTTATACATTGGCCTATTTTCCAGGATCTTGTCTTACTTCTTCCCACTCCTGAGGTCTTATTGGGAAGCTGCTGATCAGTTTCAGGTGTTTTCTTTCTATTAGGAGACTGCCTTTCCCTGGTACTGGCTGTGACTAATTATTACTTTAGATAAACAGTTAACAACTGCCTGACCATCACCTGCTGGTCACCCAATACTCCTGGTGTGTGTGGGGCAGGGGAGCCCGCTCCTGCCCTGCTCTTACATGACAGGTTACCTACTGTATCTAGATTATGGGAGAAACCTCGTGGCAATGGTTCCAAGTGCTATTTGGGCATTTTTTTTCTTGGATTTTGCCAACTGCATTCAGCAACCAATTATTACACGTAAAATGTAACATATAGTATGTGTGCATAATTTATTTCATATAATGTAGGGTGGCAAATATATTATTTATCTGTATATGGCATGAATAATCAGAATTATCAAAAAAATATATATTTCTTGAGAGTAGGAACTTACTCTGTCACCCAAGCTGGAGTGCAGTGGCACAACCATAGTATACTGCAGCCTCAAACACCTGGGCTCAAGAAATTCTCCCATCTTGGCCTCCCAAAGTGTTGGGATTACAGGCACGAGCCCAATGCCTGGCCTAAAGAATTTTTAACCAAAGGACTGTTATGTGAATTTTTAAATAGGCTTCAGAGATTTGAACTTATATTTTCTCTGAACCCAAGACTCAAATCCTGGTTATTTTTCAGTCAAATCCAGCCAACATGCCTCAATTCCCAGAGGCAGATGATGTAATTTAGGAGATTTTTCAGCTGTTTTGCTTCTTTTAATGTTGGTACTGGAAAATGCTACAGTCCGGAAGCCAAAGAAAAAAGAGTAAGAGAAATAGAAAGTCAGAGTTTCCTGGACGTCAGCTGTCCTGGGGCTACATTGAGCATTTTTCTTTGCTAACTCCATTCTTACTGAAAAATGTCCTCCGTTCTTACTAATACATAATTATCATGTCAGTCCTACTGACATGATAATTAACCTCAAACCACAAACTGAGAACATCAAACTACAAGCAAAGAATGGAGATTTGCTTCAACTGCACAAGGATGTGTTGGGTACCTTCAATGTGCTAAATGCTGCAGTTACACAGGTGAATGATAGCTATCCTTGCCCTCAAGGGGGTTTACTATTTATTTAAGAAGGACAAACCAGAAAGGAGAAAGAACACTAACAATTACTGAAGATCTGCTTCATTCGTTCATCTAACAAAAACTTATTGAGTGTCCATTACGTGCCAAATATTGTTCAAGGTACTGGAGATTCAGGGATGGAAAAAGTAGACGTGGTCCCTGCTCTCTTGAAGGTTTCATCCTAGTGGAGCAGACAAACACATTATAAAAATGCCATGCTGATGGTGTGGTGACTTTTCAAAAAGTTAAACATGGAATTACCATATGATCCAGCTGGCAGTGTGGTGTCTTCTCAAAAAGTTAAACATGGAATTACCATATGATCCACTTCTAGGTATAACACCTAAAGAATTGAAAGCAGGGATTTAAACAAATATTTTGGGCACTGACGTTCATAACAGCGTTATTCACTATAGCCAAAAGGTGGGAACAACCCAAATGTCTACTGGCACATGAATGGGCAAACAGAATGTGATATGGACATACAATGAAATATTATTGTCTTAAGAAAGAAGGACATTTTGGTACACGTTCACAACATAAATAAACTATGATAACATTATGCTAAGTGAAATAAGCCAGAAACAAAAGGACACATATTGTGGTCATTCCACTTATATGAGGTACTTTGAATAGGCAAATTCATAGAGGCAGAAAGTGTAATAGAAGTTACCAGGGGCTGGGAGAAGCAGGTGATAGGGTGTTACAATTAATGGTACAGAATTTTAGTTTGGGAAGATGAAAAATTCCTGGAAATGGATAGTGGTGATGGTTGTACAACATTGTAAATATGCTTAATGTCACTGAATTGTATACTTTAAAAAATGGTTTAAAATGGTAAAATTTGTTATGTATATTTTGCCGCAATAAACAGACAAAGGAAAAATGGCATGCTGGTAAGGTAAGAGGATGACTGGATATTGATTTTAGATTGGGTGGCTGGGGATGGCCTTTCTGAGGAGTGCCATCTACACTGAAATCTAAAGATCAGGAATAAGAAGGAAGCAATGGACAATCAGAAGGAAAAGCAGTCCCAGCGTGTGAAAGTATAAGATCAAAGACCTGAAGGTAGACACAGGCTGGATATTGGAGGAACAGAAAGGAGACTCTCTGGTGGAGGAAGTGTGCGGGGTGGTGAGTGGTCAAAATGTAAAATCTAAGACGTAAGCAGGAGACTTTTTGCAGTCTCGGAGAGGGCTGACTTCTACTGGGCTTTATTCTACCTTAATAGGAAAACTCGGGGGCTTTTAAGTGGTTGAGAAACATTATTTGATTAACAAGATTACTGGGGGCTATGTAGAGAACAGATTGATAAGAGGTGAAATGAAAGCGGGAAACTGGTTTGGAAGCTATTGCCATGTTGTGGGTGTCCATGATAGAGGCTGGGCCCAGAGTGAATTTGGGATTGGTTAGAAGGAGGAATTGACAGGACTTGCTGATGAGTTGAATGTGGAGACGGCGTGAGAGAAGACAAGAATCTAGGGTGGCTCCTAGCTGTTTCTGCCTGAAGCAGCAGGTGGATCATGGCGCCAGTGAGTGAGGTGGGAAGTCAGGAGAGGAGGAGCAGGTTTGAGGTGAGGGTGCGGAATCAAATTCTGCTTTGGCCAGGTTCAGTTTGAAATGCCTCTTCGGCAAGGAGGTGAACAGGTTGAGTAAGCCACTGGCTATGCAAATCTGAAGTGCAACGAGAAGATAAGGATGGGGATATAACTTGGAGAGTCCTCACCATTTGAACTATTTTTGCTTAAAGTAGTGGGAGTAGAGGAGATCACCAATGGGGAGAAGCACAGATGGGCCAACCCTGGGGTCCTCCCACCACGATTCTTTCTACATCATTAGGCACCTACTACACACGGTCCACATGAGACTTACTCCACACCTGTGTGGGAGGACCAGTGAAACAGAGGTAGGTTTACAAGTCGCAGAAGGAGAAAATACATTCTGTCTTGGGCAATTTTAGATGGACTCATGGAGGTAACATTTTACCTGAGACTTAAGTCAGCGATGGACCTTCATGGGAAGGAAACCTAGCAAAATTGTTCCAGAGTAGTGCAAGCAGACACTCAGAGTTAGGGGTTTAGGCTTTTTTTGCTTTTTAAAGAAATACTTAATTTGAAGTAAAGCCACACTTCTCACAGTAGTGTGTTATGTACCAGGAACCACATGGGCCATAGAGTAATCATCTTCCTGGATGTCAATTTTGCTCAAATTACTGAACTTTTTCACATAATTTTGACTAAACTTTTTAATTGAAAATAATATATTTTTAGAAAATTTATGTTTTCTTTAACCCAAGATATCCAGAATAGTATCATTTTAACATAATGTAACAATTATTGAGATTTTTTATCATCAGTTTTGAAACTTACTTATTTTTGAGTTAGGGTCTTGCACTGTCACCCAGGCTGGAGTGCAGTGGCACTATCACTGCTCACTGAAGCCTTGAACTCCTGGGCTTAAGGAATCCTCCTGCCTCAACCTCTCAAGTAGCTAGGACTACAGGCATGTGCCACACCACCTGGCTAAATCTAAAAAAATTTTTTTTTTTTTTTTGAGACGGAGTTTCACTCATGTTACCCAGGCTGGAGTGCAATGGCGCCATCTCGGCTCACCACAACCTCCGCCTCCTGGGTTCAGGCAATTCTCCTGCCTCAGCCTCCTGAGTAGCTGGGATTACAGGCACGCACCACCATGCCCAGCTAATGTTTTGTATTTTTAGTAGAGACGGGGTTTCACCATGTTGACCAGGATGGTCTCGATCTCTTGACCTCGTGATCCACCCGCCTCGGCCTCCCAAAGTGCTGGGATTACAGGCTTGAGCCACCACGCCCGGCCTAAACACTTTTTTTGTAGAGAAAGGGTATCACCATGTTGACGAGGCTAGTCTTGAACCCCTGGGCTCCAGCACAATTCTCCTGTCTCTGCCTCCTGAACTGTTGGGATTACAGGTGAGAGCTACCGCACTCAGTCTAATTTTTACACTTTAAAAAAGTCACCACTTTTTAACAGTCATTTTTTCCTTTTCTTTGAATTGTGGTAAAATACGAATACTATAAAATTCAATATTGAAAACAGTACTTTTATATTGCAATAAATAAAGATGTATTATGCAGTGTAATGTACCATTTGTATAGATTTTGCAGGCGTTTCAGGTTTTGGATGGCTGCCTCTGGCTACACACCAGACCTCCATCCATTCATGTATGTACTCTCATCTATTGTTAAGGAACAGTTCATTGAAAAAGTTTGTGAATGACTGAATTGTAAATGACATCCCTACATAAATGGTTATCAGATACTTCCTATGTGAACCTTCTTTTGCTATTCATTCATCTATCATAAAAATAACCCGTTTTCAAGTTATTAGACTGCCTCTGAATTTTATCCTACCTTTCTTTGTATTTCCCGGTTAGTGCCTCTAAACATTGACCCATCTTTGGTCTTTATGAGAATGAAGACATCTGACCTCTGGTGGCCATGACATTGTTGAAGAGGACTTCAGGAGACCAGGTAGTTCACTGAGTCAGTTGGCTCAGTTCAGAGGCATTCATTCATTCTTGCTCTTCGTCCCACCCTAGAGTGTCCTGTAATCCAAATGGACTCTCCCCCTCTGATATATATATGTATACGTATATGTATATATGTGCATATATGTATATGTATATATGTACATATATATGTATGTATATGTGTGTGTGTGTGTATATATATATATACTTTAGGTTCTGGGATACATGTGCAGATCTTGCAGGATTGTTACATAGGTATACAAATGCCATGGTGGTTTACTGCCTCCATTCCCCCATCACCTACATTAGGTATTTCTCCCAATGTTATCCCTCCCCAAACTGCCCATCTCCTGCTATCCCTCCCCTAGCACCTCACCCCCCAACAGACCCCAGTGTGTGATGTTCCCCTCCCTGTGTCCATGTGTTCTCATTGTTCAACACCCAACTATGAGTGAGAACATGTGGTGTTTGGTTTTCTGTTTTTGTGTCGGTTTGCTGAGAATGATGGTTTCTAGATTCATCCATGTCCCTGCAAAAAACATGAACTCATTCTTTTTTATGGCTGCATAGTATTCCATAGTGTATATGTGCCACATTTTCTTTATCCAGTCTATCATTGATGGGCATTTGGGTTGGTTCCAGGTGGTTGCTATTGTAAACAGTGCTGCAATGAACATACATGTGCATGTGTCTTTATAATGGAACGATTTATAATCCTTTGGGTATATACCTAGTAATGGGATTGCTGGGTCAAATGGTATTTCTATTTCTAGATCCTTGAGGAATTGCCACACTGTCTTCCACAATGGTTGCACTAATTTACACTCCCACCAACAGTGTAAAAGTGTTCCTATTTCTCCACATCCTCTCCAGCATCTGTTGTCTACAGATTTTTTTAATGATCGCCATTCTTTTAATGGAGAGAATTCTAGGTTCACATGCAATTTTAAGAAATCAGGGCTGGGCATGGTGGCTCATGCCTGTCATCCCAGGACTTTGGGAGGCTGAGGTGAGTGGATCACCTGTGATCAGGAGTTCGAGACCAGCCTGGACAACATGGCGAAACCCCATCTCTACTAAAAAATACAAAAATTAGCTGCACACAGTGGCAGACACTTGTAATCCCAGCTACTCAGGAGGCTGAGGCAGGAGAATCGACTGAACCTGGGAGGCAGAGTTTGCAGTGAACTCCGAGATTGCGCCATTGCACTCCAGCCTGGGAGACAGAGCAAGACTCCATCTCAAAAAAGAAAGAGAAAGAAACCAGACAGCTAGATCTCATGTATTCTTCACCCATTTTGTAAAATGTTACATGCATTCTCCCAATGCAACATTTTACAAAACATTAGTATAATATCACAACCAGGAGATTAACATTATTATAATCCATCATCTTTTTCAGATTTTCCTAGCTTTGTTTGTACTCACATGTGTGGAAACTGCACAGTTCCACAAAATTTTATTACCTGTATAGGTTTGTGTATCCACCACCACAGCCAAGATACTGAGAGTTCCAACATCACAAGATTCTACCCATTTACAACACTCCTACCTTCCTCATCCACCCCATCCCTATACCCTGGAAACCATTAACAAATATGCCCAGTTTGGAAATTTTGTCATTTCAAAAATGTTATATAAAGGGATGCATACAGTATGCATTCTTTTGAGAAAGGCCTTTTTGTGGTTCTCATGTAATAATAATGAGTCTTACTCCATTTTCTGATGTTTGCTAGTAGCTTTTCTACCCTACTCTTTTCTTTTCTTATTTTGCCCCACATCTGGGCAAGCTGATAAGAACCCCTAGGTTCTTCCATTGGCATTGAGATTCCAACCACGTGGGCCCCCGCCTGCTTGCAGGAATCATCACCCTAGCCCCACTCCCCAATGCCTAAGGAAACTTCAAGTCAGTTTTCTTTCCCTGCTCTCTTTTGCTGTTTTTGGACCTGTTTGGGAAGACTTCCCAGCTGTCTCCAGAAAACCTCATATGTGCATAATAAACCTTTTCACAATCTCTCGATGTATATCTAGTGTCATCATTTGAACGACATTTTAGGTGGGAATCTATCTTACTTCTACAGAATGGCAACAATAGCATAATTCTTGGATATTCATCCAAGTTGTTGTCTGTATAGTATTCCAAGTATGTATCACAATTTGTTTAACCATTCACCTGTTGAAGGACATTTCTGGCTTTTACAGTTTTTAGCTATTACAAATAAAGCTGCTATTGGCCAGGCACTGTGGCTCATGCCTGTAATTCCACACTCTGAGAGGCTGAGGCAGGCGGATCACTTGAGGTCAGGAGTTCATGACCAGCCTGGCCAACATGGCAAAACCCCATTTCCACGAAAAAATACAAAAATTAGCCGGGGTGGTGGCAGATGCCTGTACTAGTTACTCAGGAGGCTGAGACAGGAGAATTGCTTGAACCTTGGAGGTGAAGGTTGC
This sequence comes from Sapajus apella, assembly GCF_009761245.1. Classification (NCBI taxonomy): domain Eukaryota; kingdom Metazoa; phylum Chordata; class Mammalia; order Primates; family Cebidae; genus Sapajus; species Sapajus apella. The sequence goes on along the minus strand of NW_022436941.1, from coordinate 83,626,110 downwards.
CATGAGCCTAGATCACGCCACTGCACTCCAGCCTGGGTGACCAAGCGAGACTGACTCAAAATAAACAAACAAACAAATAAAGCTGCTGTGAACTTCATGTGCAGGCTTTTAAGTGAACATAAGTTTTCCTTTCCCTGGGACCAATGCCTAGGAGTTCAATTGCTAGGTCATACGGTACTTACATATTTGCTTTTTAAGAAACTGCCAAACTGTTTTTCAGAGTAGTTGTGCCATTTTGTGTTCCTATCAGTAATGTATGAGGGATCTACTCATACATTACTGTATCCTCATCAGCATTTGGTATTTTCACTATCTTTTACTTTAGCCTTTCTGATAGGTGTGTGGTGATATTATGACTTTAATTTGCCTTTCTCTAATGGCTAAAGGTACTGAACACCTTTTCATGTGCGTATTTGCCATCTGTATAGCCTCTTTGGTGAAATGTCTCTTCATGTCTTTTGCCCATTTTCTAGCTGGAGCTGGGCTTTTTTATTTTTTATTTTATTCTTTTAAAGTTTTCTTATTTAAAAAGAGAGATGGGGTCTCACTATGTTGCCCAAGCTGGTCTTGAACTCCTGGGCTCAAGTGATCCTCCCACCTTGACCTCCCAAAGTGTTGGGATTATAGGCATAAGCCACTGAGCCCAGCAACCATGCTTTTTAAATAACGGATTGTGACCTTTTGTGTACTGACAAGTACTTACTGGGATATGGAGATAGCCTGAGCTGTTTAAATAGTGTTGTGAAATCAGTGTTGAAATAAACAGTTGAAGAAGGAAGGATGACCCAGTGTGTGTGTGTGCGTGGGGGGGGGGTGTATATGTGTATGCATATTGTATACAAATGTAGCAGGTACTAATCTTAGTTCCCTATATTCAAGTGTGCATTTTTAAATTTTCTTTAAATCTTCTGAGTACTCATCCTCCTAGGCTGGTGGGAAATTCACACCCAGCCCTTGGTATCTCTCCCTGCCCTCCAAAGTGTGTAAAGGTCATTGGATCTTATTAAGCACTGGCGCAGGGAAGACTGTCAGTCTAGTTACAGTTGTGGGTCCACACTGTTTTCCACTGAAACACCAGTCCATTGTCTCAACCTGTGTATCTCATGCTGGGCAGCTCAGCTGCTAATTCTCTGTTCTTAGAGCATATGGCTCTGTATGAGGGTGGGAGCATCTAACCTCCCTTGCTTCCTCATAGCCTCTGACACCTACTCACAGTCCAATAGAAATTTCTGCAGTGATAGCAATGTTCCATAACTGCGCTGTCCAGTATGGTAGCCCCTAGACATAGGAGGCTATAGAGGACTTAAAATCTAGCCAGTGCCACTGAGGAGCTGAATTTTAAATTATATTTAATTTTAATTAATTTAGAACTTAAAAACCTCACATTGGTAATAACTACTGTGGTGGGTACTGCAGCCTAGGGGGTACTGCCGCATTCTTGTTTATAATTTATCCTTCTCCTTTGGCCTTCTGACACCTGAAGCAAATCTCTCTTCCCTTCTTGTCATCCCCAAAACACATCTTATCTCTCCTTGAGGATATCATCCACAGTCTCTAAGATGGTATTCGTTTTTTATTTATTTACGATATTTTATTTTTTATTTTTAGAGTCAGAATCTTGCTGTGTTGCTCAGGCTGGTCTCCAACTCCTGGACTCAAGTGATCTTCCCACCTCAGTCTCCCAAAGCTTAACTTTCATAAAAGACTGAAAGAGCTTCAAATCCTTCTGTTTGCCCCACCCTGCAAAAGTGCTGAGATCAAGAAAATGCCAAGGATTTGGCTACTTCCTTGAAATTGAGAAGAAAGAAGTATAGGGAAGACAAATACTAGCCAATATGTCAATAAATTGCCTTGTCATGGTGATATAGTTTGGATGCTTGTCCCTGCCCAAATCTCATATCGAAATGCAATCCCCAATGTTGGAGGCAGAGCCTGGTGGGAGGTGATTGGATGACTGGACTGGATTTCACATGAATAGTTTACCACTATCTGCTTGGAGCTGTCTTTGCAATAGTGAGTGAATTTTCATGAGATCTGGTCATTTAAAAGTGTGTGGCATCTCCCCTCCTCTCTCTCTCTTTCCTCCTTACTCCTACTTTTACCATGTGACATGCCTGCTCTCCCTTCTCCTTCCTCCATGACTGTAAGCTTCATGAGGCTCCCCCAGGAGCCAAGCAGATGCCAGCACTATGCTTCCTGTATAGTCTGCAGAACCATAAGCCAATGAAATCTCTTTTCTTTATAAATTACCCAGTCTCAGGTATTTCTTTTTTTTTTTTTTGAGACAGAGTCTCTCTCTGTTGCCAAGTGCCAGGCTGGAGTGCAGTGGTGTGATCTCGGCTCACTGCAACCTCCGCCTCTGGGGTTCAAGCAATTCTCCTGCCTCAGCCTCCCGAGTAGCTGGGACTACAGGCGCACGCCACCACACCCAGCTAATTTTTGTGTTTTTAGTAGAGACAGGGTTTCACCATGTTGGCCAGGATGGTCTCAATCTCCTGACCTTGTGATCCTCCCACCTTGGCCTCCCAAAGTGTTGGGATTACAGGTGTGAGCCACTGCACTCGGCCTCAGATATTTCTTTTTTTTTTTTTTTTTTTTTTGAGACGGAGTTTTGTTCTTGTTACCCAGGCTGGAGTGCAATGGTGCGATCTCGGCTCACCGCAACCTCCGCCTCCTGGGTTCAGGCAATTCTTCTGCCTCAGCCTCCTGAGTAGCTGGGATTACAGGCATGCACCACCATGCCCAGCTAATGTTTTGTATTTTTAGTAGAGACGGGTTTTCACCATGTTGACCAGGATGGTCTCGATCTCTTGACCTTATGATCCACCCGCCTCGGCCTCCCAAAGTGCTGGGATTACAGGCTTGAGCCACCGTGCCCGGCTCAGATATTTCTTTATAGCAATGCAAGAACAGACTAATACACAGTAATACAGTATGGCTTAAGTAGGTAGCTCAGTGACATCTGTGACACAGTCTAATGTGTGTAGCACTCTGTGGTTTACCAAACCACATGCCACTGAACATGTTGCTACATTGCTCTGACTTTACACACAAAGGAATGGAGGTTGGGAGCAGGTAGCAGAAGCTTGAGCAAGTGATTTCTGTGACTATGGTGAGACTTGAATCCACCTCCCACACAGCGTCCTGGGCCGGCCACTCTGCAGGGCAGATGGAGTGTGATTTACAAGCAGAGCTTTCCACTCAGCCAAGATTGGAGATTCAGATGCTTCCCCCCTTGGCCATGTTTTCTTTTCCCATGATCAGGCAAATAACCAAAGAGATCATTTGCATAATGTTATTGCTTTGGTGTGTTATTTGTTGGAGTTTGTTAAATAATTACAAATGTTTATTAGTCAGCTCTTCCTTTGCCAGCAGAGGAATGTGGTCCCTGAGATACTTTCACATCCCGTTGTGGTCTTGAAGTGATAAACAGGGAAGGAGTTGACCCTTGTTGCAGTCCTGGCTGAGGGGAACATGTAGATACAAGCTCGTTAAGAGCACAGTGAGTTAACAGTCTGATATTAGCACTTGAGAAGTTACCCTTAATCAGATGTCCAAATTTCCCTAACGTTGTCTGATTCTTTAGGAAAATACAGAATCATCTATTGGGTACATTTACAAATGTTTTGGTTGATTTCTATGGCTACTCCCTATCCGAATCCAGAACAGAACAGATTGAACATTTAAGGATCATCCTATGTAAATTCAGTTCATTCACCCCCTGCTTTTTAAAAATCTCCTCCTTGTGAGCGTTTGCCCCATAGTCTTTGCTTACTTTCCAGATTTTGAGCTTGACCTGCTGAGCAGTCTGTCAGTCTCAGGCTGCTGCTAGTTCCTTGATAAGACAGATGCACTTCCCTGAGAGATGTGTTCTAAACATATCACTTTCTTCTGTTTTTTAAGATCATTCTGCTGCCCCTTGAACATCCTCCATTTAGCCCTAAGCCTGCTAGCCTCACCTGTCCCAGTAGCCAGCATGCCCAAGATGGTCCTTTACCCACCCAGAGAGAGAATCACCACACCCTGTCTCCTGAACATGACTTTGACTCTACAGTAAAAAAAAAAAAAAATGGGCCCTTGTTCCCTACTTTACCCTGAGGGTCCCTGGGTAGCCTGCTGTTTGTTGTCTTCCATGTCCCCTTTGGTAACCATTTTTCTAGATTCTATTCTCCTTACTAATGGTATCTGAATGACTTTCTAGAAATTGTTTTCCTCTCCAGGAACAACTTAAGGGGGAGGAAGAAGAGGATGGTAACACTAGATGGAAATATCTGGGGTTACCATTCCAGGCAAGTGAATTTCCCAGTTTGTGTCTTACTTGCCTCAAATGGTAACCCCAGATATTTCCAAAAGGTTTCAGTCTATGCTTAAACCCCACTCTCAAAAGCCTTTATCTGGTAAAAGAAAAGAGAAGTGGAGGTGGGGGCTGGAAGTGGTGGGGAAGCAACTTGACTGGTGTGGAGCGGGGATGTTTACAGTATTGGGGTGAGGCAGGGTACCTGGAGCAACACATCATGAAATCTGGAATTTTCTTTTCTTTCTTTCTTTTTTTTTTTTTTTAATTAGAGACAGGGTCTCACTCTGTACTCCAGGCTGGAGTGCAGTAGCACAATCATAACTCACTATAACCTCGAACTCCTGGGTAGCAATCCTCCTGCCTCAGATTCTCAAGTAGCTAGGACTACAGGTGTGCTCCAGCATGCCTGGCTAGTTTAAAATTTTTTTTTTTTTAATGTAGAGATGATGTCTCACTATGTTGTCGAGACTGGTCTTGAAGTCTGGGCTCAAGCAATAACTTGTTGTTATAATAGTTAATATTATGGTTAGTAATGAACTATTCCTAATAAGGACCATTCAAGTTATTGCTTTGACAGAGGAACAATTTAAGAGTAGATTCTTTTCAATTTTCCTCTTAGTGGGTGGGATTTTTAAACTTGGATTTTACTGGCATATGTAGTGGGGCTTACATTTGTCATAAACACTAAAGAAAAAACAAAACATTGTCCACTTAATTTCAAGGCTACAAGACATGGTGCAGCTGATCTGTTTTCCAAAGTTGCAGCCATAGGTCCCTTCTCCACTGTCACCCGAGCCATGTTCAGAGCTTGTCTCTATTACAGTCTTCACAGGGGACAAACACTGACTCAGGGGACAGTGACAGGAGGCAACCTATCATGTCTCTCAGCCCGTGACACTCTCCCAGCCAGCATCCCTTGACCCACCCCCACCCTGGCTCTAGTTCCTACCCTAGGGCACCTAATCCATACCTGTGATCAGACACCTTTTCCCTTCCTCCTTCTCAATTCATCCCTCACAGCCAAACTTTCATTTTCTGTGTTAAACATTCCTGGCCTTGCCAAGTAACTGGCTAATGGGATAATAAGCTTCTTGTGTTGTGACAGTGAGTTCTAACAGCCAGAGCGTGGGATGGGGGCAGTGCTCAGATGCCTTCAAGGGCAGGTGGGCACCAATGTGAGATGTTGGGTATGCCATCATTGGGAGATACTGGGCTAACGGCAACTTGGGTCGCAGCAAAAACTGTGCCTATAGGGATTACCTTAGTTTGTTTTATGCTTCTATAGCGGAGTACCTGAGACTAGGTAATTTATAAAGAACAGAGATTTATTTCTTACAGTTCTAGAGATTGGCACATTCAAGGTTGAAGGGCTGGCATTTGGCAAGAGACTTCTTGATGTATCATCCCGTGACAGAAGGCAGGTCAAGAGATCATGTACATGAGAGAAAGAGGGAAGGGGCTGAACTCATGCATTTACCAGGAAAGCACTCCTGCAATACAGGCCTCGATCCATTCACGAGGGCTCTGCCTCCAGCCTCATGACCTACTCATCTCTTAAAGGTCCCACCTCTCAATGCTGTTGCACTGGGGATGCTTCCAACACAAGAACTTTGGAGGATTCATTCAAACCCAAGCAGTAATTTGAATTTAATTCAAAATGCTGGTGGCTATAGTTTGCTGTCCCACATGAAAGTGTGAACTTTTTTGTTTTAATCAATCAGTAAAAGGGTAAGTCCCTCTTCTAAGAACCCAAGTTTGGTGCTCTGAGGTGAAGGGCTTCATGAAATAAGAAAATGGTTGGAATGCTTTGTAAGCATGGTCTTCATTAGCAAAAGAAATGTTTCTCCTGAACAAAAGTTGGCAAGGGCATTGAAGTTAAACTGTTTCAATAAAGATAATGGAAGGCAGTCTTGCCAGGCCATTGGCCTTCATGGTTCTCAAAGACTTAAGAAGGAGAAAAAACTTTAGAGCTGGAATCGACAACTTTGTTGTTGGTTCTGGGGCTAGAAATGGAAAACTAGGCCCTGCTGGAAACAAAAAGAACTTCTCCCTGATAAGACCAGCAGGCAGATAAGAGTGTTTTGTGGGGTTTTATTAAGGTCAGAAGTCTCAGAGCTAAACTTCTAGATTTTAAACAGTTTAGAGTAAGATTTATGGATCAAGTCAGTGATCAGTAATCTCTAATTATAGTGAGATAAAGTACTACTTGTATAATATAGATGTTCTTTCTAAGAATTTATAAACAAGGAAAAATAATGAGAAAGATTTAAGGGCCAGGTGCAGTGGCTCATGGCTGTAATCCCAGCACTTTGGGAGGCTGAGATGGGCAAATTGCTTGAGATCGAGAGTTCAGGATCAGCTTGGGCAACATGGCAAACCCCATCTCTACAAAACAAATAAAAATTAGCCAGTCATGGTGGTGTGCCCCTGTAGTACAGCTACTCACTCGGGAGGCTGAGGTGGGGGGATTGCTTGAGCTCAAGAGGCAGAAGTTGCAGTGAGCCAAGATCACATCACCCAAACCTGGGTGACAGAGCCAGACACTGACTAAAAAAAAAGAGAAAAAAAAAAGATTTAAAAGACAAAGATGCTAAAAATAAGATTAGGTGAGTATTGTATACCAGGTACTCTCCTAAGCACTAACTTAAACTGTCTTACATACTGACTTCTTAACAACATCCTAAGTAAAAGGTATAATTATTCACATTTTATAGATGAGAACACTGAGGATCAGAGAGATTAAGAAAATTGTCCAACTCACCCAACCAGTACATGCCTCTAGGGGCCATACTCTTTCTGCTTTTGTTATTATAGAGAAAACAGTGTACATAGAGGGGATGTTCAGGGCTCTGAAACTTCAGTTAGAAAGGTTTAGGAGAAGTCTGACCCTTGTGTATTGATTTTGGTCTAACAATACAGTCATTCATGTTCTGGGTAGGTAAAATATTTTTGTCTCTCAACTTCTGTCTGCCTACCAGGTAAAGAGAAAATTCTTGAGCAGGATCTAGAAGATTCTCTCGCTCCCAGCTACAATTCTAGCCTGTCTCCCCTCTCACGTGCCTGTAGTCTACCCACCACAGATTAGCTTCTCAGCCTCTGGGCTTGTGGCCATACTGCTTTCCTTTGCTGAGTGTGCCCCAAGTCTGTCCCATGCATTCCTACTCACTTTTAAAAATCCAGTTTGGGTCATCTCCTCTGTAAGAATATTCTAGGCCTTGCCCCCTCACTTCCCATTCTGATAGACAGAATTAGTCACTGCTTTCATGCTTTCAAACCCCCACTGCATACTCCTTTTAGCAACAACATTGCATTGTATCACAATACGTGTTTCAATCCGATGCAATCTTAAGACTTTAAAATACTTCTGAAAAGGCAGTGCCTCTATTAGGTATGCCACCTAGTTTGGGATTTAACCAAATGTTTCTAGACTCTAATCAAGAGTGCAGAATCCTTCACTTAATAGAGTAGCTCTTGAGGAAAAAAATATGCACAATCCTCAGACAAAGCACATCTGTTATTAATATCTTCAATCACAGGCACTTTGCCAATTAGCACAGTTCATGTCAGAGTTGTTTTTTATTGGTAAAATTAGTGGCATGTTGATTAACATGATGAAAGTTAGAAATGGGATCTTTTTGGTAAATATAAAGATAAGTAGACTGGTTGAAAGAGTTTAGAGACTTTCTACTCTGGCATGAATAAAATACCCAGCACTCTTAGAATAATGCCTTTACCATGTCTTGGGCCTAACCATAAACTCTGGAAGATTCTGGTTGCCCAGTGCTGGCTAAACTGGCAGCATTATTCTGCCTCTGGAATCCCAGATATTGTCTTAGGGAACTTTGCAAGAAAGATTATATGAACTCCTGTAATCCAAGCACTTTGGAGGCCAAGGTGGGTGGATCACCTGAGGTCAGGAGTTTAAGACCAGCCTGACCAACATGGTGAAACCCCATCTTTAAAAAAAAAAAAAAAAAGAAAGAAAGATTATATGAACTGCTTTTTTGCTGGCTTACTAATAAATATTTAGTTAACAAGTGTCTGTGTGTGCAGCAGAATTTGGCTAGTGGCTTGCTTTGGTCATGATTGCGTAACATGTTTGTGGAGAAGAATAGCTAACAATTCTGACATAACAATTCCTAGGTTGCAACCACTCACACATGACCTATCTGGCTCAGGTCAGTTTTCAAGACCCACTCACTAGAGCGTGTTCATGTTGATTCCCTATTTTCCAGGTGGTTCTTATCTATTTAATAACAACTTAATTCTTCAGGGGAAATAATCTATTGCATTATTACATTAACCATTCACTCCGATTGTAAAAACACATCCCAATATCAGAGCATTAAAATATAAAAGAAATGTACATCTTGGTCAGGAGTGGTGGCTCATGCCTGTAATCCCAGCACCTTGGGAGGCTGAGGGGGGCGAATCACTTGAGGTCAGGAGTTCAAGAGCAGCCTGGGCAACATAGCAAAACCCCATCTCTAAAACAATGCAAAAAAATTAGACAGGTGTGGTGGTGGGTGCCTATAATCCCAGCTGTTCGGGATTACATGAGTGATGAGAATTGCTTGAACTCAGGAAATGGAGATTACAGTTTGCCAAGATCGCACCACTGTACTCCAGCCTGGGTGACAAAGCAAGACTCTGTCTCAAAAAAAGAAGAGAAAAAGAAAAAAAGAGAAATGTGCATCTTAGAATAAAGGCAAACACAGTGTCCGATCTCCCTAGATACCATGCCCATGTTTTAACCAGGTGCTCGCTTCCTAAACTCAGATGCAAGGTAACTGTAGGGTTTCTTTTTCTGTTCTGGGACAAGCCAATGGGAGATATTTGGGGACAAGGAAGTCTCTCCAGGGCCCCTGTAATCACATCAAGCTGGTTTTATCTCTGAGTCACAGACTTAGCTTTCTTTCCCTAGTTCCTTCGACATGAAGGAGGTCTCTTGATTTTGAGATATAAACACTGAGGCAATGAATGAGAGTAAACAACCTTGCCAAAGGCCCCTTCAGAGAAAGTCAGTGGTACAGCAAAACACACATGCAGTGTTCCAACTCTCAGTTAATTCACCAGTGAAGCCGCGAAGCCTCTCTTTCCATGGGCTCCAGCATGAAGCATTTTGATAGATGAATTCCTGACCTGAACAATTCTTGCCTTTAAAATCCGTAAAGCATAGCAGAACAGAACAGAACACTGAGTGCAAATAAACCTGTCCACTAGTAGTCCTTATATCTCCTGTTTGGTTCCACAGGAAAATAACAAGTGAAAACATGCTTTTTGTTACTCTTTAGAAAATGCTTAGTTAAAAAGCAAGGTAGAAATGGTGTACTTCCCCTTCCCAAGCAAAACTTCTCAAAATTTTCAGTTTTCAGATTCTCCTGGTCTGTCAGTGGCATTATTAAAGATGTCCTGAGTTCAACAGAGAATTGAAATAGACTGTGAGAGGACTGGGGAGAGGCATGCTAAAGAGACAGAAAATATGATTTCAACCTTCAAGAGACAGAAGTTCTAGGTCAGGAGATATACCACAAAGAAGATAATTATAACACTGAGTGAAGTTCTGGAAAGCATTTATTTGTTCATGTCTTCGTTAATGAAGCTCTCTTTCTTTCCCATCTCTCTTTTTCTTTTCTTTTCTTTTTTTTTTTTAATAGAGACAGATGTCTCACTATGTTGCCCAGCCTGGTCTCCAATTCCTAGCCTCAAGAAATTGCTCCTGCCTTGGCCTCTCTAAGTGTTTGGATTACAGGAGTTACCCACCGTGCTCATTTTCTATTGACTAATCTCTTAATAGTCATGTCCTATCTTTCAGTGAGGTCAGCCATGGAGAAAATGCTGAGAGAGGGAAGGTCCAAATTGGGGGATGGGAAGATTATGGTGGAGGAAGGGGAACAGCATTATAGGGTGACATAGTTTGGTTGTGTCCCCATCCAAATCTCATCTTGAATTGTGGTTCCCATAATCCCCATGTAGAGGGACCTAGTAGGAGGTAATTGAATCATAGGGGTGGTTACCCCCATACTGCTGTTCTCATGATAGTGAGTTCTCATGAGATCGAACGGTTTTACAAGGCCTTTACCCCTTTGCTTGGCACTTCTCTCCCCTGCTGCCATGTGAAGAAGGATGTGTTTGCTTCCCCTTCCACCATGATTGTAAGTTTCCTGAGGCCACCCAGGCCGTGCAAAACTGTGAGTCAATTAAACCTCTTTCTTTTATAAATGACCCAGTCTTGGGCAGTCCTTTAAAGTAGTGTGAGAATGCACTAATACACAGAGTTAATATTCCAGGGTCAGGTGAAGGTTCAGAAAGGTAGAAGTAAGCAGGTCAAACCCCAGCAGAGTCCCAAGTAGCATGGGTCATGGTCTTTGGGTTCACTTAGACCTTGCCATCCTTCATCACTTTCCACTAGTGTCATGCTAGATCACTTCTAGCCTGTCTCCTTGGCTATAAAAATGGAATCATTAGATCTGCCTCATAGCATTGCTTTAAGAATAAAATAAAATAAAAGGCAATGCCTGGTAAAGCGTAGACATTAAATAAATGTGCAGTTTTCCTTTGGAGTAGAGAGTGACTAAACGAAACTGGTGAGAGAAGGGTTGAGGTCGCTGGCAAAAGGAAAGGGAACCCCAAATGTTTAAACTTCATATTGCTTCCTAGAAGTTAAATTAACATCACCGTATAGAAGCTTTTAGGATTAGAGTGCACCAGACCAGGACAACTCAGTTATAATTTAAAGTGTGTGCTAAAAATAATCAATAAGTAAAAAGATATACATCTCGGTGGTTAATAAAGGAACAATTTTGTAGTCCCTGTTCTATAAGCAAAGCATAAGCATAATGAATTTGAGTTCAGTATCTGAGAAGTAAAAAATAAACAAATAAATTGGAAACCTATTGGATTCTTAAAAAGCAAAACAAAACAAACCACATTAAATTGCTGACCATGGTGTAGGTAGCAATCTTGAGCAGTAAAAATTATTAGGCATAGATAGGTTTCCATTAATAAGCTGACACTGACACTGTGTTCTCAAAGATTCCAAGATATAAATATAATCGGAAAGCAGAGATGAAAGGAAGACCCCAAAGAAAATAAAATTTATTGTTTAAGTTAGTGATTTCAGATAACAGATGGTGCATTAAAAAAACAACAAAGACCAGGCACAGCCACTCAAATTTATAATCCCAACACTTTGGGAGGTCGAGGTGGGTGGGTTGCTTGAGCTCAGGGGTTTGAAATCAGCCTGGGCAACACAGCAAAACCCCATCTCTACAAAAAATGCAAAAATTAGCCAGTCATGGTGATGCATGGTGATGCATGTCCCAACTACTTGGGAGGCTGAGGTGGGAGAATTGCCTGAGTCCGAGTAGGTCAAGGCTGCGGTGAGTTTGGATCATACCACTGCACTCCAGCCTGGGTTACAGAGCAAGCCCCCTTTTTCAAAAATCAACTGAACAAACAAAAAATCCTCTCACTTGACATGTACTTTATGCGTTAGGGTGCAATACACTCTGAATATGCTATCTGTGATTCTTTTTTTTAGGTGGAGGGGAGAAGAAAGTATAAACCAGAAAGTGACTGAGGCAGATCTCAATCAGAAGTGTATTTTGCTAAGGCAATCAATTGGAAGTTTATTTTGAGTAAGCACCCAGGAAAAACAAACACAGATCACAGTAGAATTTGTGACCTGTGCTTTTCCCAAAGAGAGTTTTGGGAACTTCAGCATTTAAAAGGGAAAGAGCAAGCAGGAGGGAAGAAAAAAAAAGTAGGCAATGAGGCAAGTGGTTATATTTTTGTTAAGGTTCTGATTTGTGCTTGGTGAGTCTACATTTTACATGTGAGAGAGGAAAAGTCAATTATTCATTCATCTGGGGCTCAGTAAATCTACATTTTCCATCAGCTAAACTAAGCATGTGAAATTGCAGTTATTTGTTTGGGAACACAAGGAAGGCAGTTTTTATGTGACTCAGTTCCCAAGCTTAACTTTCCCTTTAGTATAGTGAGTTTAGGGTCCCGGGATTCTACTTTTCTTTAGCAGTGGTTTCGTCCTTCATTTTTTCACCTCTGTTTTATAGAGAGCTCTCTTGGTTAGGGAAGCAGATGTCACAAACTCGCGTGATTTTGCAAGGGTTTATTTACAGAGTGACTCTTCGTGGAAGTGTGGGCATACGGGAGGTGTAAAAGATGGCGCAGTATCCCAGAGCACGTATCAACAGAGCTGCTGTCATCCCTGGGCCTGGAGCTTCAGGGAAGGAAGCAGTACCAGAACCTGGAAGGAGAGTCACATAAAGGAGGCTGCCTTGAGAGAAGATGTTGTCTTCAACTGGGGGATGCTGTCAGCCTGAGGTAACCTGTTAGAGAGGTGTTAGGTGAGTGAATATACTGAAGTCACTGTCTGCTTCCTTCTGTTTCCCTGCAGGGCTTCCTGCTTGCCAAACCCAACCAGAAGCTGGAGAGTATTGGAGCCCATTGCTGTAGCCCATCCTGCCTTCAGGCAGAGAACAGATCTGTAGGGGACCACAGAAAATATCTGACATAAGAGCAGAGGCGTTGCGGTAGAGGAGGAGCCAGAGAGGAAAAGAACAGCTAGAATTTGGCTGGTGTATTAGTCGGCTAGAGTAGCCATAACAAAACACCATAGACTGGGTGGCTTAACAGAAATGTATTTCTCACAGCTCTGGAAGCTGGAAGTCCAAGATCAAGGTGTTGGCCAGCTTGGTTTCTTGCGTGTCTTCCCTCCTTGGCTGGCAGGTGGCTACCTCACTGTGTCCTCGCATGTTTTTTTCTCCGTGCGCATGCATTGCTGGTGTCTCTTAACAGTAGTCATGTTGGATTAGAGCCCCACCCCTCTTTTACCTCATGTAAACTTAATTACCTCTTTAAAGGGCCGATCTCCAAATCTAGTCACATTAGAGGTTAGGAGGGGGAGCACAGTTCAGTCTGTAAAGGCCGGCAACAGGGTTTACACCCAATAAACCCTTTATGGCTGCTGTGAGTATGTAATTGGAGCAGCCCATGGAACTCCCAAATTCAGTCCTATGAGTAACCTTGCATTCTTACCAGCATTGTGAATAAACAATCTCCCTTTTTACTAAGTCTATTTAGAAAAATTTGAGTTGGGTTCCTGCCACTTGTATCCCTGAGTCCTTACTAGTCCTGACCAGAGATAAAGGGCACTTGTTTGTGAGAATTTTGTTCTAGTAGCAGGAAAAATTAGAAATGCCATCCTTACAATTTGAGGCTAGTTTTCTAAAATAGCAGCAGCCTATCCCTTCCCCTAGCAGACAGGTCTAGCCCTGCAAGGGATCTACAGGGCCCGGGAGGAGACACAACACCCCTGTTTAGCGACCACTGCAGCCCCTCATGATGTTTCTCAACAGAGACCTTTAGAAAGACACCGAACACAACAACGTCACTGTTCACGTTTGGAAAAACGAGAAAGCGCAATGAAAGGGCATTCACAGATCACTCAGGTATCAGAGAAGGGTTAAAGATAGATCCCTCTGGCTGTTCATTTAGCCACACTCCTTGTTCTTCATGAGATGGGTGGGTTGAAGCCAGGATGCCCTGGAGACAAAAGCGGCTTAGTCAACTCTCCAGTAAAGCACCCTGAATACGTTGTCTCAGAGGCCATACACAGCCACTGTGCTAAATTATTCACCCTGACTTTTACTGGATACCTTCCTCCCATTTCAATTACTTGAGATTTTTATAGAAAATTGGCTGTGGGAATTTGACTGCTCCAACTGCCTGGTAATAATCCAGTCTGAATAGTCAACTCAGCATGGGCTGATTCTGGGACGAGCCGCAGCATTCTCAAAAGAATTCAAGAGGAGCTGCCCTTGGCTGCAGAGAAAACTAGGAATCTGTTTATACAAAATGATGCTATTTATTTGTGAGAATATTGTGCTATTTACGTAGCAGGAGGAAAATGTTAGAAATGCCACCCTTAACCAAGATTTGTTGCCAGTTTTGAAAAACAGCAACCAGGGCCAGATATGGTGGCTCATGCCTGTAATCCCAGCACTTTGGGAGGCCGAGGTGGGAAGATCATTTGAGCCCAGGAGTTCAAGACCAACCTGGGCAAGAAGGTGAAATCCCATCTCTACAAAAAAATACAAAAATTATCTGGGTGTGGTGACATGCACCTATAGTTCCAGCTACTTGAGAGGTTGAGGTGGTAAGATCGTTTGAGCCCAGGAGGTTGAGGCTGCAGGGAGCCATGATTACTCCACTGCACTCCATCCTGGGCTACAGAGTAAGCCCCTGTCTCACCAAAAAAAAAAAAAAAGCAATTAGCCCTTTCATAAATGCTTTGACCATTATAGGGCTATGAAAATGCTATAGAACAACTGTATTAGAATATAAACATAATATATAATAAATATAGATACATGTAAGTATATATATATTAAAAATATATATAAATATAAAGAAATCTTGACACAGTCACACGCCTGTTAGCTAAAGGCTCAGCCAGGTGCTTATTCTGTGCCAGGTACTGTGCTCTATTTACATCTATTAATTTATCTAATGCTAACAAGAAGCCAATTCGTAATGATGGTGTTATCTCCATTTGGCAAAAAAGGAAGCTGAGACTCTAAGATTAAGTGACATGGTGAATTTAACACAATATCTAAGTGGTGGTTTCAGAGTCTAATTTGTCATTGCAAGCTAAAATATTTCAAAGTTAGACCATGTTTGAAGCAGAAAAGAATAAATATGAAATTCTTTAATTAATTTTCTTACACTCCATAGTCAATGCAAATCATTTCTTGAGTGTTCTTTCATTCATATCAATAGTGCTTATAATTATAATAAAAATCATTTTGGATCTCCTTTCAAACACATGACATTATGTTTTAGATTGTGGATTCAGTCTTACTTGATTAATATCCATAGAGATTATCTGCTTATGTGAGAACTGGAGGGTGCCTAAGTTTAAGGGCCAAGAATGATGGCCAGCAGGGTAGCAAGACTCACCCTGAGGGCAGAGAGAGTCCTTAGCACAAACTTGGTTTGAGGATAGGGGCAGCATGAGAAGAGAGCTCAATTAGAGCTTTCAGGCTTGGCTCTTTTTCTGAATCTTCCATAACACATATCAGAGCAGCAGGGAGATAAAATAGTAAAACTCAGAGAGCCAGGATCCTTTTCACTAGTGTCTGCAAGAGCTCAATAGCAGGAGGCAGTGTAGCCGAGTGTCACTGCACTTCAGCGAGGGGACTGCCTGAGCACAGGCCACAGAGGCCTCCATGGCTCTAAAACAGGGCAGGGTGGGTGGATCAGACCAGCCTAGATCCAGCATAGAAAGGAATGATATTCTCTGTTCACAACCTAGTTCTCTCCATTCCCACGCTCAGTTAATCCACCCAGGAGCTTATACAACTATTTGGGAGATTTTGAGGGAGCTAGACTTCCCCAAAATGCATGGAGTGCATGGGTTGTAAATACTGTCCTATTGCCATTAGTGAGATTGTGATGGTATAGGCATTTTTGAGAGGAGAAATATGTAAAGAAAGACAAATAAGCCTCTTACTGAACAGGTGGGATGCTTATTGCCTTCACTCTTTAGCAGTCTCATTAGATGCAACATTCTTCCCCATGCCTTCAGTATTTGGATCTTTCTCCAACTTTAAGGCATAGAAACAGAATAGAATTCATTTAACCTCAGTTATGAGTAAGCCTATCTTTTAAAGTGTGCTCAGTTCATTATAAATAAGTGGAGTTAGTAAGGATCTCAAGGTTTATGGAAGGATCACAGCAATCCAGTAACTCATTGAGCATCTAATTATCTGAAAGCACAGACTGACTGAATCCATCAGTGTCCCAGTTAGCATCTTACAAGATCAAACTGCCTGGAAAAATAAATTAATCAACCAATTGCATGCTGTATAGTATCAATCAAATACTATGCTATGCAGTAGCTGCACAAAATAACATATTCTCAATGGTCCTGAGTAATAGTACTCGTGATGTTGAATTGTCCCGATATTCAAGTTCTCATCACTTTATGACTTTTCATCATGGGCAGTTAGAAGGGGTTTGGCTCCAGTGGGTTATCATTAGCAAGCCACAGTCTCCTTAGCACTTAGCTTTCACTCTTTCTAGTGATCAGATATTTTACAGAGATTTTACTCTTCCTGATGTATTTACCATGAGGCACATAGTAAATGAAGTTACGGAAGTGAGCAAAACCAAGAAAACACAGTCCTCCATATAACATATCTTGGAGCACCTGAAGCAATTCAGAGCTTACAAGTACCGTATTTTAGTACTTTTTCAGAGACATTTTGGAAGAAAAATTTTAATCAAGATCTCACAGCCAGTATTTCAAAATTGAATGGCACATTCATGATACCATGGCAAAAGGTTCATGGATGTTTCAGCTGTTTCTTAGGCTGTTCAATTTCCTGTTTAATCGGAGGTGAAATAAAGTATCCCTTTTAATAGGAAGGACATCAAAGCTAATATAACGATGAAAGCTAGGAATCCACAGCAGACAGGTCTAAGGCAATAGAAACGTTCTACTCAAACTCATTCTCCAGCGGTTTCTGTCTCAGGCAGTGAATGGAGGATAAACAGCTGTCAGCACTGTGCCAGCAGTCCCCAAACCCCATTAGATGTGGTTTTGCAAAGTTTCTTGGAAGCCAGGTCAGTACAAATCTATTCCTGATGCAATTATATGAAAGTTTACATTTTTTTTCCCTCTATGGCTAGGATGTCAGAAGAATGAGCAATTTCCTTGTATGTTTTGAAACTTACAAATTCAGTTAAAAGACCTTAAATGGGTTGTTATAATGAATATGTGTTTTTGAGTGCCAGAATTCCCTTGGGGCTATGATTTCCCCATTCTCAGGCCATAGTATGTATGAAGGGAAAGGGAAAGGGGAAGGTAGTATTCATTTTCTATTGTGTATAACAAATCACCCCCCAAAACTGAGTGGATTAAACAAAACACTATCTCACAACTTCCATGGGTCAGAATTCTTCGGGCCAGGCCTTGCTGTACACCTTTGCCTCAAGATGTGTCGCAAGACTGCAATCAAGTTGTCAGCCAGGCTGTAATCATCTCAAGACTCAACTAGAGGCAGATCTGCTTCTAAGCTCACTCATATGGCTGTTGGCAGCCCTTAGGTCCTTGCTGGATCTTGGACACAGCTGTCAGTTTTGTGCCACTTGGATCTTTCCAAAGGGTAGTTGACAACATGGCAACTGGCTTCCCTCAGAGTGAAGGCTCTGCAGGAAAGAGAGACACAGGGTGGGTAAGGCAGGAGTCACACTCTTTTTGTAACCTAATCTCAGAGGGTGGCATCCATTTCTTTTACTGTATTCTATTTATTAGAAATGAGTCCAGCCCACACTCAGAAGAGTACACAAGGGCATGAAGACTAGGAGACAGGAACCAGCGGAGGCCATCCTGGAGCCTGTCTAGGGGAAATCATCTGGAATAATCCATTTCTCTGGCTGCAGCCATTGGCTCATGGATAGGCACATGATCCAAGCCCGGCCAATGAGACTTCACCCCGAACCTTTGGCTGGAACTCTTGGGAAAGAAATCTCTTTCAACTAGCGTTTGTATGATGTAAGCATGGAGCCTCAGTGGCCAACTCTGTCACCATCTGGAAAAAGCACCTTGAAAATAAGAGCAACATAGGGGAAAATATGACCAAAGATGAAAGTGAAATATTGCTGGTGCAACTTGAACAACTTGATCCAGCTATATCTAGAGCCAGTCCTATCCCTAGGTTTTTCTGTTCCATGATCTAGTTAAAAACACTCTTTTTTGCTTATGGTAACGTAAGCTATCTTAAGCTGGGTTTATTTCACTTACTACTGAAAGACATCTGATATACAGATAGAGTATAATAAAGATATGTCACTACTTTTTAAAAATTTCTGTCTGGTAAAAAAGAATCAGCAAGAACTTTGGCATGACTGGAGTGACAATAGACAAATGACTTCTGAGGATTATAGTAAAATATTTATTCACTCAGTACCCTAAATATTAAGAAAATTTCTTTCCTTCTTTCTTCTTTTTTTTTTTTTTTGTTTGAGAGACAGGGTTTTGTTATGTTGCCTAGGCTGATCTCAAACTCCTGGGCTCAAGTGATCCTCCCACCTTGGCTCCTAGAGTGCTGGGATTACAGGCATGAGCCACTGCAAGGAGCAAAGAGAATTTCAGCTCACTTGTCCTAAGTGCTTGTCTCATTGTTAACACCAGGTAAAGGAGTTCTCTGCTTTGCTTCTGATGCTTAGCTGGCTGCTTGTGTCTGGAAGAACTTTGGTTTGAAAGGTAACGTTACCATAAATCAGTGTTTCTCAACCAGAGATAATTTTGCCATGTCTGGAGACATTTTTGGCTGTCACATCAGAGCAGGAAGTATGCTACTGTCATCTAATGGGTAGAGGCTGGCACATCCTGAAATGTTCAGGACAGCCCTGACAACAAATAATTATCCAGTCCAAAATGTCGGTAGTGCAAGGTTCACAACTGCTGCTCTAAACTATCTGTGGGTAACATAGCAAATTACAGTGGGAGGTTGTGTTCACTTGTTTATGCTTAACTAGTAATATAAAGAGGGTCAAACTTGAACACGCACGTAGAATGTGCTGTCGTCATTCTGCTTCACATGGTGGGCCCTAAGACTTGGAAGACGGCACAGCAGAGAATGAGTTCTTAGTGTTTTTCAATAGCTGTTCACTGATGGATTCCTCTGACATGTATTCATACTCTGTTCTGTTCTCAAACAGTTATATCCGTTTCAGGATGATCTGGCGTGCTGAGTAAGAAAAATAAATGATTTAGGATCCTCTTGACAGGATCTAGTTCTACACCATGCTCACAAATATGAATTAACATCTACATCCTGGTTTTAACAATGAAGGGCTTTTGTTGTAGCTAAAAAGCAGAGCAATTAATGTTTTAATATGACATTAAGATCTGAATGGAAAAACTGGGGATGAAAATTATAATGCTGCTCTTCCTATTAGTAAGAAATTTAACTGTTGCATAATCTGATGGTGATTAGCTTCTCTAATGCTTCTTCTTACCCTTTCCTGGGGATATGTTTTGAGACCCATCCAGTAGTGCTGTTAATGGAGACATGTTATTTCATTCATTTATTGACTTATTTAATACACGCTTGTGTACTCCCCTGGAATGCCTAGCACATAGTGAGTGTTTGATACCCTTTACACTGTTCTTTGTTATAAAAGATTCTCCAATCTTCAAAAATAGGTTCATAAGTCTGGGCCCTCCTGTGGTCTGGGGCTTGAGAGGGTTAAGGTTTGTTATTCAAGATTTCAGGGCTGCCTCACATGGTGGCTAAAGCTGTGTCAAGCAGGAGGGAGCATGTGGGGGGTACCAGATTCCAGCCCATGCTCCCCTTCCCAAGCTGTGTGCTTGACCGGGGGCTATGTTCACCAAAGATCCTGACCACTAGTCAAGCCATGCTCCCTATGGGACTACATCCTTCTCTAAGAGTACCCTGCCTTCAATGGAGGCTAGTGGAGGCCCTGTGAGCATGAGAACACTTAACTAAACATCCAATGGCTATTTGGCAAAGACTTTTCTACATGCATGCAAGTGTTCCTGAGCTCCTGGAGCTTTACTGCAGGTTTCCATTACCCACTCCTACATCTGGGTTCCTGGGCAATATAGTTATCCTTGCAGCGAGGCCCTATTAAGTCCTACTACCCAACCAGAGAAAGATGATAGGTGCTTATTAGGCCCTGACACATACCCAAAGACAAATTACTTGGACACTGTGCTGAAAGCAGGCATCTGTCTTCCACTTGAAGCCCAGGATGTCTTTCGGTTTTACTGCAGAGTAATCATTTGGATGTAGAGCTGGAATGTTATGCTTCCCTTCCTGCAGTTAATGATTAGCTAAACCACTTACCAGGAAGGTGAGTGAAAGGAAACCACTTTGAATCAAAAGGTGAGGTCTGAGAGTTCATCTGCAGTGACCCAGACCAAGAAAGGAAGCAGAGAGGCTGTCCCACGCCCACCACACTCTCCTCCTCCCTCCTGGGTTTCCCTTCTCAGTGAGTGGCCCCATCATTCTTCCAGCATTCAAGGTGGAGACCCTGCTGTCACTCTGGCCTTCGTCTTTCCCTCCCTCTAAGCTGGAAGAGTGACTGGATTCTGTCAGCTCTGCCTCTTCAGTGCCTCCTTCATCACCCCCACCTCCTCACCCTCAGGACCTCGCCACCTCAGTCCCTTGGTCACCATCTGTTGTCTGGCCTATTACAGTGGAGTGTGTCCCCACGTCCAATTCCCTCTCCAGGCAGCTGCCCCCAAGAAGGTGAAAACATAAATCTCATCATCCATTTCCTGGCAGGGACAGTGGCTATGACTTGGCCTCCATCCAATCTTCTATCTCAACTCTCTTGAGCCCTTGAACCCCTACCTCCTGGAGGCTGGCCTGGGAAGCAGCAAGCAGTGTTCTGGATCAACCATGCTGCCTCATGGCTCTGCACTTTAACCTGTGCTGCAGCGTAAACTTTCTGCCTGTCCTTCTGATGAGCGTCTAGCTCCTCAGCCTTACAAGTCCATCCGCGTGTCTCTCCCTTGAGAAAACCCTTTGTTTCACCTTTCCAGAATTGGTGTCTCCTTGCCAGAACTTGAACAGACTTCGGCACACTTGTGTCCTCGACACTCAAAACTCCTTCACAATCGAGACATCTTCAACCTACAGTATCCAGCACGGCTCCTGGGGCTGACTGGCTGCTTATTAAATGCCTGTGATTTGCCAGAATGCTGTTTCATCCTTTACTGCTCACAAAGCATTATTGAAAACACTGTCTCACATGAAAGGTGCTTCCTGGAGACTTGCATCCTGGCTCTCGGGAAAGTCTCCTGATATTTTGCACCTCAGTGTCCCAGTCACTTGGGGTATGATCACAGCTATTTGTGGACTAAGGTCCGTGTTCTCACTGTCCTGCAGCTGCTCCTTGAATGTGAGAGAACCCACCATTTATATATGTTAGTGAGTTCAGGTGCTGTCGGGCAAAATGGAAAACTTTTTATCATCATTAGCCACAACTTTGAAAGGCAGATTCACATTTCAGTTTCCACTTTTTTATGCACTCAGATTCTTATGTTGTCTGTGCAGAGTATGCCTCACTGTAGAAGTGTTTAAAATGAACCTGAATAGATAACGTGCACACAACTTAATTCATCTGAAGGACACTTGGATTTCTGACCCTCTTTGAACTTTAAGGCAGGTCAAGTCTACTATGGCACGAATATTATAGCCATTGTGTCTAGGGTGCTGCATTTATCTTGGTGAGTCTCCTTCCTACTGAAGCCAAGGAATAATTCAATTAATACACTGATTAAGTACTTATTGTGTATTTTCCACAACAACTTTCACAGTACTTTGTACAAAGTTTTTATCCGAGTTGCAGAAGGCTTGGATCTCTCCGGATGAGTTATAGACATCTCATCCCTCTTATAGATTAGAACTAAAAGGGTAGTTTAAATGTGACCATTATTGAAAGAGAGGATTAGAAACTAGGAGCATAAACAGGCAAGTTCATGCCCAGCTGAGAGATCAATCCACCCTTGCATTATGGGAGGAAAATTAGTCTTTCCCTTAAGATCAAGCAGAAAATAATATTAGCTGATATTTATTGAGCTCTAATCAAGTTAAACACTTTAAATAATTATTTTATTTAATTCTTGAGAGTTCCATGAGGTTGATATTTATATTCACATTTTATAGAGGAAGAAACTGACGCATAAGGAAGCAGAATCAGCGGAGTGGCAGTGATAGGGTTTTAACCCAGAGAGTTTGGTTTCACATCTCTCTCAATTTACCCATTGTCTATACAATACCTGCCAGCTTCCGATGACTGCATCAGGTCCCACCCGTGCAGGTGAACAGTTGACAAATGTGCCCCAGCTCTGTTGTACTCAGTGCCCCTAGTGCCCTTTTGTGAACATGGTGGGGAAAATTAATGGAAGAGTCTGGATCAACTCTCTCTCCAACGTTGGAAGTCCTGGACTACTTACACAGGACAGCTTTGGGTTTGGGAGACGAATGGAGTAGTCTTATGTACGTGTGTGTGTGTGTGTGTGTGTGTGTGTGTGTGCACGCAGAGAGGTGGGGAAGGGAGCCAAACAGGCAGAGAGACCTCTTGGAGTATCTGTACCCTCACTGCTCTCGGAGTGTCTTCTCATTTTGAGAGCTGACCCACCATCTTGGTGAAAGTGCTGCTTCTGGTCTGGATCCATTGACTCTACTGAGAGTGAAGTACAACCTCTGACTCTTTTGCCCTTGAACTTAAGACCTCATGGCCTTTAAAGCCTCATAGAGGCCTGGTGCCATTTCTCATGCCTGTAATCCCAGTACTTTTGGAGGCCAAGGCGGGAGGATCACTTGAGTTCAGGAGTTCAAGACCAGCCTGGACAACATGGTGAAACCTCGTCTCTACTAAAAATACAAAAATTAGCCAGGCATGGTGGCATGTACCTGCCATCCCAGTTCCTCTGGAGGCTGAGGCGCAAGAACCACTTGAATCTGGGAAGTGGAGACTACAGTAAGCCAAGATTGCCACTGCCCTCCAGCCTGTGTGACAGAGCAAGACTTGGTCTAAAAAAAGAAAAAAAAACCTAGTGGGAAGACATACCAGCCAACATCAGGTGCAGGAGGCAGAACTCAGGCTGCAGATCTGCCACTGCATAGTCACTGTTCATCTCTCTTTCCGGGCACCCAGAGGAGCCCAGGTTTTCAAGCCTCTCTCATTGAACTTGTGTCACCTACAGAGGCAAAAATGAATTTTCGAAAGCTGTAGGAATTCAAAGCCAACCATAACAACCCATCTCCTTGAGGGTATTTGAATTTAGCTTCTGATGAAAATAAGGCCATTTTAATGGCATCATACAGCCATGTTTTTATCATCCTGCCATCTCCATTGGGAGACAGCTCAGTGCTTGTCCCCAGCCAAAACTAACAGCCGGACCTCTTTTACAATGTTTAAAAGGCACTCTTTTATTGAGAAATCCTCTCCAAAGGAATGTTTCATAGAACTATGCTCAACATCCTGTTCTTCTGTAGGAAAATAAACCCAGGATGGTTGTAAGGTTAATCAACTATCACAGAGTAAAAATTCATACTCTGAAACCAGGCTATTTGTTCCAGCAGATGTGTAGCTTGTATCTGTCATAAAGACTTCAAATAAAACAATTTGGTAATTTTTTTTTAAAACCTCTCTTTCTACCAATAAATAAATGCTGGATAATTATAGTCCACAGGACTGAGTTTATTCTCCTCTATACCAAGCTGTTATTCATGAAAGTTTTATTGGGCATCTACTGTATGTAGCTCTCTATTCTGGGTGCCATGGCAAATGTAAAGTTGAAAAAGACACCCTTTTGCCTCTCGAGAAGAGACTGGGAAGATATTATCAAGTATGAAACATCTCAGTGAGCCATATGACAATCAGTACTAGCTGAAGGATCCCCTGGAATCTTAAAGGATGGGAATTCTAATGGTATCTACAACAATTTGCAAGGTTTTCCTGAGTAGATGTGAGATTAGAAGAGTCACACATGATTACGTCATACACGTGATTGGAGAATGGCCACATTTACTATAACCATTCATTGTCAATAATTCTGAAGTCTGTATTTCAGCCCCACTGCAAAACCTCAAACCAGGCCAGAGCAGATTACAGTTTGACTTTCTTTAACTGGGACAAGGAGAGCCTTACTCTACCCCCTGCACCTCTTCTCCTGGGGAACAGAGAGGAGTTAATCAGAGATTTCAAGAAGCCTGGCATGTCATTGCCCCTACTAGCAGTCTGATCTCTGAAAAGGTTGAAGGGTTTGTGGCAGGCTTTGGAAGATGCTGGTCCCTGGTCCCATAAACACCTGATCTCTGAAGCCCATTTCCCATGTGGGGTCCTGCGTTTAACAAGACAAGAACCCTGGCTCCCCTGCTACCTCTTGGGCCATGTTTCTCTCTTAGCATAGCTTCCCAGAGATGAGCAGACGCCGGGGGAGTGGATCCAGCCAAAACATGTCCTTGGCAGAGATGCCAAGACAGAGCCCTGGAAAACAAAGCAAGTCTAACAGATAACTGGCTTTCTCTGAAGGAATCTGGAGTTTTGACTGCCCACACTGAGCTGCTGGCACCAGTAGGGAATGGAAATTGGGCTTTGCAAACAGTGTCCCAGCTTGTCTGTGCACCATGGTGGCTTGGACACAGTCAAATCATTCTATTGCACCCCCAGCCCAGCACACACGCAGGCTGAGTGAACGCTGCGTGCAAGCCATGGCAGGGCTCCCTGTCTGTGTGGTCTTTCCTAGAAGCCCAGCCAAACCACCAAGAAGGGGGCATAGACACACACAGGGAGCTGTGGGCTCCAACCACCAGCAAGGTCTGCTCCAGGTTGAGGGGATTTGTTGTGATTTCTACACACACACACACACACACACACACACACACTCTCTCTCTCGCTCTCTCTCTCTCTCTCTCTCTCCATTTATCCAAGCCACAGATACAAAATAATCCTTATAACCCAGGGCAGTGTCTTTTTTTTTTTTTGAGATAGAGTCTTGCTCTGTCACCCAGGCTGGAGTACCATGGCGTGATCTCAGCTTACTGCAATCTCTGCCTTCTGGGTTCAAGCGATTCTCCTGCCTCAGGCTCCTGAGTAGCTGGGACTATAGGCACGTGCCACCATGCTCAGATAACTTTTGTATTTTTAGTAGAGATGGGATTTCACCATGTTGGTCGGCTAGTCTTGAACTCCTGACCTCGTGATCTACCCACCTTGGCCTCCCAAAGTGCTGGGATTACAGGCTTGAGCCACTGAGCCCAGCCCAGGGCAGTATCTTTCTGATATCAGAATCTTTTGGTTTGCTTGCTATAAAGACAGATTCCTGGTCTCCACTTTAGACTTGTCTGGTGAACCTGAATTGGAAGATAATAACTGAGAATTTGCACAGTTTAAGAAATGCCTCAAATGAGTCCTTTGTCCCAGATTAGTGAAATCCTATCTCAAGTTGCAAATAAAAAGGGTAAAGGACTGAGAAGCTTGTGTTTTGTATTCCAAGCAGGGTGTGATGGCATCATAAGACATAAACGGAATTTAAGACGTTCACTCACTTCCCCAAACATGCTTAGATCCTGAAGCTGAGGCGCTGTGGTAATTCAGACAGTAAGTAGTTTAGTAATGGCAATGGCATCTCTCCTACCTTAACTTGTTTTCTTATCTGAGGCAAGATAGTTGATACATCTGAGCCTTGGTTTCTGCATTTTAAAAGGATAGAGTTGGATGGTTGAATAAAGCTGGAACCAAAAGTTTGCCTGGTTCTGTCTGGATTAAACATAGAACCCCACAAGGGAATGAACTCCAGGAACCAAGTTCATATTGGACCAGTGACAATCATCTGCTTTCATCCTTCTGAAGGTTAATGGTTGAGAACCTGGGCTCTGATCCTGCCCGAATCTAAGCTCTGACCCTTAGTAGGTGTAGAATATCGTGCAAGTTACTTAACACCCCATCTCAGTTTCTTCATCTAAAAATGGTTATAATTTTTTTTTTTTTTTTTTTTTTTTTGAGAAGGAGTCTTGCACTGTCACCTGGGCTGGAGTGCAGTGGCGCCATCTCGGGTCACTGTAACCTCTGCCTCCCAGGTTCAAGAGATTCTCCTGCCTCAGCCTCTGTAGAATCTGGGATTACAGGCACCCGCCACCACGCTGGCTGTTTCTGTATTTTTAGTAGAGACAGGGTTTCACTGTATCAGCCAGGCTGGTCTCGTGACCTGGTGATCCGCCCACCTTGGCCTCCCAAAGTGCTGGGATTATAGGTGTGAGCCGCCGTGCCTGGTTGCAAAATGGTTATAATATTATACACCTCGTAGGTACTATAGGTGTGTAATGCACTTAGAACAGTGCTGCCTGGTAGAAACACTCAACAAATGTTACCTGTTATTACGCATTTTTGCATTGCACTAATGATCTTGGAAGATCTTCCTGCTTAATTAGTGAGAGCTCAATGGAGCTTGAACATAAATTTCACTGTGTGTGCTGGGATAGCAAGCCATGTTCTTTTAGAGTCAACACATTTTTACTGAGGCCCTACCTTATGCAAAGCTGCAGAGGAAAGGTGCTTTGCCTTCATGGAGCTATGCATCTTGTTGGGAGATACTTATTTTGATGTTGACTTACTTGTTCAGAAAGATGCAAAATAATATGAACAAGAGAAGCATTTGTCAGTACTTGGAATCCTTTCTGCTTTGCTTTGATGGCTATAAGCTCATTTTCACCCTAAACAAAAGCCCTGAGCAAAGTGTGCAGTACTTTGGAGAATGGTTTTCAATACTCAATACCTTAAGGAGTGGCAGATAAAATTGAAAGGTCTCCCTCCTCCCCCATATACACACTTTTTCCAGCCAGAATTCCTCTCTCCTAACATGCTATTGGACTTCCTCATAAGGCTTTAGCTGAATCAGGGTCCTGCTGGGTATAGAAAGTGGGGTGGAAGAATTCCAAGATGTGGCTTTGTCCTGAGCAGGTGAGGACTTCTGAGGGACCATGACATAGAACTGATACATTCAGGAAAAAGGGGTAGAACCTAGGGGCTCCTTAGTATTTGCTTCCTTTTGGGTTATTCTCAGTATATAGGAGCCTGTAAACCAAACTTGTCCAACCTGTGGCCTGCGGGCTGCATGCGGTCCAGGATAGCTTTGAATGTGGCCCAATACAAATTCATAAAATTTCTTAAAACATTATGAAATTTTTTTTGCAAGTTGTTTTTATTTTGGCTCATCAGCTATCTTTAATATTAGTGTATTTTATGTATGGCCCAGGACAATTCTTCTTCTTCCAGTGTAGCTCAGAAAAGCCAAAAGATTGGACACCCCTGCAATAATTTAGACCCTACTAAAACCATTTCTTAGCACCTACTTCTTCACCTAGAGTTACACGTATAAATCTTGCAACTATCATGATGAAATGAGGGAATAACACACCAAATTTTTAAAAAAATGCACAAGTCTGAAAGACATATATTTATAAATGCACACCATATTGGAATATTTTTAAAAATTGAGCCTCTTATTCATAAAATAAGCATCTTTAGGATAATTAATGTTTGTCAGGATACTCGTTTCAGTGCATTGGAAATTGACGAACTGAATTCCCTTTAAAACTAAACTTTTGTTACAAATAGAACCTCAAACTATTGAACTTAACATTTTGCGATTTTAAAGCAGCCAGAAAGCAATGTTATAGTGATTCATTTTTGAACTCTGTGTCCAGAATATATTTTTCCAGAAAAATAGATTTTGAAATTTGTGATTAAAATATACATTTCCAAATGTGTTTATGTCTCCTTATTGGTAGGTATAAACACATTTTGCGTTTGTTTTAGAGTCTCAAAATATATTTGTGTTGATCTGGCCCATTTGATGGAGAATATTCCCAAAGGTGTGCTTATTATAATCATAAGCCTTAATTATTATTATTAATATAATAATATTATATGTTGTTTTCCCTTCTTGGTCTTTAGCAGAGTTCATTTGGAAAATGCCAGCTTCTCTTTGCTGTGAAAAGGGAAAATACGTGAAAATGCTTACAGACAAGAAAAACCATAGAAAAGCCACCATGTTTCTAAAACACTTGCTGTGCTTCCACGTTTCCCTGTAAAATCAGTGCCTCGGATCTTCTGCTCCAGGCTTTAAGGATTGGCACCATTTTCCCTGGTGCATTTCCTGGCATTTTTTTTCTTCTCGCTATTTGCCTTGTCTTATTTTATTAAAGTGACCTCATGATGTTGGTGCCAGCAGGTCAATTAATTGCCACATTGATTTCAGGAATGAAAAATAATGCCCATCAATGGGCTACAGGTAGCATATGCAGTGGATGCTGTGGTGGTCAGCACAGCCCGTCTTATAGGATGAGGTACTCATGTACCAACTATGGGGGGAGTTGGCAGCTGAAGTGCTGACCTGGGTCCTCCTGGCAATAGCCCTTGGCCAAAGAGAGCCACCTTGCCCAAGGCCATACCCTTTCCCTGGGGTGGCCTGCATCCAGTGACTGCTGGGTGTGCAATGTGGTGAGGCTGTAAAGATTCTGGTCTCTTGTCTCTGTAGGGGCTGCCTCAGCCCCAGGGCTCAGGGCTTCCTCTGGGATCACTGAGGTCTCTCTTGCAACTGCATTGCAGTTCTCCTTCTCCGCTTGTCTAGCTTGCTTCCCTCATCTCCTTACATGTGCATTTCCAAGAGCACTCCCTGATCTCAGGCATTCAGTGTCTGTTTCCAGGGAACTGATTTAGGGCAGACAAGGCTGATTTCATGGGATTACAACCTGTGTACAGGGGCTCATGCTCAGAGGGACTTGCACTTGATTTAATGCTCAGCTGCTGCCATCTTGAAATTTTTAATACTTTTTGAATATTGGCTTCAACATTTTCATTTTGCACTGGGTCCTACAAATTATGTATCCAGTCCTAATGACCGCACTCAAGGGGAAACCTATCTAGAGCATCATGTGCAGTGGAAACCTGAGATGTTCCCAGGGCTCATCAGGAATGACTGCTTTGATGAGTTGGCTCTGCCTACCATGGATGTGGGAAGAGGTGAGGGGCAGTGGGAATGCTAAATGCTTCCCATCCCTGGCTGACTGGGGCAAACACCAGCTTAGGAGAAAGGCTTAGCTCGGTGCTCCAGTCCTCTGGGCCCACTGACTTCTTTGTTCTGGTCTAAGAAATGCTAGACTCTAGCCTTTCTAAGCTTCCAAAGCTTTCCATGATGCTCAGTCAGGAGCATCCACTCCTCTCCTTCCCTTTTCCCCATCAGGCCCATTCAGAAGTGGGCCTGAACTGGGATGAGGTCTTTAAGTCTACTCATTTCACGTTTTCATTTCACAACACAACCATACTTTACCTGCTAAACAACTAAGCACATTGTCATTTTGATGAAGTCCTCCTGCTGTGACCTTTTTATCTCTGAAGAATTTTGTTATGGGAAGAAAAATCAAGCAATAAAATCTTCAGTAAAAAAAAAAATTGAGTTGTATGCATAACAGAAATATCATCTCATCTCTTCTGTTCTCTTTTAATAGCATTTTTACAAATCTACCCAGTAAACCTGTACATTGTTCATGCCTGAGCCATTCTCAACCTCTATATCTTTTCCCAAGCCCTACTCCACTTCTTGCCCCAAAACTGCCTTCCTCCACAACCAGAATTTCTACTCCTAGAATTGCATCAACAGTGAGTAAGGAAAAAAGAAAACTGCTTATTACTAAGTGGAATGTTCATCTATACAGACAAGTCACCCAATTTTACATGAGTAAAAATAATTGCCAACATGTATATATTATAACACTTGAAAGAATACCCGGCACAGATAATAAGCACTTTATATGGAACTCACTCACCCCTCACAATGTATTGCGACATAGAGGTTAAATGAATTCCCTAATATTACTTTATAGCATAAGTGGATGGGGCCAGGATTCAAAACCAGTTTGCCTGCATTCTTTCTTAATCACTATGCCATCTCCACGTGTGTCCTCAAGTCAAAAGGTGAGGGCTTCATCAAATATGTTTTTTTTTTTTTTTTTTTTTAACTTAAATATAAAGTTTAAGAGACGAATGAGGCAATGGCCAAATAGACAACTTGGTCAAAGCTACTCATTGGCAAATGCAAATTCCAGTTCAGTGTGGAACAGTGGATGTGTGACAATTGGTAAATGAATTTTATTTGTTCAGCCTTGTAAAGACCAAGAATATGAGCAGAACATGTGAAGGAGAGAATCATCACAGAAGTGCTTAAATGTATGAATGGAGAGAAGAAGTTTCAGACTTTGAGCCGGAAAAAGGAATACAAAGGCAGAACTACTTCCAAATATCTGAGAGCAAGCTCCTATAATTTTCTTATGAATTAATCATAAATGAGAGATTGCCTTTCAACCTTTTGTACATTTGGAATAAGTGTTGATGTCAGAATTCACTTCAATCAAATATCCCTTGGTGTCAGAAAAGTGAATTTTCAGATAGTTTATTAGGGTTGATTTTATTAAAGGAAATTGTCTAATAATATAGATTTTGCCAGTTGGTACCAACAATGAGGTATGAAGTGGTGGTGGGGTGGGGTACACAAGGTTCGAGTACAGGGAGCGGAAAGAGGGGAGCTAGAAAAGATAATAAAAGTAGTACGTGCTAGGCAACAGGTTTCAACAAAAATGATAATTGAGGAGACATGCCAGAGTGGTGTGAGCTAAAAAATAAAAAGGGGGAGGGATTTGGAGACAGATAACCTGAGCTTATGCTACGTTTTTCTGACACCTATGAGTTTTACAAACTTAGAGAACTATTCGTGGACCCTTAGTTTTTGAATCTATAAAATGGATGTCATATTATCCGTCCACTTTAAATGAAACTGGAGACAGCTGAATAGTAGCAGATTACATTAAGAAATTTTTTTTTGGTGAAGAATTTTTATTTTAGAAGGGTATTGGGTTTTTTTGGTTGTTGTTTATTTGTTTGCTTTTTATGCCCATTTCCTGACATAAGGTATTGGTATCTAAAAGGATGGCTTATGAGGAAAATATATAGACCAATGAGTGGCACTGACTGCTAATATTTATTGCATATGTACAAATGTTTTACACGTATCCCTTCATTTTAGCCTCACAGCAATCTTACAAGATACATATTTTTATTATCTACCTTTATAGGTGAAGAAAACAAGCATAGAGAGAGTTGAGTCGGCCGCGTGCCTAAGGTCAGCCAGGACAAATGGTAGAAGCTGGGTCTGAACCCTGGTCACATCCTGCAGGGCCTGACCTCATGACCTCATAACATCAACCTTTGAAGGCCTGAGGTGGGACCCTCCCCACCCCCACTCCATGGGCCAGCTACTACAGCAGTAATTCTGCTCAGACATAAGATCTCTTTTAAAATATTATTTACCTTTTATTCATTGTATAGGCCTCACTTTAGATTGTATTTATCTCAATAGAGAGGAATACCAATGTGGAGAAAAATCATGTCTACATTTTGAAAACTTAATTAGAAATAAACATTTTCATGTCCTGCCATGTGTTTCCTTAGTCCTTTCGAGGCTGAGAGTAAAAATTTGCTTTCAGAGGTAACAGTAGGTAACCACTGAATGCTTTCCCACTCAGAGAAATTAGTTTATAGCCAGGAATCTGGGAACATGAGCATTGTAAAATTCCAGTTTTTTTGAAGGCATATCATGTTAAAAAAAAAAATTCAGAAAATGCAATGCATTAGAATCCATACAGATATTTGTAGATTGTATAGAGTGGCTATTCTTAATTGTGGCTGATCACAATACAGGCATATCATAGAGGATCAGTAAATAAATTTCAAATGAACAGATGGACAAATGAACTTGGTGAAGCCAATGTCAGTTCCAGTTCTTGCCAGAATAATGGTATCTAATATTCATTGACAGATGATTATATGCCAAGTATAGTCTAAATGTGTAGAATGCCCTTATTCATTTAACTCTCAAACAACACTAGGAGGTAAGGACCATTTTTAATCTTTATTTTTCACATGGGAATCCTGAGGACCAGGAATAGGAACTTGCTCAAAGTAAGTTATGCACCCGAAATTCAGACTTGGGTCCTATGGCCTGAGTCTATGCTGGAAGCAACAGGCACAAGCCTTCTCTCAAAGAAACAAAGCTCATCTAGGCCTGAATAAGCTATGCTCAAGCATTCTCAGAGGAGAAGCGATTTGCGGATTTTCTGAAGGGGCCTCCTGGAGTTCATTGATTAGGCTGACCAAGGAGGTTATGCAAGAATATTATATCTCAGCAAAAGTGGGTGTGCAGTGAGTAGAAGTGAGCTGTGGGCCCAGGCTCTATCAGGAAAGGACTAATAGAATCATCAGTTCCTGGGCCAATGGAGATGGCACTCCATTGTAAGGATCCTGTCGGGGATCCAGTTAGAAATATTCTTTGATAAATGAATGAGACTGAACATATGGGGATTATAGCCCTTCATTTTCAGCATCTAACTTCAGTGTGGTGTCCAGTATCTTATTTCCTGGCAGAATGGACAAAGGCTCAGAGAAGCCTAACCTCAAATACCTCCTTGAGCTACAAGGACCATGACTTGGAGGAATAAGGATCATTCACTGTCTGTAGAAATAGGGTCTCTCTTTTTTTTGTTTTGGAGACAAAGTTTCACTCGAATCACCTAGAATGGAGTGCAGTGGCTCTGTCTAGGTTCACTACAACCTTTACCTTCCAGGCTCAAGCGATTTTCGTGCTTTAGCCTCCCAAGTAGCTAAGACTACGGGCATTTGCCGCCACACCCGGCTAAGTTTTATACTTATTTTTTGTAAAGGGGTTAAATTGCTGGGATTACAGGCATGAGCCACTATGCCTGCCAGAGTAGGGTCTCGTCTTATGCTCTGGCCTACAAGACGAAATAGCAATTCCCAGCAAGAGACCAGATGGATAGATTAAAAACGGATTCATGGCTGGGCGCGGCGGCTCACGCCTGTAATCCTAGCACTTTGGGAGGCCGAGGCGGGTGGATCACAAGGTCGAAAGATCGAGACCATCATGGCCAACATAGTGAAACCCCATCTCTACTAAAATACATAAGTTAGCTGTGTGTGGGGATGCATGCCTGTAGTCCCAGCTACTCGGGAGGCTGAGTCAGGAGAATTGCTTGAAGCCAGGAGGCTGAGGTTGCAGTGAGCCAACATTGCGCCACTGCACTCCAGCCTGGTGCCTGGCGAAACAGTGAGACCCTGTCTCAAAAAAAAAAAATTAAAAAAAAAAAAGGGGTTCATAAAATGGTGCTCTTTTACAACCTCTCTTTGACCACCATAGTGACTAAAAGGAGCTTGTGGGGGCAACTCAAAAGAGGATTCTCCTAGGGCCCCTCAGGATAGAGGGGGATGGGGTAATCAAGACTTGGGAATCTGTCCATTAAAATCAGGTTGATAAAAAAAAATCAGGAGCCTGGGTGTGGTGGCTCACACCTGTAATCCCAGCAGGTGTGAGGCTGAGGCAGGAGGATCACTTGAGGTCAGGAGTTCAAGACCAGCCTGGCCAACATGGTGAAACTCCATCTCTACTAAAAATACAAAAATTAGCTGGGCATGGTGGCATAGGCCTGTAGTCCCAGATACTTGGGAGGCTGACACAGGAAAACTGCTTGAATGTGGGAGGCAGAGGTTGCAGTGAGCCGAGATCGTGCCACAGGAATCCGTCTCATTAAAAAAAAAATCAGGAAGGAATATAAAGAAGTTCCGCAAGCTTCACATGGTCCCATCGTTCTGTTTTTCTTGAGACTCACCCAGGGATTCCATACCACCTTGTTCTTCACTAGAGTCAGGCCAGAAAAATGCAAGACCGTCCTTTCACAGGTGTGATCTATGCACCACACACTACTGCTTCAGTATTACTGTCATATCCTGATACATGTTTATGTGGATGTTGTATTATTACATATTATATTATATATGTGTATGTATGTGTGTGCATACAGACACACATACATATAAACGCATATATATGATGTGATATTCCCCAAATTCACTAGATGCAAGAGACCAGCAGCTTTCAAAAATGTTTTTATAAGAGGTCTTTTTTTTAAAATTAATAGAATTATATCTGGAATCTCAGCACATAAAATAAACAGAAGCTCTCTGGTTGAAGTTGGTGTGGGATGGGGCTAGAGCCATTCTGGCAGGAGTGGTGGAGGGAAGTCGAGAGGGCTTCCTATAAATCTAGCCACCCACAGAGCAAAGCCGCTTTAGAGCACTGCACTCAGGGCTTTGAGCATGCACTGCAGAGGTGCACCACAAAGGGTTTCAAAGAGCTTTGCATATCTACTATTTCCCACAGCACAACAAAGGCTTTTATCCCTTGAGAAGAGTTACTCTGTAAGTGACAGGGAAACTCCCAAATCATACTGAGGAGGACGCTTTGCTACACCTCGTCTTCCTGCAGGCTCCTTGGCCCCTTGTAAATTCATGGGTGCTGAATGTGTGTGTGTATGTGTGTGGGGGTGGGAGGTGCAATGTGGGAGCCTTGCCCATCACCTCCCACCAAGAGCAGCCATGTCCCTATTTGTTGCTGAGTCAAAAATACTCTTTTCCATACTTCCTTTCAGAATGATTGGTGGGTACTTGCCTTAGATCTACTTAACCAAAGAGCTATTCAAGGACTTCTTGAAAAATCATAGAGGGTGATTTTATGATAAAAGGCTGACAGTGTCTCTGGGACAGACCTGAGTACCAGGATTAGACATGGAGGAAGTTGGTGAAGCATCTGCATCTGCTGATGCTACAGCAGCAGCACGACAGCTTGTTCCCTAGGTGTCAGGAACCACGGAAGGTGTGAGAGAAGGAGGCTGGGAACGTTTTTGTCCTTGGTCGGGTCACAGTGCTCCTGTAAATCTTTAACAAAACATAATAAGCTGTTGACATACTTCCCCTTTAATCCCAGAGTTAGATTTACAAAATATTTGATTGCTGTTTTTGCATATTATTTCAGTGCTCTAAAATTATCCTAGCCGACCTAAAGGACTGGGTAAAGGCCCCTTAAATAAGAATGAAATTAGCTATGTTAGTTCTTTTGCTGTTTCACTGTTATAATTCCCCACTGTCAAAGGCTCCTTCCACGGTCTTGTGGGATTAGGGACAATGGGATGTCATCTCTCAGCTGGTTACTTCCTGCTGAACAGGGTCAGTGTGGGGCAACTGTGGAATGAAACTTTTTGGCCTGGCAGCGAGCTGATGTTCAGGCCCTTGTTCCTTCCAGGTCTTTAGGAAGAGCTATCTCTTGGTTGAAAAGGTTGTAGGGCCACGTCCGTGGAATAAGTGGTCCTGCTGGAAGCAAACTCATAAACAAAAGTTAGTGTATGTAGTGTCTAGTGTCTTAACATATTTGGCAATTGTTAAATCCCTTAAAGCATCAGTTGGTTCTCACACCAGGGCAGAAACCCAGAATGGTCTACTACATCAGTAAGAAAATCAGTACATTTATTCCCCACTGTCAATTGCATCCGGGGCTCCCGTGTGGAGATGACGACAGATTGGCTCAACATACATATTTACCGGATTACAGAGGTAGCTATGAATATGAAGGTGGTCTTGACACATGTACGGAACAAACATGCATGTAACATATAACTCATGTTTACCTTGGGGTGGAGACTTAACCCTTGCTGGGCACGGCCTTAGGTCCTGTTTATAATTTGGTATCTTGTTGGCACAGGCTGTGCTGCCAGTCTCACCAGTCTCATGATCTCTCTTTCAACATTAATGCTGTTGTGTGTGTTTTGTCTACACTATAAAGGAGGCGGGGATAGCAAGGCGTACCCAACCTTGTTTCTCGGGTCTGACTTTCCAGCAGTGGGCAGCTGGCATGGGTTTAGTTACACCAACATGTTCCAGTAGAAGGACGTCTTTTCTAAATATTCGAATTTTACATACTCTCACATAATGGTCATTATATTTTTAGCATTCAGTGATTGCTTTTTGCCATAATGTATTTTCTCAGACAAAAATTTAGTCACATCTCAAAATAAACTTTTATTTTACTTATCAAGCCTGTATCTATAGGACTTGAAAAATAGTAATAAATAGATGTGAAAAACACATTCAATTGTTAAGCAATGCTTAACACACATATAGATTCATGGGTTACCCTCCTCGCCCACAAAATCTGATGGTTGAAGTCATCTAAATAAATCATATTACCTTTTTTTAAAAAGCTACTTTTGGTTAATTTATATCAATTATTTTTCATGAATGTAGTTCTAGTAATAACGAATGAATGCGCTGTTTATTGACTATTTGCAAATTGTTTTTGTTACCTCAGATTGAAATTTGGGAGGTATCAATTCCTTGAGATGGGAGGGGAAGGGAGGGAAAACAAACCCTGTTGTCGCTGCTGTGCGCTTTCCCTGTCTTCTGTGTTATGACTCAGGGCTCAGAGAGGGCATCTCAGAGGGCACCCTGGCTGTGTTCTCTGTTATTGCCTGTGAGCTACTGACAGGCCCCATCATTTTAATCAGTCAAAGAAGCCTTCCTTTCAGGAATGTATATTGCTTTTTGGTCCCTGCCTGTTCCCTGGTAATCCTGGGCAAAGAGCCAGGGAAAGAATGTGAGTGCTCGGGCTGAAGTCAATGGGCTGGAATTGTTTCTTCACTTTGGGCGACTCCACTGTTACTCAAGGAATGAACTGACTGCATCAAGCAAGAAGAACAGCACATCGCTTTGGACTCATTCACTTATTTATAAGCCATAACCTTAGGGACAATAAGCTAGAGACCCTGCCAGCACCCTTGAGCCAGGATCTCATCTGATGTTACAGTAGCCATGGTTCCCTGGCATCCAAGAGCCCAAGGATGCAAATAAAGCCCAGGCCAAACTAAGCTCTGGCAATTAATGTTATTCCAAAGAGGAGGCAGCAAGGGTAGGAAGTTCTGGTTCCCCCATCGTCAAGTTTCACAGCCCAGAGCAATGATGGCTGTAGTCAGTAAGTACAGTTAAGGAGCCTATGAGACAGAACTTGCCACAAAGATGGCTGATGTTTCATATGGCCCTTAACAGAGAATCACTGGTTTTTCTTCAGAAACGGGCAGAATTCAGAGGTTACAAACCATGGGTGAGTAACAGGATCCACAATGACCTGATCTGATTCATAGTAGAGATTGCTGGCATCAACCCAGCATTTATTCTCCCTTCTTCCTTACTAAGAGAAACTCGATTTGTTGTAATCAGCAACATATCCCCAACAGGAAAATCACATTTCAAACCTTCCTTTAGATAGGCAACTACATTTTGGCCAATGAGATATGAGTGAAAGTTGTCAGGTGGGCTCCTCATGAGAGCTCCTTTAGAAGAGGCTGACCTAGCTGTGCAGACATTTGTTCTGGTGCTTCCTCCTCTCTACTGACAACAATGTAGGTGTGATGGCTGCAGCAGCAGCTGCTATCTTGGGACAAGAGAAGACCTTGGGGTAAACAGAGCCTAGGATAGCAAAGGAGATAGAAGAGTCTGGGCCTATGATGATGTGGCAGAACCCCCATACCAGCCTTGGACTGCTAATCTCTGGACTTAACTTTCAGGAAACAAAATTAAGTTCTATCTGGCTCAAGCCACTAATACTTTATGGACCAAGAGCATTGGCAGCACCTGGGAGCTTGTTAGAAAGGCAGGTTCTCAGGCCCCTTCCGTGGCCAAATGAATGCAGATCTGCAGTGTGGCAAGATCCACACGTGATTTGCCTGCACAGGAAAGTTTGGGAAGCACTGGTCCAGATGTAGTTAATTTCTCTGTTTATGAAATTATTAATTGATATAGCCTGGGAAATAATGAATTCTATTTGCTGTTACTAAAACTTGGTAAGAATGATACAAAGATAGGGTAGAACAGCTAAAATGACCCGAGTTATTAGATACAAAGAAAGAAAGCATTCATGTCAATTAGTTAATTCACGTTCCAGCCTCCATACGTGGCACCAGAGAAGTGAAGATAACCCTGCTCTAGAGTTCACAGTGAAACAAGGAAGACGTGTAGATACCGTGTACTGTATTTGTATTGCATTGCATTGCAGGAACCTAGTTGGATGCAGTCAGAGAGATATGACCAGGTGTTCTGGGAAAACAGATGAGGGGTCTAAGCCTTCCCCTTCTGGGCTAGGGAGTAGGTTAGAGAAATCTTTAATTCCTTTATTGATTAGTTGTTTCTCTTCATCTGTCTTCTACAATCTGAAGTTGGTAATCCTTTTGTCTGATGTTTAGAATAAGTCAATGTTTTTTTCCTCTTTATATTTCTACTTGATATTCTTCAGTTTTCTATATTATTAAAAATGAAATCACATTTTTGGATACTTGTGGTTTGGCTGGCTGGTTGGGAAACTGTTTTCTGGCATTCATTATTGCTTTTCTTTTTTCCATTTAAAGAACATTTACTGGATTTGGTACTTGAAGAAAGAAACTGACAAATTAAGAAATGAGAGAGAGAATAAATGCACTGTGCATGCTGAAACCCCAAGAAGACTTTTTTTCTCCTACTTTTTATGGATCTGACATGTTGGAAATGGAAACATTGTTTCCAACAAAATCCAAATTTGTATCTCTCTCTCCAAGAGATATGGCTTTAATCTTTTTTCTTTTTTTCTGCTGCTTTTCTGAAACAGTTGGCTAGGGCCTGATTTCCTCTTCTTTGAAACAGACCAAAATATTCCTGTGGGTGAAAAACATGCCGGAAGTGAAACAGAAAGACTTAGCTTGCCCTGTGTTCACTGTCTGTCAGCTTCTCTAGCCAGTGCCTGGGTCCACAGCTCACTGCTGTCTGTTGCCCTGAGGTAGGCACAGTGCGGGGAAGACAGGAGAGACTTGAAGGCGTTTTATATTCTATTCTCTTCTGAAGAATTCACAAGTTAGCAAGCACTCAACCACTACTAACTAGAAGGTATTGCCAAGCATAACAAACTACACCCATCAACAAGGCCTCCCTCGTATTGCAACCCCAGCAGAAAATGATGCAGCAAAAGTAATCCCCAAACCTTGGTTGCCTGCCACCCAAGTTCTTGTGCCAAGATTTGTGTTTAGCCAGCTCTGGGATGCTGCCACCTTTTCATATGTACAACACAAGGCTTTCCACCATAGTTCCCTCCACCTGGAATGTGTTACTTGGCTCCTACAAATGCAAGAGGAAGTGCCCTTCCCTGAACAGAAATCCAAACACAGGGTGAAACCACGGCTTGTTTTCAGCAGGCCTCCTGTTGTAAGCCCTCCCAACTGTGCTGCCTTTCTCCAAGAGAGCTGGGGCTGGCGGCTTAAAGCAATATAAATGCCTGCACCTCTTCCTGAGGCTGCCTGTAACAAGGGTCTCAAGGGCAATTCGTCATCAGCTGGAGATTTACCAACTTGGCTCACTGAGCAAGATCATGCTTTGTCAGATGTGAAAATGGGAAGTTCTGATACACAGCTTGTTTGCAAACTATGCCTTAAATAAATATATTCAGGATATTGAACAATATAGTGCTCTGAACTAGAGCATCATTTACATCTTTATTTATTCAATAATCATTTATAAAGTGCCAAATATATGCTAAGTACTATGTCAGGTGCAACAGTGATAAAGCAGGAAAGAGATACTATTGCCCTTAGTGGGCTATAAATTCAAATCTCTGTCTCATCTTATCAAGCAATCCTTCCGCCTCAGCCTCCCAAAGTGCTGGGATTATAGGCATGAGCCACCACATCTGGCCCACGCAGTTTTCTTTAAGGGGTGATGCTTGATCTCAGTTTTGAAAGGTAGGGAGGTGTTCACCTAGAGGACAGGAAAGAACAGAACATTCTGGAAAGAAGACTGTGGAGCAAAGGCAAAGAGATATTTCACAGCCTGGCACAGCCTGGGAACTATAAGCAGTTGAAGTTGATGGTGAACGGGGCATGACAGGAAGGGGAGGTAGGCAGAGGCTTGATTGTGGAGAACCCTGTATTCTAAGCTAAGAAGCAAAGTCATCATCCCGAAGGCTGTGGGGGAAATATTGAGGAGATTCCCAGAAAATGATGAGATGGTCGTATTACTTGTCTTCATGACAGCAGTAAATTGAACAGTAGGGGTTGAAAACAGGGGTTGGCTAAGTAGCAGATCATTGCAATCGTCCAGAAGAATGAAGGCTTGAAACGTCTACTGGCAATAGGGATGAAGAGGCGAGAATGGGTCTGAGAGCTGTGAAGGGAGTAGGATCTGCAGAACTCGGAGACTGGTTGGATTCTAGCACATTAAGGAGATGGAGATGTCAAGGGTGAATGGTTCCTGGTTTATTATTTAGGAACCTGAAGGAATGCTGGTGCCTGTCATTTGAAAGGGATGCAGGAAGAAGAGCTTAGAGGGGTACTCTTAGAAAAAGGATGCCAGGTTCTCTCTTACTAATGGCTTCCATCTGTTGATGGCACTGCTTTGTCAGTTGTGAGGCGTGTGGCAGGCAAAGTGCAGGGGAACTTATCAGTTCCAGCTTCACGTCACAGGTGGCTAAGAGCTTTCACCCAGATCAAACCCAGAACTCGAGCTGCCTGCTTTAACACCATAGAGAAAAATGTCCTTCCAAAGCTCTGGCTCCATTGTCTCTGACCCCATCTGAAGAAGCCAGTGTGTAACACGGATTCTATGGGGAAGATGGTGCTGGGACTTAGCCTAACAACCCAATTAAAGGAAAGCCACTGAAGCATATTCTCTGACACAGGATAACATGATAGATATGCCAAACAAAAAGTCTATACTCCTTAGCACCAATAAAAGACACTACTCTTTGTCTGCAAAGTATGCATACACTCACATAGCAGAACAGTGGCCTGGACTAGAGCTCTTCTTACTGGTTGCTATTTTATATGTATGTATATACACACACATACACACACACATATGTAATATATGTATATCATGCAGTCATCTCAATATCCACGAGGGATTGATTTCAGGACCCTTATGGATACCAAAATCTGAGGATGCTCAAGTGTCTCTTGTATAAAATGGTGTAGTATTTGCATATAATTTACACACATTCTCCTATATACTTTTATCATCTCTAGATTACTTATAATACTTAATAAAATATAAATGATTTGTAGATAGTTGTTATACTGTATTGTTTTTATTTGCATTATTTGTATTGTTGTATTTTTATTTTTCTATTGTGTTTTGTATATTTTTCAGAATATTTTTGATCCACATTCAGTTGGTTGAATCCACAGATGTGAAACTTGGAGATGTGAAGGGCTGGCTGTGTATATCTACGTATATGTAAATATAAAGTGACTTTTGCAAGAGATCTATCTCTCTCTATATATCCTAAAGGTAGATTATGTACTTGTCTTTTTAGTTCTCAATTTAATGGAAGTATATATTTTTGAACTTTTTATTATGGAGAATTTCAAATATGTATGAAAGTAGAAGGGATAATATAATGTGCCCGTCCACGTGTCCATCACCCGGTTCTAATCATTAGTAAGTCATGGTTAATCTTGTTTCCTCTAACAATGCCTCTACCAATATTTCCTCTTGCCTCCCGATTATTTTAAAGCAAATGTATTGGAAGTGTGTGTATGTATGCGTACCTGTGTATTAAAAATACTTTTTATTTTGGGACAGTTTTAGATTTAAACAATTATTTTTAAAATAGTATGAAAATTTTCTGTCTACTATACGTGATTTCCCCTATTAACAACACTTTACAGTAGGATGGTACATTTGTAACAATTAGTGAACCAATATTGACACATCATTATTAACGAAAGTCCATGCTTTCTACAGATGTCCTCCGTTTTCCCCTAATGTCTTGTTTGTGTTGCATGAGCCTGTTGGAGGGATATTTTATTCTGCCTTTTCAGGTCCTTGTGGGCTCCGGGTACATGCTCCACTTCATCTATTATCTGTGAGTTTTTCAGGTCTAGGAAGCCTGTGTGGGACTTCAAACCCTCCCATCGCCTTCCTCTCTTTCTCCCCCATGCTCTCACTTGCTTGGGCAAGGGTACCAGAGCATATATGTGCCCAGGGGATTAGGAGCACTGACACACCCATCGCCCTGTGGAGCACTGTGGGCACTTGCTGGATTCTCTTTAAACCACCATTTTGGAATTCATGCCAGGACAAACCACTGAATATAATTTGGGGCAGCCTATGAAGCAGAGAATTCAGAAAAAGCCAATGTACCTTTGAAAAAACATTTGAGAAACCACCACGGTAACCAAATAAAACAGAACCAATGGCTCCCAGGCTGTTTGGGTTAATTTCCACTTTGGCTGTTCACAGTATGGGGGTCACAGGGCAGTGATTTAGAGACTCCACGGAGACCCTGGGAGGTGCTGCTTCTGGGGTCCGGTCAGCTTGCTCTTCAACACCACGCGGCCCCCTGGGAAGAAGCCCTGTGCGCTCTGCGGGTGGCTCAGGAAGTCCGTTCTCCCTGGAGGTGCTTTGCTTAAACCAGTGCGGTTCGTGGTGCCAGGTTTCTGCCTCCAGCCAGCCTGTCGAACAAATCGAAGTCCGATGGCCGGCTGGCTTGGGGCCAGAGTGGCGTCACTGCCCGTTAATAGAAGTTGATGGAGCTCAGAAAAATGCTTTCTATCTGGCAACGATCCAGCTCCTTCTACACTTTGTCTGCCTCCAGGCAAATATATGGAAAAATCAATTTAGGGATGCTTATCTTTACCAGTTTGTGTTAATTTAAGCATCAATTTGCCAAGTTACTGTTGAATTAAAAAAAATGTTTTGTGACACATCTTGTTTTTTCCTGATTTATATAGTCTTTTATAGGTTCTACTTTTTTCCAAAAAAAAAAAAAAAGAGGTGACTCATTACAAAGGACATTTATTATTAGCATGGAAGTTTTCTCCGCTTTTTCTTGATCATATTCTACTTATGTAACTATAGTTGATGAAGTATCAAGCTATTGATACTTCACTTTATTCCACAAAGCATGGGTCCCCAACTCCCAGGCCATGGAGCAGCGTGGATCCACGGCCTGTTAGGAACCCAGCTGCACAGCAGGAGGCGAGTGGTGGGCCAGTGAGCATTAACGGCTGAGCTCTGCCTCCTGTCAGATCAGCAGCGTTAGATTCTCATAGGAGCATGAACCTTATTGTAACCTACACATGTGAGGGATCTAAGGGATCTAAGTTACATGCTTCTTTTTTTTTTTTTTTTTTTTTTTTTGAGACAGAGTTTTGCTCTTGTTACCCAGGCTGGGGTGCAATGGCGCGATCTCGGCTCACCACATGCTCCGTCTCCTGGGTTCAGGCAATTCTCCTGCCTCAGCCTCTCGAGTAGCTGGGATTACAGGCATGCGCCACCATGCCCAGCTAATTTTTTGTATTTTTTTTTTAGTAGAGACGGGGTTTCACCATGTTGACCAGGATGGCCTCCATCTCTTGACCTCGTGATCCACCCGCCTCGGCCTCCCAAAGTACTGGGATTACAGGCGTGAGCCAGCACGCCTGGCCGGTTACATGTTTCTTATAAGAATCTGATGCCTCAATGATCTGTTATTGTCTGTCATCACCCCCCAGAGGGGACCATCTATCTAGTTGCAGGAAAATAAGCTCAGGACTTCCATTCTACATTGTGGTGAATATGTAATAATGATAGAAATAAAGTGTGCAGTAAGGGTAGCATGCTTGAATCATTCCAAAACCTCCCCCCACATCTGTAGCAAAATTGTCTTCCACAAAACCGGTCTCTGGTGCCAAATCGGTTGGGGACTCCTGCCATAAACGGTATGTACAAAATATGCAAATACTTATGCCATAGAACAAGGTAACACAAATTTTAAATGGGTGAGAAAGAAAAAAGGAAACACAAGTTAGTAACATAAAATATAGCTATGAAATAGGACTTCACAGAAATTCATACCGCGAAGTCCTATATACTCGCTCCAAATGGGTCGCACATCAGCAAATAAGGCTCAGAAGAGCCAGTCATAAAGGAAAAATGTGATCGTTTGGGCAAACTGTAGTTCCAATCATCTAAAAAGAAGCCACGCAACTCTCTGATACAGACATCAGGAAGGACTTAAAGAAGACGCTATGTAATAAACATCTTCCACAATATTCTTATCGGAGACTGTTACGGACTAACTTGTGTTCCCCTCATCCCACCCCTGTCCCAAATTTATATGTTAAAGTCTTAACCCCCAGTGTCTCAAAATATAATTATATTTAAAGATAAGGTCTTTAAAGAGGTGACTAAGTTAAAGTGAAATCATTGGGGGATTTCATTAGGGAATCCTCTAATGCAAAATGACTGGTGTCCACAGGATATAGACAGGCACAGAGTCAAAACCACGTGAAGACAAGAAGAAGCCAAGAAGAGAAGACTCAGAATAAATCACTTCTGCTGATACCTCGATCTTGGACTTCTCGCCTCCAGAACTGTGAGGAAATAATTCTGTTGTGTGAGCCACTTAGTCTGTGGTACTTTGTGATGGTAGCCCTAGCAAACTAATACAGAGACACAGTAATATGTTTCCTAAAGGCTATCTCTAATGCCATCCCTCTTTTCAGGCTGAAGATGGCACCCTAAGGTACCCAGATTCCTCCTTCCCCTCTTCCCAAGTTGCCCCCACATCCCACTCAAATTCACATGGCCATTGTGAATGGCCATGACCATATGACCTTGCCATGCTGGCCACAGTTGTCTCCGTGGTCTGGAGGCAAAGAACCTGGCCCCAGCTGGCCCAATCAGTCTTTTCCTGGGTATTTTCCACCTGGAACTGAGAGTGCTTGACATTAGTCCTATCTGGCAGCAGAAGCTATAGGATGTAAGCCTCAAAAGCAGTCAATGGCCATATATTGCCCCAAGTAGAGAAGATCAATTTGTGAGAAGGATGAAGCCAGAGAGAGAGAGTCTTAGCTTCATTCCAATCTCTAGTGCGTTTTTCTTTTATTCAACATTATTTATTGAAGGCTTAGTAGGTTGCAGGTCCTGAAGTCCATTGCATCCCTGCTTTCCTGGGAACATAGTTATTCCTATGCTTTCATTGATTCCACCACCAATAAAGCCCCTTTTTTGCCTAAGTCAAGTGGGGTTGGATTTCTGTTGCTTATAACCAAAGTATACACCACAATCCCCTACATCCACCTTTCCCCCTAGTTACTCT
The DNA here is from genome assembly GCF_009761245.1 of Sapajus apella. Lineage (NCBI taxonomy): Eukaryota > Metazoa > Chordata > Mammalia > Primates > Cebidae > Sapajus > Sapajus apella. The sequence goes on along the minus strand of NW_022436941.1, from coordinate 83,581,186 downwards.
GGATTGCTGGCAGCTTCTTGAACAATTTCTGTCATCACAGGATAACAACAGTCAGGTCAAGGGGTAACTTTACTGATTTTTTTTTCAGTCTTTTCCATGTAAAAATAAGCAATGTTCAAATATTAATTATGCTGGTTTCCATGTTCTGCTTGTAAAAGCTCATTTCCCCCCCCAGATATCTGAGCTGATCCAGACACTCCTCAATCTCCTAGATTTGAGGGGGTGGTCATAGAGGCTTTTACTTACAACCATGTGATTATTCCAAAGTGTAGGAAGTAGCTAACATCTTTTATAACCTCTCCTAGTGCATAAGTGAAGGGCAGTGATGAAATTCAATCATAAACTCACATTGTATGTATTAATGACATTTCTTCCATTTAGTAAACTCCTCTCATTTCTTTAATTTTACCATTAAATATCAAGCTGGTATATTATTTGTCCATTTCATATGAAATTTGTCTTTTAAGAAAGATGCACACAGATTTTTGTGTAGCTTACTTATATTCTCATTTTGTGGATTTTATATTTTTCCAGTACAGAGACAAAAAAACTTTTAACTTTCACCCTAACTAGGAAGTAGGCACTGAAGCAAAGATTTTTTTGAAACGTTTCCTCATAGTAGGTGCCTATTACATATTGTTGAATAGCTGCATCCCTATTTTCTGATAAACAACACCAAAGTGGAAGACCTAGTATTGTTTTTATTCAGAAATCCCCATATTATTTCTGTTTCTGTGTGGAGACACATGGTTGTCAGCAACTTGAGTTTGCAAACCAGAACCACCATTTAGTAAGTGGAAGGCCTCTGCCAAGTAGGTCATTAGACTGCAGAGCCTCAGTTTTTCTCACCCATAAAATGGGAATTAAAATACTCATTTTGCAGAGTAGTTAGATGATTAAGTCAATGATGTATGTAAATGACTGTCATGAGTGCCTGCCATAGTGTGAGTGTGATGGTTAATTTTAGGTGTTAGCTTGACAGGATTGAGGAATACCTAGAGAGCTAGTGAAGGATTACTTCTGCGAAGATCACAAGAATGCCTCCAGAGGAGATTGGTGTGTGTGTTTGTGGACTGAGTGGGGGATATCTGCCCTTAATGCGGGTGGGCACCATCCAATTGGCTGGGGGCTTGATAGAACAACAAAGGCAGGGAAAAGGTGATTTTCTCTCTCTCTCTCTCTCCTGGAACTGGGCCACTGTTCTCGTGACTTTGGACATCAAAACTCCAGCATTTCTTGATTTTAAACTCCAGAGCTTACACCAGTGGCCTCCACCCTCCGGTCTCAAGCCCTCAATCTTGGACTGAGAATTATACCATCAGCTTTCTTAGTTCTGTAAAAGCTTTCAGACTTGGGCTGAGTCATGCTAATAAATCCTCTATCTATCTATCTATCTATCTATCTATCTAACTATCTAACTGCCTACTGTCAGCTGACAACTGGTAGGTATCTACCTACCTACCTCTCTATCTTTCTTTCATCATCATCATCATCATCATCTTACTGGTTCTGTCTCTCTGAAGAACGCTAATACAATGGAAATTCAAGAAATTGTATTATGTCCAATTCTCTGTATAATTGCTTGCCTGTAATTTTCAATTGCCTTACATGCTTACTGTCTATCCTTTCCTAATTTTCTTTTTATCATCGATACATATGATTGTACTCTGGGTGACACCAGGCAGCTACCCTGACATTTTTTTTTTTTTTTTTACTTTGATAAAGAAGCATAGGTGAGAAAAAGGCAGAAAACAAATAATAATTCTACATTAAATTGTTCATTTATTCATAGACAGTAATCAGTATAAATAGCATACAACCCTAGAGAAACATGAGGTTTTCAAATGGAAGTATGTATGTCAATGCGTTTCAGCCAAAGATGGGCAGGAACACATCTGTTGCGTTTATTACTATTGCAGGGAAGGAAATCACACACCATGGGGAGCCCTCTTAGTAAGAGGGAGTTAGAAAGGACTTACAGGATTTAGGCTTGCATTACGTGAGTTCGGGAGCAGTAAAGGAAATAGGGCTTTTGTGTGGATTGGATGATCTCAGGAAGAAGGGGTAATTCTATGACCTTAATAAATCTTATGTAAAAAGAGGGGAGGCTAAGATCATAATTGGTAAAGAAGTAGCAGTCACTCAGATTAGCAAGAACAGAGAAATGTTTGGTCATTGTTGTGGTTTGGGCAATGTTCACATTTTTGTCTGTGTTCAGACATGATATACAGCGGTCTTGTTTATGTCTTGATCCATCAGGATCAACAGAGCGACCTTGAAGATGCTGATGTTCTGAGAAATTGTTTGCATTCAACAGGAGAACACTCTGACCTATGTCTAAGTGCCAGGCTAGTTCCTAACAACAACAAGACCTAGCTGTAAGTGTCAGGCCAGTTTCCAGAGGTCAGGCTGCTTTTCTCATTCTTATGTATTAGCATGCTCTGTAATAGAATTTGGGTGCAGACAACAGACATCACTCTGTTTTATGACAACATGACTTAATATAGGGAATTAGGTGCTTACAAAATTGTTGGAAGGACTGGAATAACAGCTCTGGGCTTGGAATCCAGGAACAACTCCAAGAACTACTCCATAGAGCTAGTCCTCCAGGGAGCTGCGAGCTCTCCTTCTCCACCTTTGTTATTGTGCTGACCACCTCTGAAATTCTTGGCTCCAGGAACACATTAGCTAATTTGCTCTTCAGAGATCAGGAAACTGCTGCTGCAACTATTACTTATTTTTTATTTTTTGAGATGGTGTCTTGCTCTGTTGCCCAGGCTGGAGTGCAATGGCACAATCTCAGCTCACTGCAACCTCTGCCTCCTGGGTTCAAGTGATTCTCCTGCCTCAGCCTCCTGAGTAGCTGGGATTACAGGCGTGCACCACCATGCCCCACTAATTTTTGTGTTTTTAGTGGAGATGGGGTTTCACCATGTTGGCCAGGCTGGTCTCGAACTCCTGACCTCGTGATCTGCCCACCTCGGCCACCCAAAGTGTTGGGATTACAGGCATAAGCCATTGCAGCCGGCCAACATTTTTTTTCTAATTTTTTATTTATTATATTTTAATGTGTTATTTTATTTAGAGATGGGGTCTTTCTGTGTCACCCAGGCTGGTGTGCAGTGGTGCAATCATAGCTCACTGCAGCCTCAAACTCCTGGGCTCAAGAGAGTCTCCTACCCCGGCCTCCCATGTAGCTACCTAGGACTGTCGGCATGTGCCACCACATCGGCTAATTTTAACTATTACCTTTAAAGCCACATGACACCTGCTAGGTCCATGGTAACTTTCCTGAGTCCTGCCTCTTGGTCACCAGTAGTGACCAGAGCCGCACAACCTCTGCTACCTCTGCCAACATAGCGATGACCACCTCTGCCAACAGCAGCAGCACAAATTCCAGTGGCCTATTTGATATATCACCTACAGTTTCCAGATCTCACTTCTGCAGTCTGACTTCCTGAACCTAAATCATATCCAAAGCCCTAGCTGCAAGGGAGTTTTGGAATCATGCAATCTAGCCCCTGCAGTAGGAAAGCATACTATAAGGAGATTGGAACAGATGTTAGTTTACAGCCCAGCGTATTCATCACAGGTCCTAACCAGGAGTGAAGAGGCCTGGATCTAGGCCTGATCCAGTCACGAATGTGCTATTAAAGTTAAAAAAATTCTCACCTTTCAGAGACTCAGTTTCCATGACCAAGTTACACTGGTTGATAACCAAGTTTCTTTCTGATTCTAGAATTCTGTGGCTCTATCATGAATTTTGTTGAAATGTTCTTAAGTGTGTTCATTTTGAAAAGCATTTTCCATACTTTTTAACATAATAATTTTTTTCTCATTAATACTCAGAAGAATAGGAAACCTCCAAGATAACCCCCAATGATTTTTACCTCCCAGTAGTGTCACCCTCTCGTGTTGAATATGGCTGACCTGTGTAACCAATAGGATATTGTGCAAATGACAGCATGTGGCACCCAAGGCTAGGTAATTAAAAAATTGCAGCTTCTATCTTTGCTCTCTCTTGGATCACTTACTCTGGGTGAAGCCAGCTGTCATGTCATGAGGACACTCAAGCAGCACAATGAAGAGGTCCACGTGGTGGGGACTGAGGCCTCTTGCCAACAGCCAGCATCGATTTGCCAGCCATATGAATGAGTAAGCAAGCTGCCTTTGAAGTGAAGGGCTCAGCCCCTGTCAAAGCTTCTGGAGACTCCACCCCTGGCTGATATCTTGACCATAGTTTCACATGAAGCTTTGAGTCAGAACTACCTAACTGATTCACTCTCAAATTCCTGTCACGGAAACCACGTGAGATCATAAATATTAAATGCTGTTTTAAGCCATTAAGTTCTGGGGTAAATAGTAATTATGCAGCAACAGAAAATTAATGCATTCCCTGATCAGTGTACAAAATAGCATGAGAATTGCTGAATTTTATTCCTTAGTTTCCAGCATCAAATTTTATTTGCTTGTCCTTTTCTGACATGAAGCCAGTAGCCTTTGAGATTGTATCTCTAGACATATCAGAAGCCATTAAGAAGTGTGTAAATCTTAAAGATTAAGTACTTATTTTCTGAGATTTAAAAAAAATGTAATGGGCAGACAGGAAAATTCCTATTGTTTACACTCTAAATAGTAACTATTTTCTCAGGAGAGAAATGCCAGGCATATGAAACTTATCTTAGGACTAATATATCCTTTAATAATAAAGCTAGCCAGGCATAGTGGGTCACATCTGTAATCCCAGCATTTTGGTAAACTGAGGCAGGAGGATTGCTTGAGGCCAGGACTTTGAGACCACCCTGGCCAACATAATATGACTCCATCTCTAATAATAATTGATAATAAAACAAATAAATAATGAAAATAAAGCTAATGAAAACATAAGAGTTGAAATGACTCCTTCGCAGATATCCCAGTCAACTGTGCAAAATGACTCTTATCTTAATGAAGGAACCATGCTGTGTTTAGTGGTTAAAAACACTCCCATCTGTTAAGGAAAGATCAAAGTTGCCTGCTAAGGTAAACTATTTTGGGTTTTAATCTAAAAGGTAAAGAAATTAATCTAATGTCTTGCACTTTATGATGGTTTAACGTTTCATCTAAGAAAGAAAGTTCAACAAAACTTGTTATACATTTCTTGACTAACTTTTTTTCTTAATTGAGATGGAGTCTGTGTCACCCAGGCTGGAGTACAGAGGTGCAATCTCAGCTCACTGCAGCCTCTGCCTCCCAGGTTCAAGCAATTCTCATACCTCAGCCTCCTGGAGTAGCTGGGATTACAGGCACCTGCCACCATGCCTGGCTAATTTTTTTATATTTTTAGTAGAGGCAGGTTTCACCATGTTGAGCAGGCTGGTCTCGATCTCCTGACCTCAAGTGATCTGCCCACCTCGGCCTCCCAAAGTGCTAGGATTACAGGCGTGAGCCACTGTGTAAGGCCATATTTCTTGACTAACATTAATTTTTATTAATGCTCTTTTCTGGATCCTGCACCCGTGTCTGGTAAGAACATAGTTACTTAGAGCAGCAAACTTCCACTTACTATAAAAAATGAGACTGAGTGAGTTTTGGAGATGTTAAATAGAAATCTGAGTTGTAAATACCAAAGACTGTTTATGAATTGGCTTGAGAAAAAAAAAGAATTTACTGGACGGCCACTTCAGTGTTCTGGAATTCAAGTCACAGCCAAGTTTGGCTTCAGGCACCAATGGAACCGGAACCGGAAGCCCCTAGCCCTATCCCCTTGCCTCACCTCTGCCACTCTGGATGCCAGCTTTGTCTTCTGCAGACTGGCTTTCTTTTTGTTGATGAAAACATGGTTGTTGGCAGTTTCTGAATTTCATACTTTTCAGCTTTAGTCACTGAAGACTTGTTCTCTGGTTTCAAATGCCGATTTTCAATGAACTCTACTAGGGGAGGGCCATGTTGATCAACATGACTGCTCCTGTGGTAGTTGGGGAGGGAGAGAGATTTCCCAGAAAAATAAGTGGGTTGGGAAGACAAAACCATACTAGGGCTGCTGTAACAAACTACCACAAACTGGCTGGCTTACACATCAGACATTTGTTATCTCACAGTTCTGGGGCTAGAAGTCCAAGATCAAGGTGTTGGCAACATTGGTTCCTTCTGAGGACTCCGAGGGAGAATCTGTTCCAGGCCTCTCTCCCAGCTTCTGGTGGTTTGTTGGCAATCTCTGGCTTCCCCTAAGCATCAGCCTGATCTCTGCCTTCATCTTCACATAGCATCTGTTGCCCAGGCTGGAGCACAGCGGCACCGTCTTGGCTCATTGCATCCTCGACCTCCTGGGCTCAAGTGATCCTCCCACCTTAGCCTCCCAAGCAGCTGCAAGTTTCCCTCTTTTACACAAAACACCAGTCATATTCGACTAGGGTCCACTATACGCCAATTTGTCCTCTTCTTAACTGAGCCAATTTTATCTTCAGTAACACTGTTCCCAAGTAAGGTCCCATTCTGAGGTGCTGGGGGCTAGGATTTCAACATATAATCAAGCTTATTCAACCCGCAGCGCACTGCAGGCCGCATGTGGCCCAGGACAGTTTGAATGCAGCCCAACACAAGTTAGTAAACTTTCTTAAAACATTTATTTTGTCAGGCCCTCTTCTTAGAACTGTTTTTAAAACAAAATTAATAAATCTCTGTTATGAGATATGTCACACTCTCTTAAAAAGGCAAAAGTGCGACCTGAAATAAACCATTTCTTCCTACCAGACGTAGCCCCACCTAAACCAGATATATTCTGCGGTGTATGGTATATGGGCTTTAGGACTGCAAGCTGACGGGGGTTTGCAGTTTGTTGTTCAAGAATAACAGTGGATTTCTACCTCATTTTCTGCCACGGCCCTTCGAGAGAGAAAGCCCTAAAGATGCCCCCTCCTGCCATGAATATTTGGAGGGCATCAAGACAGCAACAAGTGGCTCCTGGGGCCCAAGATGACAGAGGAAACCAGCAAGATCCCTGAAGCCTCTGTCTCCTTGCACTGTGCATCACAAGAGACCAGATGGAAGTCTCCACTGCAGCAGCACCAGTGGACAGATGTGAAACAGCCACACAGCCACAGGGGCTGCCTGTGAACCCGGGTCCATCCCAAGGCAGGGGAGGGGCAGAATCTTTCACTGATGGAGTGTTTAATCAGCAGAGACTGATAAAGTGCTCAATTAAGCTAGATTTGGTACCTGAAATTAACATAAATGGACAGGATCAAGGTTTCCACTGTCAAAGTGGAAAATCAGAATGGGAGAGATGATTGATTATAAAGTTCAATGACCAATTTGAGTGTGTAAAAAATGAAAAGCTATTCTGTCTGTTATGCTTTCATTTATTTATCCATGGGATGAGCTGAACACAAGCATGTCATTTGTGCAACAAATCAGAGAGTTGTACTATTATTATTACCAATTTACAGATAAGAAGACTGAAGCCTATGGAAGTTGAAAACCTTGGACTCAAAACCAAGTTTCAGTTAATTGTAAGGCACGTGAATTTTATCTCAAAAATGTGGCTACAAAACAAAACAAAATGAAACAGGTCTGCTTGGTTAGAAAGCCCACATACCATACTTCACAGAATGTGTCTGGTTTAGATTGGCCTGTGGCTGGTGGGAAGAAATGGGTTATTTCAGGTTGCATTTTCCTTTTTAAGAGAGTGTGATATATCTCAAAGCAGACATTTATTAATTTTGTTTTAAAAACAGTTCTAAGGCCAGGGGCTAACACAACAAACTGGTAAAAGTTCTGTGTTTGTGCGTTCACAGGGATGAGACTCCTGTGAAGAGTGACATTGTCTGCTCAAAGCACTAAAGCCACACTGAAGTCTGCTTTCTTAAGAAAGTGGAAAATTCACTTAGATTTATTCAGTGTGACTTTAGTGCTTTGGACATTAACTTAGATTCATCTTTTCAAAACTATGTTTTGTGTGATATTGATAAAAATCTTAATTTAATCCCTTATTTAAGGCACTGGTACCACTTTGAAGCGGAAATCACCAAATACACTAGGAGGAATTCATACCGTTTTTATGTCCTTCTAAAAGCAACGTGGATCATCACATTATAAGATTTATGAAGAAATATTCATTCTGTTTTTGAAAGTTTCTTCTAAGTTCACAAGCACCATGACCTCTTGTTTCATAATTTATGCTAATGGATTCACATTGTAGCTCATTTTGTAATTTATTATCTTAGAAAAATTACTTGACTTGGGGTAAATTAAAATGGATATGTACTGAGATGAGAAGTTTGAAAGCTTTTCAAGAGCTCTGTTCACCAGTCATCAGAGGAATGCAGGCTACATTTCAAAGTCCTTTAATTATCTCAGATGATGTGATAAGGAAAATAATATCCTAACTGCCACATCAAAATCATACACTGGGATGAAGTCAGTTACATACACAATAGATTCCTTTCTCTTGAAAGCCTCGGTCTGGACACATTTCAGTAACTTTCTTCTTTAGCCACAAAAGTGAACCACAGAGAAAGCATGAAGTCTGCATTTCTGCTTGGGGCACTTTCAAAATGCTGACTTGCTGCCATGGAAGGTCGCCCAGCATACCAAGCAGAGTGAAAAAAATGCAAGTTGCACAACAATGCATGCAGTGTGACACCATTGACAGGGGAAAACAGATATGATAAGATGTATTATGACCTGATACAATACTATACTATATTATGTTGTGTAGAAAGCCAATTCTGAAAGACCCAAAGGAAACAGTTAATAATTGTTGCTTTGGGGTAGGATAAATTGGGGATGATGGCGTCTTTTACATATTATATTTCAAAAGGTTTTATGTCAGTGATATTAAGAATATTAAACTGAACAAGTAAAGAAAATAAAAAGAAAAAAAAGAGAGTTGCTACATTGTAAAGAATAGCAGGCAAGGAGGGCTGGGTTTGTGCAGTGGAAGTGGACCCCAGTACCCCTCACTTGCTCATCCACCAGTGATGAGTTGACTTCTTTGTATGTGAATATCCTCTTGTGCTGTCTGAGCTCCTTTGATACCATACACTATGCTGTCAGGAGCTCTGAGCACATTGCTGGGGTGCGGCCGAGACTTCTGGGGGTCCCCACAGTGTCTCTTATCTCTGACATCATCATAACAGCTCATGTGGAACTTCTGCTATTGTGGTGGTTATTGTTAGGATGAATACCATAACATTTTAGTAGATACTGAGGTTTACTAATACTGGGAAAATCCACAGCTAAAAGATATTTTTGATTTGAAAGAAAGAATAATTAACTGAGCTAATTATGTTTTTAATGACACTGTTCTCAAGTAAGGTCCCATTCTGAGGTGCTGGGAGCTAGGATTTCAACATACAATCAAGTTTGTCCGACCTGTGGCCCGCAGGCCACATGTGACCCAGGACGGTTTTGAATGCAGCCAAACACAAATTTTCTTAAAACATTGTAAGATTTTTTTTGAGTTTTTTTTTTTTTTTCCAGCTCATTAGCTATTGTTAGTATTAGTGTATCCTATGTGTGGCCCAAAACAATTCTTATTCTTCCATTTTGTCCCAGGGAAGTCAAAAAATCAATTGGACAGGGTATCCAATTGATTTCACGCAGGGCAGCAACTGATGCACAGGTTGGATAAGCTTGATTAGCTCAGCTGGTGTGAGAACCAACAACACAAAGTAAACCCTGGAGAAGTTCAGTTTTGACATTCTCCCTTGCTCCATCATCCTGCTGATGCAGAATATTGAAAACATCTATGAGATTTGTAGAATACAGTTTGATTTATTTTACCTTACTATTAAAACTGTATGCTTTCACTTTTTAAAAGAAGCCCATCTCCATGTGGAAAAGAAACATCTGTTTTCTAGATATTTTAAAGTTTCTTTGAGATGTCATTTTATTCTTCAGAGTCTACCTACCTTCAGCTGGATATCTGATGTGCTAGTAGAGAATCAATGGTTGTGTATTTGAAAAAATCAATAGTAATGAGTTCCGACATCAAATCAAAAGGTGGGTATTTCCAATGAAAACTTTCAAATAGCACTCGATTTGTTATGTCTTAATAGAATGCAAAATTTTGAAAAATTTGGCAAAGCATCAGAAATAGGCTACAAGCAAGTCTGTGTATAAGAAAATACCTGCCATCCGTGTTATCGGAGCTAGGGGGCTTTGCTATGCTTCTCTCTGATCTCTGAGATGTGACAGGCCCACAGAACAAACCTCCTTTCTAGACTATAACAGAGAAAACTAGATTCTGGAGATGTGGTCTTGTTTTCATATTTCTGTCCCTTAAAAGTTCTATGTTCATTCCCACCCTGGGGTCTTCAAATTCCTGTTCCTTCTGCTTGGAGTGGTTTTTCCTAGGTCTTCACGTAGCTGCCTTTGTTTTACTCATTTAGATCTGTGATAGGTAGAATAACAACCCTCTTCCACCCCCATGCCCTCCTAACCTCCACCCCTGATGACGTCCTAATCCTTGGAACTTTACAGATGTGATTAATTTAAGGATATAGAAATGGGAGGATTATCTAGGTAGGTCCAATGGATTCACAAGGGTCCTTTTAAGCGTAAGGAGACAGGCAACTGAGTACCAGAAGCAGAGAAAGGTCCGAGGTTGGTACTCTGCTGGTTTTGAAGTTGGAGAAAGAGAACCACCAGAAGGAATGCTGACATCCTCTTAAAGCAGGAAAAGGTAGGGAAATAGTTTCTTCGTAGAACCTCAGAGAGAATACAGCCCTGTTGACAACCTGCTTTTAGCTGAATGAGACCTGTGTTAGACATCTGACTTCCAAAACTATGAGCTAAGAAATTCGTGGGGTTAAGTCATCAGATTTCTGGTAATTTACTATGGCAGCAATAGGAAACGAATACAAGGTCATAACTCAATTGTCACTTCTTAGAACTTCTTCATACTCCAACTAAAGAGTCTTCAGTCACTCTACTATATTATTTTATACTCTTCATAGTATTTATTAGCACCTGAAAAAATTTGAGATAAGAAGTACAATTTTAAATAGTTTTCTTCCATTCGAATATGAACTCCTAGAGACAGCGGGGACTATCTTGCTCACCAAGGTAGCACCAGCACCTAGACTAATATCTGGCACATAGTAGGTCCTCATAAAAACAGTGATGCTCCTTCCTTTACAGTCATTCTTCTTCCTCTTCCACTTCTTTTCCAGAATATATCTGTGGGAAGAAAAAAATTATTTTCATTTAAAATGTTTGTTTTTATTGGAAAGTAAACCATTTGGAGCCATATTTAAATGGGTAGGCATAAGAGTCCTCTTGCACCTCTTCCCTCACCTGCTTGCTTTTTTCCCCAAAGTTGAGAATGAGTCTGGCCAAATAAGTTATTCCAGAATTCCATCAGGTTGTTCAAGCCAAGAAAAGGGCTGAAATTCCAAGATTTGTATCACTGGTAAAGTTCCTGAAAGATGCAAATTGGACCTGAGCTTGATGTATTTCTAGATATGACGTTATTGTTCATTGGTGACTTAGTGGAAATCTCCAAGGGCAAGTACTGCAGAAAAGATTAGGGGATGGGCGGGTGGAAGCATTTGTCAAATGCCTGTGCTTGGCACATGAAAGTCCTACCGCTGGTAAATTTCCTGGGGAATGCAAATTGGGCTTGAGCTTGATGTATTTCTACATATGATGTTACTGATCATTGGTGACTTAGTGGAAATCCTCCACAAGCAAGTACTGCAGAAGAGACTGGGGGATGGGCAGGTGGAGGCATTTGTCAAATGCCTGCGTTTGGCACACAAGAGTCCTATCTTCCTTGGCCACTGTGGACTTGTCCAGCCTCATCCTTATCCACTCCCCTTTACACAGGTTATGTTCCAAGATCCCTGGAATTCTTGCTGATCCCTTGAAACAGTGTGCTTTCATTCCTTGTGTCTTTCTCTTGCTGCTTCTGAGCCTGGAAGATCTGTCTTCTCTTTGTCCCTGTGGTAAACTCATAGTCTTCCTTCAGAGAACAGTTCTCTTCTGCTATTCCTGTCTGTGTCTCCCTGGGTAACTTGTATTTACTAAGAGTTCTAACAGGTATGTCTTCATGGTCATCTGTCTGAAGACAGGGACACTGTCTTGTGCCCTCTTGAATCCCAAATGCCAAGCATAGGTATGGCACAGTCATCTTCTGGGGGTAGGAATCTCTTTCCTGCATTAGGCTGGACCAAGATCATGTGCTATTCATTTCTGAACCTCAGAATCATGATGGCCTGGAGTGGCACTGAATATGTGTTTAATGGCTAGACTTAATTAAATGGCATGGGTGACAGAGACTGCTTGCTTTCCCCTAGTATATTTTTAGCTTATAAGACTTTTACCTTGACACTTAGCTAACTAGAACATTTCTCAGCTTTATAGCTAGGTGTGGCCAAGTGATTATGTTATAGTCAATGAAATTTGAGCAGAAGTGTCATGTGGCAGATTCTGGGAACCTTTGTTAAGAGATGGATGGAATGTTCCCTTTGACTCTTCTTTGGGTTCTGTATCCCATCCTTCTGTTTGGAATATAGATGCCTTTAGTCATGTGTCATCAGAATCCCAGGGCGGTACTCTGGGGCCAGTAACAGGGAGGTTGTGTTACCACTCCAGGCCTGGAGCAAAAGAAAAGAGGTGTTTATTAGTATCTGGAAGAAGCGTGTTCTTGGAGAGGGCCTCCTATCAGGTGCCATAACTTTCTATGGAAAGAACTAACAGCCTGGAGGGATGTAGCTAAGAAAATAAATATCTGACCTCTCCCTCTTCTGCATCCTCAAATCAATGCTCCCTATATGCTGAACCAACCAGAAATCAGAAAATAAGAGAGCCCATTGATGTGAACCTTGGAGGCCCATCTCCAGGAGAATAACAGGTAGAGTAGAGAGATATAGCACATCTAGGTAGACATGCTTTCTCATTTTTAAAATAAAGGAATTAGATTAAGTGATCTCTACTATTCTTTCTGGTTGCAATATTTCATTAGGCTTTCTGCATTCATTAATCTTACTTTCTTAAGCATTTTACAAGCCTTTTTGTTACCTGCAGTCAGGCATTCCTGAGCATCAGGTCTTACACAGACCAATGTTCCCCAACTCAAAATTATATTAATTTGATAAAGGAAGACAACTAGAACAATAGGTCATATTAAGGAGTCCATAAACAGACCCACACATATATGAACAATTGATTTTATGACAAAAGTAACACTGCAGAGTAGTGGCAAAAGGATAACCTTTGTAATAAATCATGCTAGGTCAATTGTATTCTTTTTCTTTCTTTTTTTAAAAGAGAATTCCTAAATCTGAGGTCAATTGTATTCTTATGCAGAACAAATAAATCTTAACCTGTACCTTGTACATAATTATATTTGGACTATGAACCTAAATGTAAAATAGACAAAGCTTCTAAAGAAAACATAGGAGAATATCTTCGTGACAAAGAATGTCTATAAAGTAAAAGAATGAACAAAAGACTTGAACAAGCATTTCATAAAAGAAGCATATCCAAATGGCCAATAAACATAAGATAAGGCATCTAACTTCACTGGTTATCACCAGGATGACTGCATTACAAAGATTGACAGTAACACGTGTTGATGAGGATGTGGAGCAACTGAAACTCTCATACTCTGCTAGTAAGTATGAAAATTAGTATAGCCACTTTGGAAAATCATTTTCTAGTATCTACTAAAGCTGATCATATACAAAACCTATGGCCCAGAACAAATAGGTATATTCACAAAGGATATGCATGTGTATATTCACTAAAACAAACATACAAGAGTATTCATTGCAGCATTATAAGTAAGAGAAAAAAACTGGAAAAATGAAAGTAGAAACCAAGAGTAGAGTGGATACAAGACTTGAGGTGTATTTATATAATTAAATACTAATACAGGGCAATAAAAATGAATGAATAGTTGGTACATGCAGCAATGAGGCTGAAACTCATGAAAAGTACATAGAAATACAAATACTGATTATTTTTACATAGATTAAAAGCAGGCAAGTGATAATGGTGTCAGAAAGCAGGATTATGCTTACCTTTTGGGAAGATGTAGGGATTGGGGTCAGGGCAAGAGGGCAGCTACTGGGGTGCTGGTAACTTTTTGTTTGATCATGGTCATGGGTGTGTTCATAGCAAAAGCTCTTTGTGCTTGTACACTGATTTGTGCCTGTTCTTTATTATTATTATTATTATTATTATTATTATTTTTGAGACGGAGTTTCGCTCTTGTCACCCAGGCTGGAGTGCAATGGCATGATTTTGGCTCACTGCAACCTCTGCCTCCTGCAGAGGTTCAAGTAAGTCTCCTGCCTCAGCCTCCCAAGTAGCTGAGATTATAGGTGCCCGCCACCACGCCCGGCTAATTTTTGTATTTTTAATAGAGATGGAGTTTCATTGTGTTGGTCAGGCTGGTCTCAAACTCCTGACCTCAGGTGACCCTCCTGCCTCATTCTCCCAAAGTGCTGAGATTACAGGTGTGAGTCCCTGTGCCCAGCCGATTTGGATTTGTGCTTATTCTTATGAATACTTAGAAATTTATTGACTTCAGTAAGTAAATGTTATCGTTTCATACTATTTTTTCTTTTCTTTTTAGAAAAGCTGGGCCAAGAACCTGAACAGTAGCCCTTCCATATTCAATAGTAAAGTAAGGAACAGGACAAGAGCATATCTGTGTTGCCACTGAGGAAGTAACAACAGCAAACACTTCCAAACAAGATTTCTTTGAACAGGTGTTCAAAACCAAAAACGTTTCCTAAGTCATTTGTGAAACCAAATTTTACTGCAGTCTGGAGCCCAGCGTATTGTGTCAGGAGTCATATGCAATGAGATCATTTTCTTTTGCCCACATTTCTGCCTGATAAAGAAAATAAATCAATTTGACAGAACAAAGAATTGCCTCATATGAAAATATGTTGAGAAAAAGGCAGCATTATTCTCAACACCTAGTGCCTAGGAGAAAAATGATATGAGGTTTAAAAGAGTTTTCTGTCCTGAGAAAGATTAATTTTTACAGATTCTCTCAGCAATTAGTGTGTTTATGAAATAAATTCTGGGCCATCCACAAGCTAATTCCAACAAATATTGTAGGTGGCTTACTGGGAAAACATATCAAAACAATGACAAAAACACAATGATAATCAAAACACCCCAAACAAGAGCCGTGTTGATGACAAGAGGCGTGGGAGGTAGTTTTAACATAAAATCTGTCTATGCTAAAGTAAGTTAAACTAACTGAGCACCACACTTAACTATTGCCATCCTGGTGGCCAAGGCAAAAAGAAACTTGATAAATTGTTTAGCTCATTAAAAAAAAAAAAGAAAGAAAAAGGAAGTGAGTGTGCTAGTGTAATATGAGAGACAAACACTCCTAGCATATGAAGAGAAAGTAATCAGGAGAGTGTTGTGCGTATAGTTTTTAAACCTTGTAATAGAATTTGTTGTTATACGAAGTTTTATAGTGTATATGAAACACTCTCAATTATCTCTGGCAATAGGCAAAGGGATAATAACATTAAGTCATGGTTTCTTAAAGGCACAATAGATGAACTTCTGGCTTTGAAGCAATTGTGTAGTGTCCTGGAGGATGTGATGGATTTGTGTAGCCTGAGTTTCCTTGGCTACACTACTCAGAGGCAAAGTTAGAGTAACAAGCAGGATTGTCTGGTCCTGCCCCTCATCAACACTACAGACTCCCCCCAGCTGCTCATGGGAACCCCCAGGGGATGGCACATGTGTGCTCACCATATGGCCCTGTCAGCTACCATATGACCCTGCACTCAACTTCCCTTTTCTACAGCTCCCTGCAGTGATGTTTGTGTTGGGGCATGATGGACCCACCCCCACTGAAGACATTGACACCTCCAAGCTGCTATGGTTATGCTTCAAAGCCGCAAGATGTAGCCCCTGCTGCTGCAGCTGTTGGCACTGACCCCTCTCTGTCTCTGTCATGCCCACCAAATGTGATACCTCCCTCTCCTTCTTCTCCCCAGTTTGTAGTGAGGTGGCCCCAGTGCAAACTGTTTTTTCTGGGCTCCATACAACTCCAATCCCAACCCAAACTAGAAGGTGCCATAACGCTTTCTTGTGCTCTCCTCTGGACCATCCAAAAGCTGCCTTTTGGGGCTGCCTGGCAGGCATATTTTTACAGTCTTACATGTTCCTGCAGCATCCCTTCTTTAGCACCCAGACCAGAAATGTTTAAACAGCAATAGTCATAGTTGCTTAATGTCTGTTTCACACCATATACGATGAGGTATTATTTCTGCTTTTCACAATCACTGCAAAGGAAGTGCTGTCATCCAAATTTTAAACACAAAGAGGTCAAGTAGGGAGGTTGAATGACCCTCCCAAGGCCACAATGAGTGGTCCGGCTAAGGCTCAAACCCAGATTGGTTGGAATCAAGCCTAGGCTTGCCTTGCGTAATACAGTTTAGCATTACACAGGCCTTGTACCCGGAATCTGCATAGGTACAGCTCTCTTAGGACATATTCAAATATTTTCATCCTCTTTGCTGAGAATTTGAGAGATGGGTGTGGACTCCCAAACACACATAGCCTCTTGAGTCCTGGCATAAAGCCTGTTCTCAGACTCCTTTTCTTTAGAAATTTCACACTGTCATTATTTTCTAACCTAGGGTAGCTTCCACCTCTTGTACAATAGGAGTATATTCTCGTAGTTAATCAGTTCAAATTTCCTCCATGATCGTGGTTCATTCTTGGCTCAGAAAACCCTGAGCCTACTCAGGCTGAAGGGAACCCCTCTCTTATGCTTCTAAGTGTCATATGATTGAAAAATTGTGACTACAAGAGATGTCTAGTATGACTGACTTCATCTTGCTTCTAGCCTCCCAGGCTGGCTGTCCTTGCTCATTCCTGGGCATAGGCCAAGCTACCCATGGGCAGAATTTAGTTTATAGTTTAACTTTGAAGCAAGGATGGTAATAGTCCCTTCCTAAAACTAACATCCTTCTTGCTCAGGGACAGAAGCTGTCTTTGTAAAACTAATGAAAGACCATGAGATTAAGATTATGGAAGGGGCCTGAATTCTGCTAAAATGTAGGCATAGTTTTTATAATCCCTTATGCTCAGGAGCATGTGGCCAGAGGCTATAAGATTTGTGACTTTCTTAATTATTGCTATAGATAACATCACTATTGTAGAACTTAATATTGGTCTTTGAGACGTTTTTCAGACTTTTGCATTCTGGCAACTGACTGACCCCACCTGGACACGTGACTCATGACTTACTCAACCTATGGTCCCAACCCAGAGGCAGATTCAGTCACACAAGGGCCATTTTTCACACCCTTATGATTTCATCCCCAACCAATCAGCAGTACCCTTTCCCTACCCACACGTCCATGTATAAAAACTCTAGCCTCTGATATCTCAGAGAGGCTGATTTGAGTAATAATAAACTCCTGTCTTTCTGCTTCGCCAGTCTTGTGTTAACTAAATTTTCTTTACTGCAATATTGCTGTCTCAGTAAGTTGGGTTTATCTGTGCAGACAGCAAAAAGAACCCAACAGGCAATCACATTAATAACCCTGTGCAAACCCTTTCCCTGATATCAGCATTTCTTGCTATCTTGCTTTTTCCTGTCCCACAGCTCTATTTCCATTTAGGTATTCCTGTGCCGTTGACTCTCACACCCAGCCTCCAGGGTGGAGCCTGTGACCATCTTCTGGTCATGTGATTGATTAGTTCAGCTTAGCCACCAGCCCCACCCTGAATGAACCACTCTGAGTCTCAGGACATTTTCCAGGAGTGCTGGAGCAAAGACAGACTCTTTCTTATGGGGTCTGAAAAAGGAAGCATGTTGTTCTGAGAGTTGCTTATGGCCATTTTGGGACTCTGAGCCAGGCCAGCCTTAGAATACAGCCAATATCCCAGAAGGCAGGTGGAGAAATAGAAAAGAAACCCAATGGCTGGGCTGCCGGGAGTGAGCTTGTCTGAGGCAAGCCTTCCTTGAGAGTTTTCAGTCATGTGAACCAATCTATTTCCTTCCTGATTTGGGCCTGATTGAGCCAGATTTTCTATTGCTTGCGATACAGGTTATCTTACATATACAATTTGTAATAATGGTCAAATTTTTAATTGTTTCTCTCCCTAGATTATGAGCTCCTTGATCCATAAGAGAAAAATTGATGAATGAACGAATGGATAAAAAAATAAGGAAAAATAAGTCAGTTGCTCATGTGTGTTGAGGACTTGTTTAAGGTCATTGCCATTTAACTAGTTATTCATTGTTCTTCCTGATTCATGGACATTCCAATTCAAGAGCTGGGTCCTTTGAGACATCTTCAATACCAATATCCACGGTCAGGAACAGTGCTCATCTTTAGTGGTAAGAAGCTCAGCTCCAACAGAACTTTCTACGTCTGTAGAGCAAGGGATAACTCATAGAGAATCCTGCAGATGAACCTGCATTTCTTACACGTGATAAACAAAAGAAACTTTGATTTATCCATCTATAAATCAAGGTCTTGGGAATAAAGCACTAGGGAAATGCATACCTATAGGAGCCTCTGCAGAAATGTTGCCCCTTGACTCCAAGCTCAGAGAGGTGGTATTTGAAGACTTCAGCAGCCTCCTGCTCCACAAATGAATCATGAGAAGGAGGGAATGAAGGTGATTTAAGTAGGTGTGGGCCTTTCATCCTTTGCCATATGCCTGTCATGAGTCTCTGATGTTGTTACATACACATATGTGTACTTGCACACCTGCACCCTTCCAAGACAACATGTTCTGTTGGGAGTTTCAAAGGAAAAAAGTGAAGCTATAACTGAAGCCCCAGGAGAGAAAAGCATAAGTGGGGCTGGATTTCTTGCGATTTCCCTGGTGCTGCTTGTCCCAGTCCTTGCCCCACCCACCCACTATGCACACAGGAACAGCTCTGCTCTGCAGGAAATGCTAGTCAGGAGGAAGTGCCCTGGTCTTGACATTTTACCTTCACAGCACCACAGGCCAGTGGTGGTGAGCACTGTGGAGGAAGCACGGCATGCGTAACTGAGTTAGCAAATAGGAAAGAGGGCTTTCAGAGAGCAGTGGGCAGAAGAGAATGGGTGGCAGAAAGTATTGCTGCAAGAACGAGGCTCTAGGCCTGCACTGCCACCATTTTTGAGGCAGTCTTTATGCTTCTTTACAGCTTGATTTCTTCAATGGCAAACTGGGGAGGTGCTGGGTAACAAGATAAGGCGCCATGGCTGCTACTACCTGGATATATCTATTTGGAAACCAGAAGAACACAAAAGCCATTTTTCCAGCTCCTCCAGGGTTTGTCCCGCCGCCACTACCAGCTACCAGGAAGATTGTGTCCTGAATCCCTTCTCTTTTTCCCATAGATGTCCAACAACCTCCTCCACACTCAGACTGTCTCATTTCCAGAAGACTCAGGACTTCTGCCATCTATGAATAGAGAAAAGGAACATTTACTTGGTACTCCAAAACTGTGGGGATCACAGCCAAAGACCACCTGAAAGAGTGTCACAAAGAAAAATACACCTGTAAAAGGGCACTAACCAGTTATCATTCTATCAACAGCCACTCACTCATTCATTCATCTACTTGTTCAACAAATATTTATATCGAAGTTAATCACTTACTCAACAAATATTATGCTGCCAGGATCTGGAGGTACAAGAGTAAATAAAGCACAGGTATTGATCGACTTACGACCCATGCAACTTACGACCATTCGACTTTATGACCACAATCACTAGCCACGACTGCTCCGCGTCTGGCAGCGCAAACGTTGCCCAGCTTGGTGTACGACAGTGCGGACCAGCTTCCGGCAGCACTACCGTCTCTGCGTGCACCATTTCAACTGTTATCCCAGACTCGGTACAAATATACTCAACTTACGACCAAATCGTGTTACGACTGGTCTGTCGGAACCAATCGTGGTCGTAAGTAGAGCACTAGCTGTATAGAAATTTCTTTTTTGCTGTTTAGTTTAGTAGGAGATACAAGTAATAAAGCAACCTTAAAAGCAATGTAATGAGATAGCCTTGGATAGAAAATTATAGAGTGCTATGACAGTGCACATGGTGGTGGGGTTGAGGGGTTGTTCCTGGTCTGTCCGAAGGAAAGTAGAGAGATGAGCAGCAGGAGTGATCAGGGAAAGAAGAGGTGGGGTTGGGTCTACAGAGAGTGTACCAAGCCTGGGTGAGGCCTGAAGGCGAGAGTGAGAGGGGACAGGTGGGTTGCAACAGAAATTGCGTGAGAACAAGGGTGTGGAAGTGGGGAAGCCTGAATAAAATGGTGGTAATAGGGTACTTCGGTAGATTCTTGAGCAAGAGCATGACCTTGTACAAACACTTTAGGAAAAAAACCACTCTGTTTTCTATATTCAGCGTGCATTGGAAGTGACAGACACCAGAGGTAGGGAAAAGGGCAAGGGGGTTTTGGTAGTAATGAAGACAAGGACCAGGGTGCTGTCTCTGAAAACAGAGAATAAAGAACAGGTATAGCAAAGACATGAAATCAACCCAAATGCCCATCAGTGATAGACTGGATAAAGAAAATGTGGCACATATTTGGAATTGTACACAATAGAATTGTACACAATGGAATTCTATGCAGCCATAAAAAGCAATGAGATCATGTCCCTTGCAGGGACACAGATGGAGCTGGAAGCCATTACCCTCAGCAAACTAACTCAACAATACAAAACCAAACACGACCCATTCTCATTTTTAAGTGGGAGCTGAACAATGAGAACACATGGACACAGGAAAGAGAACAACACATACTGAGGCCTGTTGTGGGGTGGAGTGGGGGGAAGGAGAGCATTAGGAAAAATAGCTAATACAGGCTGGGCTTAATAACTAGGTGATGGGTTGATAGGCATAGCAAACCACTATGGCACACGCTTACCTATGTGACAAACCTACACATCCCGCACATGTACCCCAGAACTTAAACTTAAAAAAATTAATTAAAAAAATAACAGACAACCAATATGTTGTCTTTCAGCTTAGCCTATGCTGCACTAGGAGAGCCTGGGAGAGAATTCTGTTTAGAAATAAACAAGCCTAGGGATCGCCATCTATTTGCCTTATATTCACTTGGACTTATTCATCATTGTGCTTTTTCAAACTGTGTTCAAAAATCCCTGGGGTTTTCCAGATGTGCTTTAGAGACCCCATTCAACCATGTTGACCCTTCGGACAAAGGGTTGAAACCCACCAGTGTACCTTTTCACACTGTACATGCTCTGTCTGAGGCCAAGTGCCCTTGGTGGTTATTAAATGTGGATTTGTGTGTGTGTATAAAGACTGCCACGTGCTCTCAGAAGTTCATTCTGTTCCCCCCCATTCAAGCTTCTCTTGAAAACAGGAATCTCTCTGTTTCTGGTTGTTCTGCTCCTACCCTCCCTACCTAAATCCAGACCCTGCTTTAAAAAGAAAATGCTTTCTCAGCATTCCTCCCCATGTTAATTCTCTTGCCGCTCTTCTCTGGAGGTTGGAAAGAATTAATTCATTATTGTTATCAACAGCAATCATCATAAGGCACGAAAATGAAGTGTTGAGATTTTTTTTTTCCAATCAAACCTCTTGAAGAGAAACAGAAAACAAAAACAGCATTTTCTCCTTGACTAGAATGATTATTTCTCAAAGGAAGTAACTTCAGTCCCGTACTTTGTGGGAGGAAAGGGACAGGAGGTGGAGGATGTTCAGGTACTGTGCCTGGCTCATACACATTGTTCATAAATGTTTGGTTCACAGTTTATTTCATTCATTCTATCAACATAAACTCCTCTGATCTCTGGGAGGGTGATTTTATTTGCCTCCTGAGCTATCTCTTGGCAATGCCAAATCGCTACACAAATGATGCAGGTGACTGCCAGCTGGTTTGCAAATTTCCTGAGCTGCCCCGGGTACACCACAGTGAGCATGAAAATCAAAGGCTCTCAAACCTGGAAGGAACCTTTTAAAATGACCCTAGGTCAATTGCCCAGGAAAATCCCTGCCAAGTGCTGCAAGTTGAGGTTGAAAGTATCCAGTCTGTCTGATGCAGCCAAGTCTGTTTTTGGACAACTCTGTTAGAAAGCTCTTCCTGATATTGAGCTGAAATCTATCACTTCATAGCTTTTCTTTATTGCACCAATAAATCCTGTATGAGAGACAGGGAGGCAGCACAGGATCATTCTAATCCTTTTTCTTGGCAATCTGTTGAATATTCGAAGTCAGAGGCCAAGTTATCTGAGTCTTCTCTTCTCCAGGGCCTCTGTCACCTAGCCTTTTAAATCTTTCCATGGGATAAAGTCTTCAAATCTTATCCTGGTCCTTTTCCCATTAAGAAGCTTTACTTTCCTACTCTTAAAATAGGGTGTCTAGAATAGAAATAATTCCACGTGACTTAACCAGTGCAGAAAGGAAGAGACTCTGCTAAATCTGATTTCAGAGACTGCTGCTTTCTAGCAGTGTGGCTTTGGCAAGTTACTTCCCTTCTGGGAAACATGGTTTAATATGTAGCCTCACGTAAAGTGCCTACTATGGTGCCTGGCATAAAGGGGTGTCAATCCCTGATATCTGCCTATTGATTGTTATTATTATTCTGTTAATGCAGCTTCAGGTGGCACTAGACTTTAAGGTGATAATGTCACACTATTGACTCTGATGTTTTACTGACAAATAAATTCAGAGTATTAAGTAATTTTAATCCATGGCGCCCCCATCCTTTACTCACTGTGTGTGTGTGTGTGTGTGTGTGTGTGTGTGTGTGTGCATGCGCGTGTGCGCACGCCTAAGCATCAGAATCTCCATTTATCTTATTGTATTTGTTCGATTCAGGTCATTATTTAATGTGAGCAAATTTAATAAACAAGCCTGTATCTTTTTATCTAAAAATAAAATTAACAAAAATGGCTACAAGGTCATGATACAGAACCAAGCCCTGCTACCACTAGAAAACTTGCTCTAGGCTGATCCCTATCTGTTAACCAATATCTTAGAATAAATTAATTCAACCTGTAAATAATTGTCTTAATTTCATTTTTATCTTGTGAATAATTTTTTTCTCTAAAATAGAAGAATATCATAGCTTTGTGAAATGATTTGGGCAAGTCCAGAAAGACCAGAACTGCTGGGTTTCCTTTCTCTACCGATCTAGTAAATTATCACAGTAGGAAACGTGCTCTTTGTGAACTCCTACAGCTTTTTCATGATCACAGTCTTCCTGCCTGGATGTTTATAACTTACCTTAATGCCACACTAGGGAACCTCAGTGAGAACTAGAACTTTTCTATTTCCTAAAGTAATTTTACTCATGAGTTAAGATAATGCTAGCAGTTGAAGCCAATACAGCCCTACGTTTCGGTGGCTTCACCCAGTAGAAGTTGTTTGCTTCTCTTTCGTGTCAAGTCTGCAAGGGGTGTTCCTGATCTGTGGGCCATCTTCTTTCCAAGCGGTAATTCAAGGTTCCTTCCCTTTGCAGTTCTATAATCTTCCTAATAAACCCGATATAGAGGATAATGCAGGATTAAATGGAAAAGATTTCACTAAAGAGAAGGAAGAGAATTTCAGACTGACAGAGAAATAAAGAAGGACAAAAGCAGGGATGCAAAGAAGTATAGAGTACGGCATTTAAACCAGGTGTGTGGAGAAGGCTTCTAGATGGGATCTGTGCCCTCAGGTGGGAGACGTGGATGATTCGTGTCTAAGGCAAGGAGGTAGCCAAGGAATTTATACCCTGAACTCACTCTCCCTTTCCAGGGCTCCACATTGTCAAAACTGAGCTAGTAGCCAGAGGAGAGGGAGTTTGCTGATGTCATACAGATTGGCCATCAGGACAGAAAATGGGGAGAAGGGTACAGACTGGGCCTGCAAAGGCAAACAAAAGATAGTAGCCAAGAATCACTCAACATTTTAGAGGTGAAAATAGCACACTCTGACCTGTGCTTTACAGAGAGTAATATGGTGGCAGTGGAAATGAGGATGGGAGGGGGCAATATTGGAGACAGGAAGACCTTTAGGGAGGGGAGGGCCAGCACAGAAAGTAATCGTAGGACTAGAGGTAAGAGCTGAAAGCTGGAATCGGTGAACGGTTAGTTAGGAGAGGCATGAGGAGAGCTGAAGGGGACTCTCAGATCACGGTTTGAAAGGCAAATGACAAGTTCATTTGGGGACATGTTGAGTATAATTTGCTTTGGGACATCCATATGGAGATATTCTGAGTCAGCTCAGCCCCAGGGGATCTGATTTTGTCATCTGGCTCTGCCGCTTTCTGGAAAGCTCTCAGAAATACATGGATAGTTAGACGTCATTCAGAGCAAAATCTTAGATGCCTATCTTAATCATCTTTCTCTTAAAAAATATCTGGGGATCAAAAAACATTTTGTATGAATTCCATATCTTTAAAGATTTTCTATTTGATGCTATATTGCATTTGTTTACAGAAGATGCATGTTATAGATGAGTATAGGGTAACGTGGGATATCTGAAATTCAAATTGAACTTAAAAATGCGTGCTGGATTATCTCCCAAAGGGAAGAAACTAAATTAGAGCTTGTAAGTAAACTTTAGTCCTTGTCTCAAATGCGTATGTTAAATCTCAAATCATCTCTCTTTAATTCCTTGTTTAAAAACATAAAAGTCAATAAAACAGCTCATGAAGCTCAGGTTCTTGCTTGTCAAATATTTGCCCTAAATTAAGTCTACTTTGGTATAACAAACTCAATAATCAAACTTATTCTTGACTGAATATTGAAAATATAATGCTCAATTGAGCACAAGTAAATGAGCCTGAAATTTACTATGGGCAGCAGTAATTCATGTGTAGTTCCACATTTCCATTCATTAAAAAAATACCTTTGTACTCAACTGTATACAATGCTTATCCTTATTACTGTAATACAGTTAACTATCTAATTACTTAATTAGCTTTTTAAGGGGATTTGGTTAATTTCAGGCTGAGACATTTTAAATAAAATTATGGAGGCTTTAAAATATACATATTTACATATTGAAGCACAAATAGTTACTTTTGTATTTATAGACAATATAGTATCAAATGAATAAAGATCAGGAAAGCACTTTAAAAACAAGGCAAGATTTTGCAGACAAGATTTAGGCTAGATTAGGCAGCCATACTTAACCATGCATGTGATATCTCACATAAACAGTTACTTTGATAACATTTGCAGGAGGCGAGTCACATTTTAAAAATGATTAACTTTTCAAGCTCCCCATTAAATGGGAAAATGTCCAGTTCTTCTAAAAAGAAGTTTCTCTGAAAATAAAGGAGTATGAAATAGGTTTTGGCTTTAGTTATTGCTGCCTTAATGATCAGTTACTCGAAATAAAATAGAATGGATTATCCTGCAGTAGCAAACTAAATTCTCAATAGCTTAAAACAACAAAGTTCATTTTTTACTCAGGCCACATGCCCATTGCGCTTCAGCAGGAGCCTCTGCTCCACGTGGGCACTTAGGGAGGCAGGCTGATGGGCCTCCACTAAATGGAACGTTGCTGATCACAGTGACACGGGGAAAGGACCATGGCAAACTGTCACTGGCAAACCCTTAAAGACTTCCACCTGGAAGAGATACATATGACTTCCATTTAAATGTCATTGGCTACAGCAAATCAGATGGCTGTGTGTCTAACATCAGGAAGGCTGGGAAGGGTAATCCTACTAATGCCTAGAAGGTAAGAATTAGAAATACAGTCATGTGCTGAATAACAACAAGTGTACTGGTGAAAAGTATCAGTGCCTGCCACACCAACCTTTGTTAAAAGTTTGTTTTAGGGTTCAAAAGTGAGTTGCCAGATCAAGCAATTAGACAGAACTGAACTCGGCATTTGGGAGTTCCTGGATTTCGAGGACAAAACAGTGCTAGAATCAATGTACATTTGGTCATCTTGACACAGACTGAGCTGTCCCAAGATTTGCCTGACAAGAAAATTTTCAGGAATATCACCCTGATGGATGACATGTGTGCGAATATCAGACAAGTCAGAATGAGGGAACGTTCCTCTTTGGAAGGGTGATACGCCTTCTGATCTCTCCTCACCAAACAAGCTGCTCATTCTTGAACAGCTCTGGCATTTTTGCTTTGGGAATGCCTCATATATTTGTAGCTTATGGAAATACTTCCTGCCAAATGGTTTTAATTAAAAAGAAAAAAATTCCTCTTTTCTTGGTATCATCTGTATTCAGTTGAGAGGAATATTTTGGGAGAACATTAATCTAAACCATTCTAATTTTCTTATTTTCCAATTCATTACTTTTTATTTTGGATCAAGTGACTTTTATCCTTCAATTTTTACATCTTTTTTCCCTTAAGTGGCTCACAATGTTGATCCCTTGGATTTTTTAAGGATGTAATAATTTGGCATTAAACACAGTGTCCCACATTGAATCCAACCACACACTGATTTCTCTGTCACTCTTATTTTTTATTTGTTAAGAGTTTTTTGAAGCCAGGTGGGATGCTTATTTTAAAAAGGCAATCTCCAGTATAGAATAGTTTCTTTCGAATACTGAATAATCAAGAAATTCCTTTAAACCATTCTATAATTAGAAAGCATCAGAGGTTGGAGTGAATTTAAACCCTAGTTTTCTTTGAGGACAGACAAGATGAAAACTCAAATTGGCAAAGAGGAAAAGCTGGCTTTAGAGAAAAAGCTGGCCCCAAATCTTTATGGAGGGGCTCCATCCATCAATGGGCTCTGGAATTGCTGTGATTGCTGGATGTGTAGAGATTTGCTGGAGGACAGAATTGAAAAAAGAAGGAATTAGCTAAGTCCTACTCACAGAGCTCCTCATTCTCCATTCCTAAAGAAAAATTATTTCAAAAGTTGGCATACCTCTTACCCAATCAGGGTGAGTACGAATAAAGCCCCATAGACAAACTACCCATTATTTGAGTTTGGTAAAGCAAATTAAAGTCTTATTTCTAAAAAATTAATATTTTTGGAGCAGTTTTAGGTTCACAGCAAAATTGAGTGTGAAGTACACAGTTTCGGTACATCCCTGTCCCCACACATGTACAACTTCCCTTACTGTCAACATACCTCACCACATGGTACATTTGTCACATGGAAGAACCTATGTTACACATCATTACCACCCAGAGTCCATAGTTTGCATCAGAGTTCATTCTTGATGTTTGGCATTCTATGGGTTTGGACAGGTGTAAAATGACATGTATCCACCATTGTAGTATCCTATAGAAGAGTTTCACTGCCCTAAAAGACCTCTGTACTTTGCCTACTCAACCTTCCTTCCACCTAAAACATCTTGCAACCCCAGATCTCTCATTATCTCTGTAGTTGGAATCATGCAGCATGCAGCATTTTTTAATTGACTTCTTTCATTTAGACATATGCATTTAAATTTCCTCCATGTGTTCTTTGTCTTGATAGCTCATTTCTTTTTAGTGCTAAATTATGTTGTCTGGATATATGTTCGCTTATTTATCCATTCATCTACTGAAGGACATCTTGAGTGTTTCCAAGTTTTGGCAATTATAAAAAGTTATAATAGATATCCATGGTAGATTTTTGTGTGTACATAAATTTTCAACTCCTTTGGGTAAATATGAAGGAGCACAATTGCTCAATCAAATGTAAGAATATATTTAATTGTATAAGAAACTGCCAAACTGTCTTCCAAATTGGCTATTCCATTTTGCATTCCAACCCACAAAGAATGAGAGTTCCTGTTGCTCCACATTTTTGTCAGCATTTGGTATTGTCTCATGTTTTCTGAGATTTCTGGATCTGTACTTTGGTGTTTGACTAATTTGGGTGAATTCCTCAGTCACCATTGCTTCAAATACTTTCTATTCCCCTTTCTCATTCTTCTCCTTCTGGTTTTTTTTTTTTTTTTTTTTTTTTTTTTTTTTTTTTTTTTTACTTTTTAAAGTTATTTATATACACATAAATAACTCCTTTTGAAGTTGTCCCCAGAGTTCTTGGATATTTTGTTAGGTTACCCCCACCCCTTTTTAAAAATCTCTTAATTTTTCAGTTTTAGAAGATTCTATTGCCATATCCTCAAGCTCAGAGATTTTTTTTCCTCATTGTGTTCAGTCCACTAATGAGTCCATCAAAGGCATTCTTTATTTCTTATACAATGTTTTTTTCTCTAGAACTTTTTTTTGTTTTTCTCTTAGAATTTCCATTCTTTGCTTACATTGTCTACTTGTCCTTGCATATCGTCTAGTTTTTTTCATGAAAGCTCTTAGTATATTAATCATAGTTTAAAAAATTTCTGGTCTGATAATTTCAACCTTCTTGCCATATCTGACTCTGGTTCCATTGCTTATTTAGTCTTTTCAAACTGTGTATTTTGGCTTTTAGTTTGCCTTGTAATTTTTGTTGAAAAAGGGACACAATGGGCTGAGTAAAAGGAACTATAGTAGGTAGGTCTTTAGTAACATAGTGGTAAGGTGTGTGTGTGTGGGGGGCAGTATTCTATAGCCCTGTGATTAGGTCTCAGTCTTTTGGTGAGTCTATGACCCTGGACCGTGAACTTTGCCAGTGCTTCTTAGTTTCTCTCTCTTTTTTGTTTTTACTCTTTGAGTGGGGAAGAATGGATTCGAGTTCAGTAATTATCTTCCCCCATATGAAAGGTTAAAAAGAATTGAAGTTGGGTTTTTTTCTTTCCCCACATGGAAGGCTAGAGTGAGCTGGAGTTGAGTAATTACCTCACTGCATGTGAAAGGCTAGAAAGAACTGGAGTTGTATATTTTCCTTTCCCCAAATGGAAGGCTAGAGCTGGCTAAAGTTGAGTTATTTTCCTTCTTCCAGTAGGTTTAGGCTCTGATAAAACCACAGAAAGTGAGGCACTAGTACAATAGCTTCTCCTAGACACAGGCTTTGTTAAGATGAACAAAATGCTCTGGTATACGTTAAAATGGTTTCCTTTCCCCTTTCCTGACCAGAAGCCCAAGAGGATTTTTCTCTGATACTTACGGTTATAACTTGGTAGAGTTTCTGGAGGTAAAACTCATTAAATGGTGCCACCTCCCTCATGACTGGGTCCTCCTGGAGTTTTTAATCTTCAGACTTGTTCACATCTAGTCTACAGTAATTTATCAATTAGATTCAGGTTTCCCTACCCAAAACTGGTTCCTATGGTGGTTTCTACTTCTGGGTTTCTGCCACAATAAGTTGTGATTCTCTGCAGATGGCTGTCTGTCTCTTTAATTTTGGGGATAGTGGTTTTCCTTCTGACTTCACTTCTTTGGCAGACTTAAGAAGAGCTGCTAATTTTTCAGCTATTTCAGCTTTTTGCTTATTGTTAGGATGGAGTAATGAATTCTGAGCTCCTTATTTGCTGGACTGAAAACCTAAAGCCCCATTCATTGGTTTTCAACTTTATAATATTGAATGAAAACCCCACATTATAAAATGAGTCAGAATTCGGCTGGGTGTGGTTGTTTATGCCTGTAATCTCAGCACTTTGGGAGGCTAAGGTGCGTGGATCACAAGGTCAGGAGATCAAAACTGTGCTGGCCAACATGGTGAAACCCCGTCTCCACTAAAAATACAAAAATTAGCTGGGCACGGTGGCACATGCCTGTGAAACCAGCTACTCGGGAGTCTGAGGCAGAAGAATTGCTTGAACCAAGTAGTTGGAGGTTGCAATAAACCCAGAACACACCACTGCATGACAGAGTGAGACTCCATCTCAAAAAAAAAAAGTCAGAATTCAACCATAGTGGTGTTAAAAAGAAGCATACACACAAACATAGCCAATTGTTTTGTGAGCTCTAAATCAAGCTTTCTCTAGACTGAGGTGGATGGTTTCTGTCTTCCAATTTGTGATATTCTCTGTTACAGGTCTTTACATGGGAAAGGCAAGAGTTAGAGTCTTGGGATAGATTTACTAGCTGGTGAGGTTCCTCCTTCCCCTCAAACTTCCTACCTCCCACAGCCTGGAATCACTCAGCTGGGACTGGACTTTGGCTTCTTCTCCTTTAGAAGTTCCTGACGAGGCTTCTAGAACCAGTGACTGCCATCTGAACCACTGGACCCGGGGCAGGAGGAGTTTGCTCTTCCATCTGTCTTCTGGTCCTTTAGGGCTCCCGACAGAGAGGCTCTGGAGCAACTGCTCACAACTGGCTGGTAACATGAATGTAGGTAGATTCAGTAGGGGCATGAAGATAAACTCCTTGTTCCTAAACATCTTCCCACGTTTTTCTGAAATCCATCAGTAGTTATTGCCTTCTCCCTATCTGTTGTTATTTTGGGTGGTGGTGATTTTTAAAGAATGCCTTTTAAAGAAGATAAAGCCTTTCTTTTCCCATTATTTTGAAAAATTCTTTTTCAAGGCTGACCCTTATAGAGCCCACACTCTCAAATTCTGTCTTCACTGCTCTCTCATTTCCCTTCATCCCTGTTCCTCTGCTTGAATACACACGCACACTACAAGAGGGGACTTCGTTAAGGTTAACTCACCCATTTCCCTAGGAGGGATCTAGGCACCTGCAGGTCAGCATGGCTTAAGAATCTAGAGTTGTTCAGAGCGTGGGCTCCACCTTAATGTGAATCTGCTTCTTTAGTTATTATTTCCATGAACTTGGCTGGCAACGTATCCTCTTTTTCTTCAGTTTCTTCATCTGTAAAATGGGGGTGATGATCATCCTTTATTCTTTGCTAATAACGGACATATTTATTGAAGACTTCTAGTTCAGATGCTGTTCCAAACGCAAGTTTTGGTAGGCAGAATAGGAGAGATTGGTGGTGGGGGTGGGAGTGCTATGAGCATGACATGGGAGAAAGAGAAAGAATACCAAAAAAGGAGCTAAGAGTGGCAGCATAGCAAAAGCCGAAGCTCAGTTCAAAACAAATTTCATCTCTTCTATCTTCCATTTTTCTAGAATTAGTCCTGATCAATTACTCCAGAAAACCTCCAGGAATGTGGCTGACAGAGAGAGTGAGGACAAATATCTCATTTCTCTCCACCCTTGCCTCTGAGGAATCCAGGGCTTCATTGTGGACCCCTGTATTAGTCCATTTTCACACTGCTACAAAGAGCTACCAGAGACTGGTAAGTTATAAATGAAAGAGGTTTAATTGACTCACAGTTCTGCACTGCTGGGGAGGCCTCAGGAAACTTACAATCGCAGCAGAAGGCGACAGGAAGCGAGAAACATCTTGGCAGGAGAGAGAAAGAGCAAGGGGGAAAGTGCCATACTTTATCAGATCTTGTGAAAACTCACTCACTATCACAAAAACCGCATGGGGGAAACCGCCCCCAGGACCCAGTCACCTCCCACCAGGCCCCTCCCTAACAGGAGATGAGATTTGGGTAGAGACACAGAGCCAAACCACATTAACCCTTTACTACCTTCCTACTCCCAGCACTGTCCCTTTACAGATAGGGCTCTGTAAAGTGGCCCTTATTTGAATGAAAGAAGCCAGCTCAGATTCAAAGTTTTGAGTGTTTTTTTCCATCTCTCAGCTGTGTCAGCCAGGTCAGCACCAGGCATTCTGGCCCAGGATGTAGAGGATGATATTTTAACTACGCTGGAGGTTTTACAAGTCCAGAAAATCCCAGGATAGGACTACAATAGCAGATAAAGGCAGGCCACATGAATAGCAACCCCACTTGACATGTGTTCAGAGCTTCCCAACCAGTCAGTGAGAAACACAGGGGCACATATTGCCTGCTTTACAGAGAAGTCCAGTGATCTTTGCAAGGTTAAACAACTTGGAAGAAAAGGGTGGGACTTTCTGATGCGCATTTCTGCATTTTCTGTTTGCTTTTAATGGTTGTTGACTACTTGCTGCTATATAAACTGCCATAGTTTGTTTTACAGCCCTGATCAGATTACAATTGTTTATATACATATATATATATATATATATATATATATATATATATATATATATAAAGAAGAAGGTGTTTACAATCTCAAAGTAGAGAGGGGTTTCTTCCATAAGTCATGAAAGCAGCACCTGCAAAGCAAAAGATTACTTATAGTGTTTTTATTGTTTTAAGTTTTAAAATTTAATGTAGTCTAAGTTAAAAACCAGACACTGACTGGGGGAAGAGAACTGATCTTCACGTAATCATCAAAGGAAAAGTATC
Source organism: Sapajus apella (assembly GCF_009761245.1). Classification (NCBI taxonomy): domain Eukaryota; kingdom Metazoa; phylum Chordata; class Mammalia; order Primates; family Cebidae; genus Sapajus; species Sapajus apella. The sequence continues at coordinate 83,549,164 of NW_022436941.1, read as the reverse complement.
CAGCACATAAACAGAATTTCTACAAATCACATGATAAAAAAGCCAAAATATTCAATAGAAAAATGGGCAATGGATATAAACCAGCAACATACACACACGAAGAAACCAAAATGTGAAATCAACTAAGAGTAGGAAAATGGAAATTAAACCAGCCATGAGCTGCCATTTCTCCACAATATTTCCAACACTAAGGGATGTTAGACTTTTCCACTTTTGTCAATCTGATGAGTGTGAAATTATAACTCTTACACAATGTGGGGGTAGTCCAAAAAGGTGCAATCAATTAGAAAAGAATTTGACAACATAGAAAGATAAAGATGTGTCTACCCTTAGACCCAGAAATTTTATTCTGTTTATCTACCCCTCAGAGACTCTCATACACATAAAAAGTTATATTTATGAGAAAGTTCATTTGTGGTATATTCATAACTGTAAAAAATTGAAAATCAATGTACATCAAGAGAAGAATGGATAAATAAAAGGTGGTATATTTACACAATGGATACATCTACAGTAGTTAAAATTAATAAAACAGAGACACATTTATCTATCTACAGATATAAATCTCAAAACGTGGTTGAATGAAAAAAGCAAGCTCCTCCATGCCCCTTTCAGCTCTGACTCTCTGTGGTTCTGATCCTTGAAGGTGGGGAGGAAAACTAATGATTCTGTGCATCCCTCAATCAGTGAGGGTCCTCCCTGACAGTCAGGACGAGGCAAAGGCCGCCAAACATCCCATGACCAGTGTTGATTGGTGTGCGCCTTAGCTGTGGTACTAGAAGCTGCTCTCCCAAAAGCCCAGAGCAGACTCCAGGGCTCTTCCCCTTGCTCTTCTTTCTACATATCCATGTGGGGCAAAGGTATCCATTCTGGTGGGGCAGGAAGAAACGCCAGCAGGTGAAGAGTTGGCATAGCGCTTAGGACCTGAGCTCAGAAAAAAGACAGGGCCCGGGCCCTGCACTGGGTGGAAAGTCTGAGGCTGGGTGGTTGTGCTGGGAGCCAGAGCACTTTGGGAGAAGCTGCCAAAATAGTTCAGACAAGCACTTGGGGGAATTTCAGTTGTCCCCAAAGTACCTTTTAATTTGAAAAAAACCAGGAGGCAGGTCAGAGGATTTTTCATCATTTGGCAGCGAGTGATCTTGGAGAGCCTGGACTGTGTTGCTCCAGGCTCCAATTAGGTGTGAGAAGTGGGGGCTAGTGTCTGCCAGCTGGGCAGGAGCCAAGCAACTCATCAGCCCTGGTCTAATCAACATCAGAGGCTCCAGCGCCACGCACACGAAGACCAATGGTACCATTTATCACACGGAGCTCTCCAAACACCGAAGGATGCTCAGGGGTTGTGCAGCAAATCTATGCACTGAGGGCCTAAGATGATACCACTCAGAGATTTCAGAAAGTAGAGATGCTGGCGACATATTTACAGTAAATGTAAGTGGTTGAATGTTGCTGGATGACTTCTATCTGTCTTTCCAGGCAAAAGGAGGAGGAATAAGGACAGCTTTAGATAGAAACTCAAGACAGATACAGAGCTAGGTGGCTGCTTCCTGGAGAAGGCTCTGAGGTGTGAGAGCCTTTCTGCCCAGCTGGCAGACACTAGCCCCCACTTCTCACACCTAATTGGAGCCTGGAGCAAGGCTCTGGGTCCCAGCTGTGTCATCACTGGCAACTGTTTGACCTCTCAAGTCCCAGTTTCCCTGGTTGTAAAATGGGGTCATGATAGTGCCAAATTCTTATAGTGGTGGTGAAAAGAAAGAAGACAATCAACGGAAACACTGGGTGCAGTGCCTGAAGCATAGAAATGTTCAAACAGACAGAGAGGATTACATAAATAATAAACTAACAAACTGCTCTTCCAGGGTCTAAGAGGTGTGATTTAAAGACTGTCCATTGCATGATACTTGGCATTGATCCTGAGAAAGGCTTTTGTAAAACTGTCAGATGTTATTAGCAGTCTGTTTTATAGATGAGGAAACTGAGACTTCACAAAGTAGTAGTTTGTATGAGTTCAGGCAACTAGTTTGTTAAAAGGTCAAGATAAAAATCCAGGACCAGGACTTTTGACTCAAATCCTGTCTTGTCATCATAGCACATAATAAGCCATTAAAAAATTATGTCAATTACATCTTCTAAAGCAAAAGTATGCAAGGTATAAATGTTAGGAGAATAGAACAAAAAATCTCTAAATGTCCTTGTTCCCTAATGCAGAATTTGCCTTAATGGTGAGATGCTCCAAGTTGTATCAGCGTGGCCTGAGCTGCACTGCGGTCCTGCCTGACAGGAAGAAATCCTCCTCTTCTTTCCCCAGAAATCCAGAAATCTTGTACCCATAGCAACAGGGGCCGTTTGAAGAAGGTGCCACTGCCTTCACAATCCCTTTCTATGCACTATTTCCTTTGTTTTTGCCTTGATATGGCAACCCAAGAGTCACACATTTTTATTTATTTATTTTTAAAAATCACTTCCATGGAAATATAGAAGTGTTTTTGTTGTTGTTGTTGTTGTTTTGTTTATTTCTTTGCTTGTTTGTTTTAACACAGAATCCTGAAGGGAAACACTCAGAAAGTTGCAGTGCCTAGAAAGGTACTTTAGACACAGGCTGTTAACAAAATCCACACTAGGAGGGGTTGACCCATTAAGGCTGAGGTCCACTGTAGTGTTTACCTGATAAGGCATGACCTGCCTTCCACAAACGCTGCCTTTTCCCTCATCCCTGTATCAGCACACTCTTGTATTCTGTATCAGTATCAGAATGAACAGAACAGTACAGAAGACCCTGTATCAGTCTTCGTGTATTCATTAATTTATACACCCACCCTCACTTGAGAGCAGGGTCAGTATCCTTCTACTCTGTGCCAGGAAGAGCCCAATACTGATGATACCGAAAACCTAAACTCATTGGAAGAGAAAGAGTGTTCCCATGTATTCTGGATCCTCCTGTTTGGAGACGTCATGCAGATTTTACCAAATGATATTTTACTTCCCATCATCTTTATTACTCAAAAGTTGTGTACCAAGTCCCCTGCCCTTGGAGATCTGGATCAAATTAACTCAACCCTGCTCTCCCAAATCCACCACTGGCAGGAGCCCATGAGTCCCGAGAATCCCCACTTTCTCATGAGGTCCTCCTTATGCCTGTCCCACACTATGTGCTGTACCATGCGGACCATACTAAGGAACACCTGCCCCCTTTCTGAGTTCCACCGAAAAGAAAATATAAACAGAGGAGTCTTTACGGGTGATTCAGGAACAGAAATGGAGTCTGTGACACAGCAAGGCAAGGAAGTTCATGTGGAAGAGCAGCCTCACCATACCTCTCCCACAGCCTCAGCTGCCCTCATAACTGCGAGCTTCACCCGCCTGTACCTGCACCTGGTCCCCTCCTCTGTACACGTGGCTCCAATGCTCTGTCTCCCTCCTCCTTGCATTTCTTCTCATCTGTCTTCTCCCTTCATCCCCAAAGCAAAGTGTGAATTTCTCTCATATCCAGTGCAAGCCAGCTTTATATTATACTCTGAAGTTTTGTGGCCAAGAAACACCCAAGCCCTTGGGGCCCCAAAACATTTCTAAGCAACAGCTATTGAGATAATAAAACTTTGTTTTGTCTCATTATGTAAGGATCCCATGAAGTTTATAAATATTGCCAGATAGGAGTCTTCTCAACTCTGCTTTCTATCAAGAGAAAGTGAATGTTTTGTTATTCTGGGACAAAATCAAAACAGAAGCTAATTTTCAACCTATCATCCCGGTTCTCATGCATCATGTGAGCATCAGTGCCAACCCTTCTCAAGTTATAAACTCCCAAATCAGAGTGTCCCTCAGATACATTCTCCCAGGGCTGCAGAATTTCCTTTTTACCTTCAATCTCTCCTCTCATTTTCATTCTGTCATGAAAGAAAAACCAATCACTGATGAAATAAGCAAATGGGCAAAGTGGCAGGCCCCTCCAACTCTGTGGTTCCCCTCACCCTTAAGCCCCTCCTTTTCTTGCCCTCTAGGCGGAGGTGCAGAGCAGCTGCTGCCCCAGGCCTGAGGGCAAAAGGGCAGGGTTCTTAGCTTTAGAGCTGGAGAAATTCGGCCCAATAAAAGTCAGTGTGGGGAGAGGAAGAAGAATCAGAAGAATCTACCAACTACAAACCCACTGACAACTGCTTGGCTCACAGCTTCTGAGGCCTGAATTTGAGAAAATAATTTTGCTTTGGATCTGTCAAGAAAGTGCATTAAGCACTTAGATCATTTAAAATCCGAATACACTTTCCCCCTCGAAATAATTGCAGGGAATTCATATGCATATCTCTTCCTGAGTGGCAGCCTGGGGCAAGTCTCTTTCTCCAGGCCTCTGGGTTCCAAGTAACCAATTTACAGGGAAACTTTACAGAATCCTGTTTAGTTTTAATGTGAGGATGCCTGGATGTCACCACTGGTTATCTTCTTTCAAAGGCTTTAACTTCCCAGTTCCCTCTTTTCCTTTAATCCCATGGCTCCCCAAACCAATAAAAACATCTAACGGTATAAACAAATCCACTAAGGTAGCTCATCACTGAAAACACCTATGTTTTACTGAAAGCGGTACAACAGGCCGTGGTCTGTTAAACTTCCCCACTGTTCTTCTACCTCCACCCTCAAAACCAAAAAATAGCCAGCTCTGTTTTTAAGCGGGTCTATTTTTCTTGTTAAAAATAGATGTTTCTAAATCTAGTGTTAAAAAAAAAAATAAAAGCTTATTTGCAAACCAGCAAAGAAGAACCTAATGCCAAGAAATTGCATTTAGATTGATCTACAGGGGAGAAGTACAAACGGCTTCAGCATTAAAATGGTTGCCTTAGCTGAGGTTTCTGCTTGATTATATTAACCTCAAAATGATACAAATGTATGTGTGCCCTCCAACATAGGCTAATTTTATTAGAGTCTATTTTCAGTGGTTTGGGGGATGGGGCATCGCTGTGGGGAAGGAAGAAAACTTTGTCTCCATTGGCCCTCATAGTAAGTGATCCTTAGTCACTTAGTAATTTTAACTAATGCAACTTGGTCATACAGGTGGCCTTCTCTAGGGGCACCACATCTGAAACTTTCCATGGGATAGCCAGCAGCTTGTCCCCCATGTCCCTGTTTTAGTGCTATTCCTACAATTTCCACCCCGTTATAGACACTGCTGGCATTAGAGTGGCCCACTATCATTAAGAGAAATGGCCTGAGTTCTTAAGAAAGTTAAAATGAAAATACTTTGAATCAATTGAGCGTTTTCATCTGTGAAGAGTAATGGGCACCAGCTTCCCTCTCCTAAGAATCTGGACTTTGTTGGTTTCTCTGAAGTCTTTGTCAAATAGGGGAAGAGCTGGAATGAGTTTGGTAGGGCATATATCAAATATCAGGAGTCCTGATGCTCCTTGCGGAGAGATTTCTAAGAAATGTTCTGAAAGCTTGTCCAGATTGTCAGAAACAGCAAAGACTTCCTGTCCCTTAGCTAAGGTTCTTAAAATTAGAGGATGTCTGAAAAAAAAATATCTGGACCCCAATAAGGTCCAGAGGCTCAAGTCAATGAAGACCCGAGTGTCACAGGCTGGGTCTCCTGAATAACAGATTTGAACACAGGAGGTTTATGCAGGAGTGCTTTGGGGATTGAACATTTGTAAGAAAGGAGAAGAAAGTAGGTCTAGGCACAGCTGAACTTTCTCCATCCACAGTGATGCTGGATATCTCAATGGACGGCATGGCCAAAACTGCAGGGAGTTCTGAAGGCGAAATCATCTTCGGAGGTGGCCTACATGGAGAAGAGGAGGAAAAGGGGGTATTATGTTCCTGTGTTGATTAGTCACTGGATATGAGCCACCAGAAAGGAAGTGAGACCTTAGGCTAGGTGGCTCAGGGCCATCCCACTAGTTTAGAAGTGCCTCAAATACTAAAGGGTGATCGAGGTTGACCATAATGCATCCATCATAATCCACACATCGCACTACCTGGACCCAGTGCTTCAAACACATTCTGGGAGCAATGCCTCCAGGATTTTAGTGGGCCTGTCTTCCAGGGGGAAATTTAGGAGAATAGGGTTAGTGGGATGAACTACAGCTGCCGGTGATCTCAAGGCTAAAACAAATACTTACCAGGTTCCTCCTATTCTCTCTATTCTGGATTTCTCTAACATCTCTGCTGGACTCACTGGCTTATGTGGTCCTGTGAGCCAGACTTTGAAGGGTCTGAGCCCCTGATCACCATGGCTTTCACAGGCCAGGTTGCTGAATTTACCATTCACTGTCACAATTAAGGAAGAGAATACCAGAAGGTACCCAGGGGAATCAACTGGATGCTAGCTATATTCCTCTGTGTCTTTATTGCATAACAGCAGGCGTCAATTACTCCTGCCAAGATGGTGATTATTCTCCATACCTACCTGTCCCTTGCCACGAGGAGCTAATGTGCCCAAGCAACAGCCACAGCTTATCCAAATAGACTCAACAGAAGTGTCCAGTGACTCACTGGAAGTCGGAGGATGGGATAACTCACACAGCTGAAGTGACCAGGAATTGGCCAGAACTTCTTAACCAGTATTGATCTGTCACTGAATACTGGTCACCCCAGGAGGTGTATATGACTTCAGCCAGGGCCTTTCCATGGTTGGGGCAATCCTTGGCCTCACTTTTTCTGTTGAAATGTATTTGGAAGTGTTTAAAGGCATTTTGTTTGTTTATTTTTACAAAAGTTGGGTGGTGCTATTGGACTTTTTGTAGTTTCTCATTCCTTAGAAACATGCTCATGTCTTTAAACATAATGAACGTTTTGTAGTCTGTATCTTGTAACTCTAACATTAGGTCTTTATGGTCTGGTTCTATTGTCTGTTTTTTCTGCTCGTTCTCATTCATGTTGTCATGTTTGTGCAACTGGTCATATTTGACCCTGGACTGGTTGTTGTATTTGAAAAATAATTTTAGAGTGATTGAATTCTGAAATGACAGAATTTCTCTCCGGAGACCAATCTTATTTGTTCCCGGAGCGTTACCAGTCAGGGTCTTCTTGGTCTAAGTTCAAGGTTTGAGGTTCCTTGGATCATCCAGCTGATGCAAACCTGGGCTGCAAATTCAAGCAAGGGTTGGTTTCCTTTAGGCTTTCCATTTCCCTGAGGGCATAGGCCTTGGATCCCAGTTTAATGTCTATGGAGAGGATGGGCTCCTTACCACGGGTGGGCCCAGACTTTCACTTTTTCCTACTTGCTTTGTGAGGCCACCAAGACAGCACCTCAGTTTTGCATGTTTCTTCAGGTTTGGGAAATGCTATTGGGGTCAAAGCAGCTTCTTTATGTGCTCGATTTACCTCCCTGAGATTTTGTCTTCAATACTTTCGTAGATTAAATCTTCACTATCTTATTAACTCTTGGATTTTTTAAGAAAAAGAAATATAAGAAAATTATTTCACCCAGCATTTTTAAAAGTTGTCCTTATTGGGAAGGAAGAAAGCTCTAGTGTTTATTGTTTATAGTCAAACCCTGTGGTATTCTCTATGAGAATTCAAGGTAGGTGGGGAGGCATTTTACTCAATACCTTAAATTTGCAAGCTGCTTTTGCTCCTTGAAGTCAAGGTCGAGTAAATCATATATTAGCCATGCATGTTTCTAAGAATTTAAAATAAATAAAATTTAAAACCCATACTAAGCATGGATCTGATTTTCTACTTAGAATGTAACCACATAAACATAAGATTTTACATCAAATTATCAAAATTTTCCTAAAGTCAATAGGATAGGATGGCTGAACTTTTAAAATAAAGCTGTAAAAATATCCGTATCGTCAATGATATTTTTAAGTTCTTCAAAGCTTACCAGTTTTGATAACTTCTTTGAGGATAAGAAAATAAAAAAGAAGTCAAGTATTTTTTCCAATACAGGAGAGACATCATTTTCAGTGACAGGAAGAAAATTCAGGTCCTCCTTATAATTAGAGAGCCAGCACATGATAATTACATGAGAAAAGCCTCTCAGAGATAACAATGTAATTGTAACCATCCAGTGTAGGATAATTTTCCTTACCTAAAAAGTGCCAAACACAATTAATGTTGACTAACTTTCAAAAGAATAATGAACTTTTATCTCTCAGATTCAAGTTTACTCCAGCCTAAAGAGACGAGTTCTGTGTTTCAGGAACTAGTCACTCACAAATGGACCCTCACGACATAAATGAAACCCCAAACCCTCTTAAGTGCCAGATTTATTTCCATGACGTCAATTTAAACCAAAAAGATTTCATTCTCTCAGAAAATGTATTCCTTCTTCCTTGCCATGCTGTGGTTTATAATAGAGTTATTATTAGCTTTGACCACAATTACGCCACTCTGACAGCTCCCACCTGCCTGGACCAAGAGTGACCTCTTATCCCTGGAATGCTAGTTGCACTTATTCTTCATGCTACCAGGCTGGCACTCAGCATTGCACAATGCTGCTTAGCCTTTTATGGGCATGGCTATTTCCTCAAGGAGACTGAACTCTTAGAGGACAAGGACCCTACCTTGCTATGTCTTATTAGAGATCCCTGAATTGCCCAGTACTGGCCCCTTTTACAGAAGGTGCTCAATATTTGTTTGTGATGGTAATGATGATTCATATTTGACTTGAGTGACAAATTAATTTTATTCATTCTGTTTCCTCAACCTCTAGCACATTGCCTGGCCCAGAGTCAGTACTCAAGAAACGCTTACTGAATGAATGAACAAACGAATTAATGAATCATTAGAATCTTAAAAACTAGTTAGAAACACACACAGAATGGAGAACATTATGATCAAATTATTTCGTAGCCTTTCCTTTTTTTTTTTTGAGACAGACTTTCACTCTTGTTGCCCAGGCTGGATGGAGTGCAATGGTGAGATCTTGGTTCACTACAACCTCTGCCTCCTGGGTTCAAGTGATTTTCCTCACTCAGCCTCCTGCGTAGCTGGGATTACAGTATGTGCCACCACACTGGGCTAATTTTGTATTTTTAATAGAGACAGGATTTCTCCATGTTGGTCAGGCTGGTCTTGAACTCCTGACCTCAGGTGATCTGCCCGCCTCGGCCTCCCAAAGTGATGGGATTACAGGCATGATCCACCACGCCTGGCTCCATAGTCGTTCCTTTTAAAAATACAAAAATAATCTCAATTTCTTTTCTTTTAGTTGACCACAAGAAGATAGACTGTAGCTTGATTGTTTTAGCCGCGTGCTGTTAAATCCCACACTCCTTTTTCTTGACTCAGGAGTACAGAATATGAAGGTAGAGTGCCCTCACTCTCTCCCCAATATCTTTGCCTTGTTCTGTGAACAAACCCAAAGGTCCAATGTCTGTGGCAAGCAGTCCTTGATTTTCTACTTACTTCAGAAGAAGTATGTGACCCATTCCCTGAGATGGTAAGTGCACAGAACATTGGAAAGCTCTCTTTGACCATAAGTGGAAGACGTCAAAATGATTTAAAGAAACAGGTTTAAATTTCAGCTAAAAGTTAAATGACCAGCACTGAATTCACACTGAATCTCTCCTTTGCTAGAGCATTACTTTCCTGATTAAACACATTATCCTCTAAAAGTCCTTCCAGCTCGAAGATTCAGGCCAGTACAGTAGGAAATATAGATTTTAAAATTTAAGACTTCAGTATCAAATTCCAGTTTCACCTGTTACAAGTTGTGTTACTTTGAGCAAGTCACATAATCTGACCCTCCAGTTACTCCTGTGTGGCCTGGGATGTACCATTCCTGCACTATTTCTCACAGGATAACCGTGAGTCTCATTGAGGACATGCTCATGAAAATGCTTACCACTAGTCAGATGTTAAACATTAATTGATAGTTAAGGAAATAGAGGTCCTGAGAAGATAAATATCTTCCCAAGAGACTCAAGAGATCCTCTGGCTGAGCACTTCCTGAAGCATTTCCTTGCCAACAGCGTTAGTTCCACAAAACACTCATTTCACAAGTAGCAATAGCCATGACATGACATAATCATTTCAAACAAATACGGGAAATTCTGTGCTAAACAAAACTAAGCTCATTCTTTAACTGCAGGACTTAACAGAGCCATTAACATGGTCACGTGCTTTGTGCCTCTCTAAGCATTTCCTCCTCTTAATAGACAGGCTGTCACGGGATTAGGATTCCATGGAGCACAACATGGGAAATGCTGACCTAGTTTATTGCCCGGGCCTGATTTCACAGTCCTCTAATTCAGTGCTACTCCAAGTACCCAAATACCAGGTTGAGAAATATTTGTTCCTCATCTCTGATGAGAAAAAGAGCTTATGAAAATGCAAATCAACAAGTCATCAAAAAGTCTTGCTACCAAGTAAAAACAAAGTCTGTCAGTAGGACGTAGTGGACTTATTCTGGTGCGAGCTCCACCAGTGTGCATTACCAGCAGTGGTTCCCAGACTATGCTTTGAGTAACGTTGCTCTAATTAATTAGATAAAGATGCGGCTTTAGTGAAAAAGCAGAATCTAAAGAAATGAAATCTTTTTCATATCTTGTGCTTGACAGCACATGTGAAGTCTGGAAGTTGTCTGATTCAGAAAGTCCCAGGCTCCCAGCGATCAGAGGGTTGGCTGTCAGGCAGATTGGATTGCTGGTTGGCAGTGTCCACACCAACTTTCCTAATTTCAGTTGCTAGTGCACTAACTGGACGCAACCCTTAGTCATCTTGCTGGAGAGATGATCATCCCAGCAGGATACAGAGTCAAACCCTACCAGGCTCCTTTCCAGACAAAAGCTGATCTAACTGAGGTGTATGAAGGGTAGGCAAATTAACTTCCCATTAGCTCTGTGAAAATACTGGGGAAGCTCTCCCTAAACAATAATCCCCAAGTCAGGGTTTCCATGAGAAACAAGGGATGCAGTCAACTGAGGGAAACTGAAGAGTTTCAAAAAGGGATAATTTACAAAGATACTGGGTTAAAAGAAACCAGCAAGGAATAGTGATTGCTAAGCATGGAGTGCTATTACCACCCTTAGAGGAAAAGTCCTTGGACCTGGAAGCTATGAAAAAGAGTTGCCCTCTTGACAGGCATTTGGTCTTAGACGGTAAAACACGGTCTCTGGGACTCATAGCCCTGCAGGGAGGGCAAGCAATGCCCCAATCTCACTTTTCCCTCTCCCTGCAATCTCTGCCCATGGGTTTCATTGGATCTCTAAGCAGAAGCCAGGGAACAAAGGAGCTTGCCACTGTGGTCTGTAAATGTACATCAGTAAAGCAGGGTGGACAGAGGATCTGGAAGGGTAAATGAAAATCATTCATCACAGCTCACCCTGTGTGCTCCTATGTGGCTCGAAGCTTTATGAGCAGCACAGGAAGAGTGCAGGTCAGTGTGGAGAAGGTGGAGAACAGATCTGGAATGAAAAATGAACTCCATCTAGCACATTGTCACTCTCTTCTGAGCTCAAAAAACAAATTGAGTTACAATCACTAAGGCTTTTGGTTTCTGTTGGCCTCCCTTGTCAAGACTTTGTCAATCCCGTCATTTTTCTCCCTTTCAATGCCATCATAGTACCAAAACACCAAGGCACCTCCATGCTGATCACATTTTTTTCAGAATCCAGTTCTCAAGACAAAATTAGGGTGGGTATGTTTGCACACTAAAAACTCTGCTAATAAACACTGATATTTCAAGTATAGGTCTTACTTATTTCATTTTTCTCTTATTTTTAGAGATAGGGTTGATTTGATGTTATTTTCATGTACTCAGACTCCCATTAAACACATTTTCCTGGTGTAAACCTGTTACTCTCCACCTACCTACTCTTTAAAGGCTTTTTGCCCTTTGGATTCTCATGACGTTATTACTGTTGCAGACATGTGGATATTAAGTGTTTACATTAAGCATCTGTCTGCAGGAGTGAGTCTGTGGATTCAGGCTGTGCAAGCTGTGAAATGCCTAGATGCTGAGTGGAGGAGATGGATAAATAATTGCACTTTGTGCATACCCATTAGAGCACTTAGTGTGGGCATAATGCTTGGTTGGGTATCTACTGGAAGCCCAGGAGAGAAGAAGAAACTCCTTGGAAATAAATACTCTGTATTATCTTTCTCTGTATTACTTCCACCCTTTCCAATGATTACCAAATAGATTTATATTGACTAACACAGTGACAGAAAGCCTATATCTGAATGAATATTCCTCTTTTTAGCAGGATCACTTTTGAAGGCGATATAATGGTTTCAACAACAGCTGAAAGATATTTGTCTGCATCAACTTCCACAGGGCAGTCTCAGGAAATATTTGTTTTGGTAGCAGCTATTTTTTTTTTTTTTTTTTTTTTGAGACAGAGTCTCTCTGTGTTCCCCAGGCTGGAGTACGGTGGCTATTCATAGGCACCATCACAGCACTCTGCAGCCTCAAACTGCTGGGCTCAAGCAATCCTCCCAAATCAGCTCCTGACTACAGGCACAAGAGACTACAGACACATGCCACCCAGCTGATTTTTATGTTTATTTTGTTATTTTACTTTATGGATACCAAGTCTGGCAGTTATGCTGACAACAGTTTGAGGTTTTTTTTTAATTGGAGTTACAGCATGGTTGGATTGGTATTGTTGTGTGGCTGGGATACCATTTCTGTCTCAGTTGCAGAAGACAGACTAGCTAGTTCGAGCAAGGAATCATTTATTAGAGTGTGAAATGCAGGCTTGAGAACAAATTTCAGGGTGTGCTTCCAAGAATCACTCCCAAAACTATACCCCAAGATTAGGCCTCCAAGAAGTTGTCTGACTTTCATAAGATCAGGAAAATGGTAGCTCCCAAACCATACCATCATTGTCACCACTGCAACCATCAAGCAGCCTCCCTGGCCAAGAGATGTCCCTACTGCTGTAAGTGCCAGGAGTCTGCCTCATCTGTTACAATCAACATCAGCAAAACAGATACCCCACGCCTTGCCTTTCAACACCAAAAAAATTTTTTGCCTAATTACAGGCAAAAAAGTCAAGTACTGCATTTTTGATTACAGGTTCACAGTCCCTTGTCTGATATCCTTGAGGGCCACATGCATTCTGGAATTCAGAGCAGCAAGATTTTCTAGAGGAAAATGAGCAAATACTCACCCAAGTGACATGAGAAAAGGAAGACCAGGAATGAATTCATAGCAAGGTCAGGTTTTGATGTCAAATGAGTTTGTGCAAATTTATGAAAGTAAACCAGTGCTTAGAGTTTTGGGATTTCTGAATTGTGGAGAAGGGATTTGGGACCTGCGGTTCACCAGGGGCTGTGAGTTAATTGTCTCTTAGGGAGGTGATATAATGAAATTAAATATCCCCATGTCAACTCCATCCACCATGTACACTCATTCTATTCCCAGTATTTCCTAAAGTGTCCTCTGTTTTCTCCTCTTCCAATTTTACGATGCGGGGAAAAGTGTGACTCTGAGATGTACCACCTGTTATGCCAGAGACAACTCTCAGATCACCTGGGCCTTACTCCACATTGCCTCCTCTTTGATCTTGGCATCTGAGGGCCCTGCCAGTCTCTGTCCTCACAGTCTCCAGTCTCTTGGCAAGGGCTACTCTCCACACCTTCAAACCAGCTCTAAGAAATAGATGGAAAGTTGGCAATATTCAGCAGCCCTTCTCCTCTATGAACAATCGAGATAACTTAAAAATGTTCTGCAGCAATGTTAATCTTCTACTTTTTGCCCCATCCTTGCTAAAAATGAAATACTTCTTGACTCTGAAAGATTGATAAACATTTGCAGAACAGAAGAGTAGCAGATTCATTTTCCTAAAATTCTGCTGTGATCATGTCATATTTCTGCTCCGCTTTCCAAAGTTCTTGCAAGCTTTCAAACTTGCAAAACTTTCACAAGCTCTCCATGCACATCAAACAAAGTCTTTCAGGACCTTTATGATCTTTCTTCTGCCTCTTCTCTAGTGTCCTGGAGACGTGCAATGTGGCTGCTCTGACACTGCTACTCCTTTGTTCTTCCCTCTTTCCCTCTCCTCCTTTTTTCCATAGCTACTTATTAAGCATCTTGTATGTGTCAGGCAGTGGATGTACAGTAGTAAATAGAACAGATACAGTCTCTGCTTTCATGGAGTTTTCGTTGATCCCCTACCCATCTCCCCTCACCACTTCAGTGTGTCTGTCCAACTTACAGTGCTTGCATTTTTTTTTGCCTGGGGGTTTTCTCTGGGCCACAGAGCTTACTTTGTCACCCATATGGCAGGCTGCTTCAAGTGTTAGAGAATTAATACCCTGCTCAGCATCCTTCAGTCAGTAGCTAGAATACATAATTATCCCAGCTCCCTCACCCACTTGGGGACATATAGCCAGGAGGAGCAGGGTGCGTGCACTGAATCCCTGAATTTTGCAGCTGGACTGAGCTCTAGTTATAGGGACAACTTGCTTAATAAAGACCCCTTTATCAGTTCTCCTGCCTTCCCTGTCTCATTTCCCCATTCCTTTACCAAAGTTTCCTGGAATCAACTGCAAAATAAATTACTTGCACTTGAGTTTTGTCTGGCCTGGGGGGAGCCCAAAATTATTTTTCAAATAACTTTGCACTGTTTTATGTTTACATAAGAGGCAGTACAGTATGGTGAGAACACACAGATTTTGCATAGGCAGGCCAGGGTTTGAATCTTGGTCCTGGCACAAATTAATATGTAATTCTGGGTAGATTTACAGAAAGGGAAGCTTGGTCTTTTAACACCATAGGAGGCTGATATTGGTAAGGACACATAGTTGGCATTCCAGCTGAATTTTGTCTTTCCAAATTTCTGTATCTTGACTCAAGCTATTCTTACTGGCTGAAATCTCCCACCATTTTTGCCTGTGGGAAACTTGCATTTTCGTCTAAGTCTGCCCCAGCCATGACATCTTCTGTAATTAATGCAGAGAGAGAAGAGACTTTTTGTTCTTCAACTTCTACAGTATTGGTTATTAGGAGCATTTTCACAACGTTGATCAAAAACTAACCTGCTTTATAATGGCTTTTCTCCATCTTCCTTCCTCTGCTAATTGTAAAATTGACAGGAAACAGAAGCCGCATCTGGGTCTAGGACACGGCATTTCATTTGCTGAGAGTCTGGTAGAACTTCCCCAGCCCACAGACTGATGGAACTGTGAAAACCAGCTCACACGCTGGGGAAGAAAACCAAGATCTCATGGCACCAATTATTACACCCGTATAATTTTGTT
Organism: Sapajus apella; assembly: GCF_009761245.1. Classification (NCBI taxonomy): domain Eukaryota; kingdom Metazoa; phylum Chordata; class Mammalia; order Primates; family Cebidae; genus Sapajus; species Sapajus apella. Next base: position 83,534,029 of record NW_022436941.1, on the reverse strand, counting down.
ACATTCCTAATTATAAAGACACTGATGTTTAAGAGTTTTTTAAAAAAATGAAGTGACCTTTTCTCACTCAGGACCTTGGGACCCAAAGCGATGGGGAGTCAATCTCAGGGCAATTCCTGCCAATGAACTGTTCCCTGTAGTCACACAAAGCCCTGCTTGTGTTTTCCCCTCATTTCTCTTCGTGGGACCCTGCTAGAAGGTGAATGTTCTGAATGCTTTATTCATGGCCATGGTACCTCTTTGAGGAGGCTTCTCAGAGGAACAAGAGCTACTCTGGGTGCTGCTGCTGCTGCCCTGAGGCTGTTGGAGAAGCTTCCATAGGACCCACATGGCTCCCAGCAGCAGGGAATTCATTTTAAGCCACCTGCCCACCTGTCGTGGTGGCAGAAAGGGGACAAAATACAATGTAAAATTACATGGTGTCTTCTTTTTATTTTTGTGTTATTAAGGTTAGTATTTATTTTATCAAAGTTATAGCTGCATATAATATTAGTTATATAGTCCACAGATTACTTACCCAAACCAAGAGTAATCCCCCATGCCCAGACCATTACAGCTCCCAGAGGCAACCACACACAGCAATTTCCACTCTTTTGATACTTACCTTCATATTTCTGAATAACATGCTTATGTTGCTAGTTCATTCTCCATAATGGCTAAAACTGAAATAATCAAGCTTTAACTTTATTTCATAGCATCAACCCCCTCCTACAAGTCTGCTTCTTATCCCCTTTCTTTCAATACAATATATTTATATGATAATGTAGAATGTATCAATAATCAGTGTTCACGTAATTAGAACTATGTAAACACTGCTCACCACGGAACCATGTTATACCTATATGTATATTTATATATAGACTCTTACTTTTTCTGTCTTGTATATTTTTTGTATTTCTAGAAGTTAGTGATTAGTTGTCTTAGTTTATTATTTGCTTAGTTTTCAATGCACTTATCATTAATTAGAACAGATATGTAAATAGATACCACCAAAAAGTGCTTATGGAGCTCTTCACAAACTTCAGCTCCAAATACCCTCATAATGTTTAAATATTCTCTTTATATTTTCAAATATATCAAATATTCTATCAATTTCAACTTCTTGAAGACATCTTTTCCAGATGGAATTGTTTGGATATTTTCTGTCCCAGACTGGTTGCTCTCTACCCTAGTACACAATTGTCATCTTGAGAATCTCTCTTCATCATAATTCCATGTGTCCCTTTTACTTCTCTCTTTTTGAGACCTTGCGTGTTTAAAATATTTGTAAGCTGCTCTCATATTAAATTGACACTTTGGCTGGTATGGGAGCTCTCACATTTTTAAAGGCAAATTCCCTATTGTCCTTTAACTTCCACTGAGGATGTTTGGAGGTCCGAAGCAATTCTAATTGTTGGGCCTTATACAGGAACTATTACATCTCCTTGAAAACTGACAAGATTTTGTTTATTCCCAGTACTCTGAAGTTTAATGACATGCCTTGGTGTAGATCTACTTTTATTTATTGGGCTTTGCATTAGTGGGACTCTCAACTTGAAAACTCTTGTTTCAAATTTACTTAAGTTATTCTCTTTGTTAATTTCTTTCCCTCAATTTTTTCTGTACTCATTCTGGAACTCCTGTTATTTAGATAATAGATCTCCTGGATGCATCCTCTAATTTTCTCTTCTTTCTTTTCTGTTTTCCTCAATTTTATTTTTTAACTTTTCTAATGCATTTTACATTCCTGCCATCACAGTTTTAAATCCCCAAATTTCTTCTTTAGTCCATGATTATTCTATATCTATGGTATCCCATTATCCTTTTGGGGATATAATAATTTTTTAAAAAAGAAATCTAAGGATCAAGTTAATTTTTTTTTTAAATTTTTATCCCTTTACACTTTCTGTTTTCTCCAAGCTGCTTTTGTCTTTTCATATATATATATATATATTTTTTTTTTTTTTTTTTTTTTTCCAAGAATTATGTAAAGTCTAAGACTTTTAGCCTACTTGCAGTCTAACAAGTTAGCCTACTACAGTTGCTTGGATGCTTCAAGAAGGCATGGAACTTCTGGGTCAGAGACAGGACTATGTTATTCACAGCAATACCACAGCCAGAATATCAGCATTTGTATCTGTTTCCTGAGCATCAGTTCCCACAGGGCAACGCAAAGAAGCCTGGGTAATGCCTGCATGCGCAGTAGGTCAATCTAGGAAAGGAACACCAAGCTTGGGGGACTCCAGTCTTTTATGATGGACAGTGAGCCTATCTGACTTTTGCTCCAAAGTGAGACAGTATACTGAACAGCAAACGAATCTGCCCTTTGCTGTGGTAAGACATACTGTCTCTAACTTTCAAGGCTGTTTGCTGCACAAAGACCCTTGAAAGGATAGCCTAGAAAAGCATTCTGTGCCACTGCTTGAAAGGTATGCAGAAATATGAAAGACCAAAGGGAATTAACTCCCAACATTTATTTGCTTTTTATATTTCATATTTAACACTTTCCTCAAATGTCTGCTAATCCTTGGTTATCTACTTATACTTAAGAATTGCCTTAAAGCTATTAACTTGGCCACTTGGGTTTTGAAAGCCAAAAGAGGAAAGAAGGCTGTGAGGGATAGTGCAATAGGAAAACAGGTGTCAACGTTTAGGATCTAAGATTTTACTTAGCCCCCATTTACAGTGTCGTTCTTTTGCTTTCAACTATCCCTGGTATCCCTCGGTCTAGATTATGTTCTGTAACTTCACTGTTTAACACAGTAACCACCAGCCACTTGTGGCTATTGAGCAGACACAGGACTGGGTTGGAGACAGGACTGTGAAATGTGACTTGAAATGTGACTAGTTCAAATTGAAATGAGCTGTCAGTGTAAAGTACTCAATAATTTCAAAGACAAAACAATATAAAATATCTCTAATAATTTATATATATCATGTATTAGAATAATTTTTAGACACATTAGATTAAATAAAGTATATTATTAAAATATATTTAATACTTTTAAAAAATGTGGCTAATATAAAACTGGAGGTTAGTGAAGGGTTTCTTCAGTACTTTCTGCTGATATCTTTTCACCAGAAAATTCACATATCTTTTTAATCAAATGAAGTAAATTTTCAGGAATATTTATGTCCTTTTCTACAATTATCCAGCAAGTCTTTCGTCTATCAAAGCATCTTTCTCTTTGACCACCCCTCGGAAATGTTCTTTGCTTTTAAGAACTCCTGTGATTGTATCTAGCTCACCTAGATGATCTAAGTTAATCGCTCACCTTAAGGTCTGCATATAACCTTAAACACACAAAGTTGATTTTCCAGGTAAGGTAACATAGTCATAGCTCTGAAGATGAGGACATGGGTACTTTTGAGGGCCATTATTCTTCCTACCACACTATGATTGTGTCCATTTGATATGGTTTGGCTGTGTCCCCACCCAAATCTCATCTTAAATTGTAGCTCCCAGAATTTCCACATGTTGTGGAAGAAATCCAGTAGGAGGTGACTGAATTATGGGGGCAGGTCTTTACTGTGCTGTTCTTATGATAGTGAATGAGTCTCATGAGATCTGATGGTTTTAAAAATGGGAGTTTTCCTACACAAGCCCCATCTCTTTGCCTGCTGCCATCCGTGTAGATGTGACTTGCTCTTCCTTGCCTTCCACCATGATTGTGAGGCCTCCTCAGCCACATGGAACAATAAGGTCAATAAACCTCCTTCTTTTGTAAATTTCCCAGTCATGAGTATGTCTTTGTCAGCAGCCTGAGCTAATACAGTAACTTGGTACCAGTAGAGTGGGGCACTACTGAAAAGATACGCGAAAATGTCGAAGTGACTTTGGAACTGGGTAACAGGTAGAGGGTTGGAACAGTTTGGAGAGCTCAGAAGAAGACAGGAAAATGTGGGAAAGTTTGAAACTTCCTGGAGACTTGTTGAATGGCTTTAACCAAAATGCCAATAGTGATATGGACAATAACATACAGGCTAAGCTGGTCTCAGGTGGAAATGAGGTGCTTACTGGAGACTAGAGCAAAGGTGAATCTTGTTATGTTTTAGCAAAGAGACTGGCAGCATTGTGGTCCCTGCCCTAGAGATCTGTGGGACTTGAAGTTGAGAAAGACAATTTAAGGTATCTGGCAGAAGAAATTTCTAAGCAGTAAAGCAATGCAAGAAGTGACTTGAGTGCTGTTAAAGACATTCAGTTTTATAAGGAAAGCAGAGCGTAAAAGTTTGGAAAATTTGCAGCCTGACAATGTGATAGAAAAGAAAATCCCATTTTCTGAGGAGAAACTCAAGCTGGCTGCAAAAATTTTTATAAGTAACAAGGAGTTGAATGTTAAGCTGCAAGACAATGGGGAAAATGTATCCAGGGCATGTCAAAAGTCTTCACAGCAGCCCAGCCCATCACACACCTGGAGGCCTAGGAGGAAAAGGTGGCGTCAGAGCTTTTCCCAGGGTCCTCATGCTGTGTGCAGCCTGGGACTTGGTGCCCTGCATCTCAGCAGCTGCAGCTATGGCTGAAAGGGGTCAACACAGAGCTCAGGCTTTGGCTTCAGAGAGCACAAGCCTCAAGCCTTGGTATCTTCCATGTAGTGTTGAGCCTGTCAGTGCACAAAAGTCAAGAATTGGGGTTTGGGAACCTCCGCCTAATCCTGGATGTTCAGGCAGAAGTTTGCTACGGGGTGGGGCTCTCATGGAGAACCTCTGCTAGTGCAGCGTGGAAGGGAAATATGTGGAAGGTCAGAGCCCCAACACAGAGTCCTCAGTGGGGCACTGCCTAGTGGAGCTGTGAGAAGAGGGCCACTGTCCTTCAGACCCCAGAATGGTAGATCCACTGACAGCTTAAACCATACGCCTGGAAAAGCCACAGACACTTAATGCCAGCCTATGAAAGCAGCCAGTAGGGAAGTTGTACCCTGCAAAGCCACAGGCAGGATGCTGCCCAAGACCATAGGAACCTACCTCTTGCATGACCATGACCTGGATGTGAGACATGGAGTCAAAGGAGATCATCTTGGAGCTGTAATATTTGACTGCTCCACTGGATTTTAGACTTGCATGGGGCCTGCAGCCCCTTTGTTTTGGCCAATTTCTCCCATTTGGAAAGGCTATAATTGCCCAATGCCTGTACCCCCATTGTACCTAGGAAGTAACTAACTTACTTTTGATTTTACTGGCTCATAGGAGGAAAGGACTTGCCTTGTCTCAGATGAGACATTGGACTGTGGACTATTGAGTTAATGCTGAAATGAGTTATTACTTTGGGGGACCATTAGGAAGGCATGATTGGTTTTGAAATGTGAGGACATGAGATTTGGGAGGGGCTAGGGCAGAATGATGGTTTGCCTATGTCCCCACCCAAATCTCATCTTGAATTGTAACTCCCGCAATTCTCACACGCCATGCGAGGAACCAGTGGGAGGTGATTGAATTATGGGGGCAGGTTTTTCCTGTGCTCTTCTCATGATAGTGAATGAATGTCATGAGATCTGATGGTTTTAAAACAGGAGTTTCTCTGCACAATCTCTCCCTTTGCCTGCTGCCATCCACAAAACATGTGGTTTGCTCCTTCTTGCCTTCTGCCATGATTATGAGGCCTCCCCAGCTATGTGGAACTGTGAGTCCAATTAAACTTCTTTCTTTTCTAAATTGCCCAGTCTTAGGTATGTCTTTCTTGGCAGTGTGAAAATAGATTAATACATCATTTTACAAATAATAAAACTGAGAAGCGCCATGCTCAAGGTCATACACCTAAGTGTTAGACTTGCATTTTCAACCCAGGCTGTTTAGAACCAGATTCTGTGCTGCATTAGGGCTGAGATGACTAGGAGCCAAGAACAAAACAGGGCAAAAGTCACCCCGTGGCAAAGGCCTCATACATGTAAACTGCATTCCTGCTGAAGGCTTATCTTGATTATTTTTAAAGGCTTAGATAATGAAAAAGGAAGAAACATCCTCCTTTTGTTGTTGTTGAGTGGCTTAAATCATATAAGGGCCCATTCGTGATGACAAGTATATAGGCTCCAGGAAAACCGACCAACTGTGGATCTGTTTGAAATTGACAAAAATTCCTGACCCCCAGCAAACTGGGGGCAGAGGGCTATGTCCTTTGTATCTTTCCTGACTTATCAATTTGATGAGGACTTTTCATCAATCTGATGTTTTATATCTGGGAAAAATGTAAGGGAGGGCATTCTGGATGTGATTTATTTCAAACCAGGATTCAACTAAAATTTATTGTATTAGTTCTCCTTCCATCTATAAACTTCATTATTATTGTTAGTCTCCTGGCCGGCACATTCTTGTCACTAACAGTGCCTCGCTGTAATGATTCTCCCTGGGGGTGGTCAGGGTTCTGAGGGGGTGGTGGCTGGAGAACACTTGAACAAGAGCAATGAGGAATGGGCGTATATGGGATGCAGTCTGGGTTTGGAGCACTCCACCAGAGGCACTATTCATCTAGGCTGGCCTCAGGTGCTGGAAGAAGATTTAGGCAACTATGAGGAAGGCACTCCAAGATGAGGTCCCCGCTGAGGTATGGGGACTGGGACAGGGTCCCTGATTGACCAGGTCAAGGGGAGTACAGGACGTAGGGCAGGGATATGGAGAATGATCTCAGTGGTGGGAAGGGCAAGTCGAATGTGTCTAGGTAGCACATTGGGGGTTGCTTTCTCAAATGCCACCAGAACTCTAGGCATGCTCCTCCCATTCCCCTTTTCACACCCTTCATTTATTTAGCAAGTATTTGTTGAGCACTGAGTATATACCAAGCACTGTTCTAGGTATAGTTCTAGGCAAAAATGCCTGCCCTCATAGAACTCACATTCTACTGGGGAAAACAGATTACAACATATGTAAGTAAAAAATATGTGTTATATAGTGAAAAGTGGTAAGGAGGAACAATGGAGTGTAGTGGGAGTGAAGGATAGGACGTACCAGGTGAGAGTGAGATGTTATAATTTTTGATAGTGTATTAGTTACCTGTTGCTGAATAATAAACTACCCCAAATATGAGTGCCTTAAAACAAGAAACATTTATGATTATGGTTTCTGTGACTCAGAAATCCAGGCACAGCTTAACTGTGCCCAGGGTCCTCTGGCTGAGGAGGTCACAGGCTGGGCCAGGGTCTCAGGTCTCAAAAGGCTGTAATCAAGGTGCTGGCAAGGCCTGCAGTCATCTCTGAGTTTGAATAGGGGAGGACCCACCTCCAAGATCACTCACATGGTTGCTGGCAAGGATTCAGTTTCTGGCAGTTTGTTGGACCCAGGGTTTCAGCTCCTTATCAGCTCGTTGCAGAGCCCTCCCTCCTATCCTGGCCACATCAGCTTCTCCAGGGCAGATCACAACATGGCAGCTGGCTTCACCAAAGGGAGCAGGTGAGAGAGGAAGGGAGGGCAAGCAGGAAAGAAGTCAGGCTCTTTGTTACCTAATCTTGGAAGTCACATGACCTCCCTCTTGCTATTTTCTTTTTCTTAGAGTTGGTCACTAGGACCCACCCATACTCAAGGACAAGACTATAGAAAAACATAAAGACCAGGGGATGGGGATCTTTTGGGGCTATCTGAGAAAATCCTACCATAGAATAGGCAGATTGGAGACCTCACTGAGAAAGTGATAGTTGAGTAAAGAAATGCAGGAAGGGAGGGAAAGAGCAATATCTGGAAGAAGAGCATTCCAGGCTCAGGGAACAGAACAAGCAGAGGTCTCCAGGCAGGAGCAAGACACGTGTAGTCTCTTTGGAAAAAATAATCTACTGATGGTCTACAACAACTTACCTGACTTCAACATATTTTGATCCAAAATGCACTAATCAATAAGATCTCTTTATTCCATGAAAATACACCATCTTCCATATGTTATGCTCTGTGCAAGGCTAAGAATGTCAGCAGCTCTGAGCTCAACTAATCAAAGGGAAGTTTGTCAGGCCTCTATACTGACCCTGCAGCTTTGATAAGAAGAGGATGGTCTGTAATATTTATTATCCCACAGCATTTCTCTTTTGTTGCAGAAATTGTCTAGGGAGTGACATCAGCAAGATGGTGGACTAGGAGGTTCTGGCCCTCATCCCCCCACATAAACAACAATTTGGCAATTATCCATGGACTAAAAGAGCACTGGGAGAGCTCCAGAGTGAGGATAAGAAGCTGCAGCAACCCAGTGGAGCACAACAAACACTGAGGACAGCCAAATAGAAAAGTATAGTAAGCATTTTACCTGAGTAACTCCACTCCCCAGGGCCAGCTTATACACTGAAAATTATAATAATTGATGAAGAAATTAAAGAAGATACAGATAAATAGAAAGAAATCTTGTTTTCATGGATTGAAAGAATATTGTTAAAATATCCATACTAAGCAAAGTGATCTACAGATTCAATGAAATTACTATTAAAATTCCAAAAGCATTCTTTATAGAAATAGAAAAAAAATCTAAAATTTATATGAAACCACAAAAACCTCTGAATAGTCAAAGCAATCTTAAGCACAAAGAGCAAAGCTGGAAGCCCTACACATCCAGATTTCAAAATATATTATAAAGCTCTAATAATCAAAACAGTATGACACTGGTGTAAAACAGACATATAAGCCAATAGAACAAAATAGAGAGCCCAGAAATAAATACACTCATTAACTGGTCTTTCACAAAGTTGCCAAGAAAACACAATGGGGAAAAGATTGTCTCTTCAACAAATGATGTTGGGAAAACTGGATATCCACATGCAGAAGAATAAAATTGAACCCTTATCTCACACCATATACAAAAATCAACTCAAAATAAAGACTTAAATGTAAGCCCTAAAATCAGACAGACTACTAGAATAAAACACAGAGAAAAAGCTTTTGACCTTTGTTTGGGCAATGATTTTTCTTGGATATAGCCCCAAAAAGCACAGGCAACAAAAGCAAAAATAGAAAAATGTGATTCTATCAACCTAAAAAGCTTCTGTACAGCAAAGAAAACAATCAACAAAGTGAAAAGTAACCTATGAAATGGGGGAAAAAATTTGCAAACCATGTATCTGATGAGGGCTTAATATCCAAAATATATAAGGAATTCGTAATAACTTAATAGCAAAAATCAAATAACCTAATCAAAAAATGGGTAAAGGACATAGATATTTATCAGAGAAGATATTAAAAAAAGGCCAACAGGTGTATAAAAAGATGTCCAACATTACTAATAATCAGGAAAATGCAAATTAAAATCACAATCTAGTATCACTTGTCACCTGTTAGAATGGCTATTCAAAAAGTCAAAAGATAGCATGTGTTGGTAAAGATGTGGAGAAAAGGAAGCCCTTGTACACTGTTGGTGGAAATGTAAATTGGTATAGCCATTATGGAAAACAGTATGGAGGTTCCCCAAAAAGTTAAAAATAAAACTACCATATGATTTAGCAATTTCATTTCTGGGTATATGTGAAGGAAATGAAAAAGGTATCATGAACAGATATGAATGCTCCAATAGGCAATGAAGCATTATTCACAGTAGCCAAGATATAGCTCAGACACCAAACAAGGAAGAAAGAGGTGATTTATTTCCACCAGGAGCAAGGGGACATGTTTGTCTAACAGCCAAGCTCCTCTAACAAAGAGAAGCTCTGCCTTTATATAGGTTTACAACTCTAGATATTACACTTGAAAGGGTCTTTGGGTTTAAAGCTTTAGAAATTACACGTGAAATGGTCTTGGTCGATGGAGGAGGAGTGGGGTGGGGGTTTGATCTTGTTTAAGTAAAAACAATGCCTTCCGGAGAGATTCCCCTATACCATGCCTGCTATCTATAGGAAGGCAATTTAGGAGGTGCCAGTCGGCCAGCCTTTCCTTCTATTGACATGCAGTGTGGAGGTCAAGAGGGAGGTGATCTTAGATGCTTGGGTCTCCTTCCTCAATAGAAAAAACCTAAATGTCCACAATAGATAAATGAATTTTTTAAATGTGGTATATATGTACACATATATAAAATAGAATATCGTTCAGCCTAAAAAAAGGAGATCCTGCCATTTGCAACAACATGGATGAATCTGAAGGATATGATACTAAGTAAAATGAACCAAACACAGAAAGACAAATATTTTAGGATCTCACTTACATGAAAACTCTAATATGGTCAAACTCACAGAAGTAGAGGGTAAAATGGTGGTTACTAGGGGCTTGTGGGAGGAGGAAACGTGGAGACATTGATCAAAGGGTATAAAGTTTCAGTTCTGCAAGACGAATAACTTCTGGACATCTAACATACAGCAATGTGACTGTAGTTAAACTATGTGAGGTGAAGATAGGTTAATTAGCTTGGTTGTGGCTGTCACTTCATATTATATGTGTATATCAAAACACCAAATTGTACAGTTTTTATTTTTTTTTACTATACCTCAATAAAGCTAAAAAAAAAGTCATGAAAAAAAAAAAAGGACTAGAAATTGCCCAGAAACAAAGATGCTTTCGATCTATCAGGGATTGTTAACCTGGGGTCTATGACTAGATTTCAGGGTCTAGGAAACTGGATGAGAAAAAAAATTATGTCTCTATTTTTACTAAGCTGTAAACTAAAATTTAGCCTGTCCCTCCGTTATAAATGTAGATGTGATAGTTGGCTTCCCAGGTGGCTCCAGGGATGCCCCCTCCTGATGTTCACACCCCCATGCAGTGCCTCCCATGTAGTCCCACACTGGTCCTATGTGACATAGGGCACATGAGGAGTGGTGGCTGTTACTTCCGAGATGAGGTTATGAAAGGCTGCAGCTTCTGTCTGGGACTCTTGTTCTTTTCCTGCATCACTCACTCTGAGGGAAGCCAGCTGCCATGTCTTGACATGTGACAAGAAACTAAGGCATCCAGCCAAGAGCCAGCGAGAAAGTGAGACCAGCCAATAGCCACAGGAGTGAGCTTGGAAGTTGGAAGTCAATCTTCCTGCCTTCAGATGGCTGGAGTCCTGGCCAGCAACTTGACTTCAACCGCATGGGAGATTCAGAGGAGAAACACCCAGCTAAGCCCCTCCTAGACTCCCAACCCTTAGAAACTGAGTGTGATAATGTTTGTTATTTTTAAGTTGCTAAGTAGTGTTATGCAGCAGTAAATAACACTACAGGCAGCAAACACTGCAGTATTACAGTACCTGTGATTTTATCACTTTATCACTAAAATATTGTTAATTGAATTTTAATATGATTGGTGTCCTTTATGTCCTTATAACTCTATGTATGTATTTAAATTTTTGCATTTAAAAATATTCTTCTGAGAGGGGCTCCACAGGCTTTACCAGACAGCCAAAGGGCACAAAAAAAGTTAGGAACCCTGAATTTGCAAGACGTAGTTTCTTCCTGGTGATGTGCAGAGGGATCAAAAACACTCCCCAAAGGTACAAGGAAATTCTGCACAGACCACAATGGCAGGATCTCCCATGGGCTGGGGCCAGCTGTCTGTTGTGGGGACAGGGATGAGCTTGGTGGCCTGGGCGGGGCTGTCCTCCCCAACAGGAGTGAGGAGCAGCTTCTGCATCCGGCCTGGACTCCTCCAGCACCAGGAGCACCTCCTGCCCGCAGCTGGCACCAAACACAGCTCTTCCTCCCCTTTTCATCCACTGTCAGAACTGCTCTTTTAATTGGCTGCCAACCCTGAAGCAGGGAGAACGCAGAGGAATGCAGTCAATGTGCTGACAGCCAGTGTGAGAGTCAGCACAGAGCGCCCGCTGGGTAGAGCAGCACGAGGTGGGCTCTTTCCCAGGGCAGCCCAGAAAAGGAGCTGAAGTGAGACTCCTGTTTGGCATTTCCTGGCCCAGGACAATGGAGATCATCACCCCGCCCCCTTGATCCTCAGGAATCTGGATGCTCACTGTCTAGAGGGGACTGGACCACAGAAGCCTCTCCCCAGCTCTTCATGGGAAAGTAGCCGGCACCAACACCTCCATTTCCAAGATAAGAGTTTGTTCCCCTAGTCATAGAGGTCCCAGGCAGAGCTAGGAAAAAGTTAAAGAATGTTGGCCACCCTCCAGACTCAGTATCATCTGACAGATGTGGACACTGAGAGCAAGAAAAGTGAAGTGTCTTCTCAGGGTCACAAGATTCATTTGGCAAGAGTCAAATCGGAACCCTGGTGTCCTGACACACTGTGTCTGTCTTATTGACTGCTACATTTCTAAGACCTGGCAGAGGGCCCAGCCCATAGAGTGGTTGAAGGCACAAGAAAGCACAGCCAATCTGAATGTTCTTTCTGTCCCATCAAACCTTTCTACACTTTCACACAAGGAAATGGAAAAAACAGTGGGCCTGGGTGAATTTCTTCATTTTAATTCTCCTCTTTGTCAAAACAAATGGCAAGTTGTCTCCCCATCTCCTTTTCCTTCTTTCTCCACTTCGAAATCTAAAAATCACCCACATTTTGACAAGCTGTTAGATTACAAGAGTGAATTGTGTTGTAAATTTGGTAATCCTAGGATGGTTACTAGTTGAACTGTAAAAGGAAGATGTACTCTAAGACTATTATAGCAGGACAGGAGAGATGAGAAGAAGAAAGTGCTGGGGACTCTCTGTGACCCATGATGAGATGAGAGTGATGAAGCAGGGAGCCCCACCTCCTCTGCGGCCAGGGTTGAGTCACAGGTATCTGAAGAATTTGAATCTCCTCTGCCTGGAGCAGCGCCATGCATGCATTACATGCAATAGGTGCTTAGTAAAGATTGGTTGACTGCTGATTGACTGACAGAGGAGTGAACGCACCTTGCAAGCTGACCCTAATGGTGGTCACCACAGCCTCCCATGTCTTCTCCCTGCATATGAGATAGGTCACCAAGAAGTGAAGTTCTAAGGGATCCAAGCCAGAGCCAGATCTCCAATGTGCCCTTCCGGGCTCTGGTAATGAGGATATGAGAAGCCCAGGGTGGCGGGATCCAGGTAGGCTTCTATATTGTACATGTGTGCATATATGTGCCTTGCCAATGTATACCTCTGTAATCAGCTAATAGGAACTGGTAGACATCTATCTAGGGCAGACAGCCAGACCGGAGCCATGGCATCATGGTCCCAAAGCTGAAGGAGTTTATGTTCTCCGTCTCCATTACTGACAACTGGAACTAGGTCTTAAGTCTTAAGGAGCCACAGAGCCACATTGTGGCTTTCAAAAGCTGTCCCTGGCCTGACGTTTTTTAATGAAGTATAGCTCATAACACACACACACACACACACACACACACACACACACACACAATGCATATATATAACACGTATGAAAAGTATACTCTTTTATCTAGAAATATTCTCAGAAAAATCAAGGAAGAAAAACATGAAACATAAAAAAGTATGTTCTATTTTAGTGTGTTTCCTTTTTTCCAGTCTCCTTAAAATCCTTGGATGCATGCTAAGTTGATGAGTTCATGAGCTGGATACAGTATGTGTTTTGAATTTTTATAAAATCCTTGGAAGATTATACCGGATAAGGTAGTTTTTTAAATTTTCTATGACATATTTGAAAGGGAAGGAAAAACAGAAGGCATATGTTCCTGAATAGTTTAAGGTAATGTGGTTACAGCCATTCAGGGCAATAAATATTTATTGACATCCCACTATGTATAAGATACTGAGCAGTCAGTGCCTTAGCGAGTCAGAAATGAACCTGATAAGTCCCCATAGATAAGGATTTGTGCCTTTGGGTACCTATAATCTACTATACACACAACAGATGAAGTGTACACACAGATGATAGAAAATGCATGCAGAAAGTGCTAGATGCAGTAAAACTCCAAACAACTATTCTGGAATGACAAAGAGCAATTTTAGGGCAATGAAAGGATTAAAGGGCGAATGAGAGGCGAGGCTAAAAAGACGTAAGTATAGGAATTTAGAGTTAAGAGGGTGAGTACAGACTGAAATGAATGGCAGGGCCAAAGAAAGAATTCTTTATCTCCAAAGGGGAAATATGGAACCCATTTCTACCATTCATTCATGCTCTCTCTCTCTGCCCTCTTTCTCTCTTTCTCCCTCCTCTTTCTCTCTCTCTCTCTCCTCTCTCTCTCTCTCTTTTCCCCTAGGTTGCAGAGTCAAACATACAAAATTAAAGGTTAGCATACCAAAGACCTTTTTTTTCCTCAGAGACCTTCAAAAGGAAGGTTAAAGCGTCCTATGATCAAATTATTTTTGACCTTAAAATCTCTGTCTTTACTTTCCCTAAGTGATTTTCTGTATCCTTGTCTTCTCAGCAAAATGACCAATGTCAAGATGAAATAAGATGAGAGAATGGATCTGAGTGCTGTGGTTTGTCTTTCAATCAGGCACTAAATATATCCACAAGTCAACTCTATGCAAAAGGGCGGCCGACCGGAAGGCACTGGCATTGGCCTTGATCTCTGAACCCCCTTCTTTCAAATGGCTCTCTGACAGTTTAGAGTTTGCACTTTTTCTTGGCAATTTTTCTTCAATAATATCCTTCCTGTTTTCTCTCTTGCCATGACGTTTTATCTATCCTACTTCTAAATATTTTTTTCCTCTCTAGCCACACATTAGCTTATTTCAACTACTTATTCTTTCCTATCACCTTTCTACAAACTTCCCACGTCTCCTCTGGCACTTTTCCAGCCATTTTTCATCTTACGTTGTATTTTGTGCAGAGTTCATACAAATGCGTATGTATTATACATATAATTCATTCCCGTGGGCACGCTTCCCAGGAAGCATCTTACAAGGCACCATTCATCACACCCCACACTATGCCCTGGCCCCAAAAGCTTGTTTAAGGTTTGTCCTTTGAAAGCAGATTCTATGTAAGGCAGGCAGAGCAGCATGCTGAGAATGGACTCTAACTCCCCCTTTCCCTCTCATTTGTCAAGTGAGAGCATGTATGTAGAAAGGCTTTGAAATTTTTATTTATTTTATTTTATTTGTTTTATTTTGAGACAGGGTCTCACTCTGTTGCCCAGGAACACAGTGGCATGAGCACGACTCAATGTGGCCTCAAGCTCCCAGGCTCAAGCAATTCTCCTGCCTCAGCCACTCATGTAGCTGAGATTAGAGGCACATTACACCATGCCTGGCTATTTTTTGTGTCTTTTGCTTGTTTTTGTTTTTGTAGAGACAGAGTCTCACCATGTCTCCCAGGCTGGTCTAGAACCCCTGGACTCAGGTGCTTCACCTGCCTCAGACTCCCAAAGTGCTTAGATTATAGACATGAGTCAAGCCCAGTTTCGAAAACTTTAAAACATGTGCTATGGTGGTTATCCCTGCTGCTATTACAGTTTGTTTTCTTGCACAGTCATTAAACATGAATTTATTGAGAAACTTCTATGTGTCAGGCATTAGAGGTAAAATGTGAACATGACAGTGTAATCTAGGATGCAAAAGGAAAAGAAGGAAGAAAGGAAGGGAAAAAAAATCACAGTTTCTGGCCTCATAGGTCTTATAGTCTACAGCAGAACATGGGTATTAATCAAATAGTTATATGACTAGGTATAAAATGAGCCCAGTGGTCATTTTATACATAGTGCTATGAAGAAAAGTTTTATCGTACCATGTAGCAGGGAGTAGGCACTTGATCCAGTCTTAGGAGGAGCCAGGGGTCACCCTGAGGTATCTGAGGATGATTGGGAGCAAATTCTGTTCAGGCAGACAGTGAAAAGGCACCCCAGGTCCAGTGCATGGCCTTTGCAAAGGTCCAAAGATGGGAAGAAGCAGGGCTAGTTTCTCCAGGACCTGGAAGAAGGCCAATGTGATTGGATGAAGTCAAGATCAGTGAGGGATGTGATCCATTACGGGTTAGAGAAAAGATAGTTGGGCTTTCTAGACAAGATCAAGTTTCATCAAGAAGTCTAAAGGTTTTCAGCTGTAATTCAGGTAACTATGGGAAGACAGCAACTTTGAATACAGTGGCAACAGATTGTGTTAGAGGGAAGAGCAAAGAATAGTCCTCTTAAAGAGTCCATGGGGCAAGTATAAGTGAGAAGGATAATCATGATTTAAGCTTGTGTGGTGACACCAAAGTTGGAGAAAGTAAGAGAGTCAAGCAATACTCCTGGCTCTCTCTTGGTGTTCATGCTACACAGAAATCAGGAGAGGCTCAGGAGTACAATTCAGATCCTCTGTCCAGCCTGCTGCTCTCTTAGCTGAGCTGTGCCTTGTTGGCATGATGTCCATGGCACAGATGTCTCTTGCAGATTTCTAGGAGGAAGTAAAATTAAAGCCTATCAAAGGGAATTCAGGACTCACATTTCTGACAGCCTTCCTTGTCTACCTCCATCTCTCTTCTTTTCACTGTCTCCTGGAGCTAAAAGGGATAGGTTTTTCCTGCTTCCTGCACATGAAATCCTCCTTCTACCCAGGGAACACACCTTATGGCCTGGCCATCATGGCAGAATGTTTATCTGAGCCAAGAGCCTATTCCTTGGTATAGAGAAATGTGGTCCAGGTGTGATTCTTGGTATGTTAAGTGGGAGATAAAGAATTTCAGAAATCCTTTCTTTGTATAAATCTGTCTTTCAAATATTTTTAGAAAACTCTTGTTTTCAATGTCAGACGATAACAAGTCAGAAAATGTTGATGATGCCCCAAAACCTAAAATGCAATTAAAAAAAAAAGAAAGAAAGAAAAGGGAATAAATCTTGTAAAAGCTGTGGTTGTTGCTAGGCATGGTAGCTCACACGTGTAATCCCAGCACTTCAGAGGACCAAGGCAGGCAGATTGCTTGAGCTCAGGAGTTTGAGACCAGCTTGGGCAACATGGTGAAAACTCCCTCTCTACCAAAAATACAAAGAAAGTAGCTGGGCATGATGGTGCACATCTTCGGTTCCAGCTACTCGGGAGGGTGAGGGGGGAGGATCGTTTGAGCCTGATAGGCAGAGGTTGCAGTGAGGTGAGATCATGCCACTGCATTACAGCCTGGGTGAAAGAGTGAAACTCCATCTCAAAAAAAGATGTAATTGCAAGTTGTGTAAATGCTTTCTGCACTCCTTTTATAATAAGTCCTCCCAAGTAATCAAATAAGTCTCTAGGATACAGCTATACCTTCAGTTGACTAGAAAGTCACACACTGGAAAGTAATATTCCAGCTCCATTTGGGAATTAGAACATCCTGAACCACTGGCTTGTAAATATAGAATGAATAGAGTATGAGAGGATCACGATCTCAACCACTATCAAGGTTTTTATCAGTTGAGATGTTGGAGTAAGTTACTGTTGCTTAATTGCTGGCTCTCTCTCTTAAACTATACAGAATGCAATTCCCTTTACAAAGAAACCCTGCTGACTCTGACTTCTTCCCAAGTTTGTGCAGAGGATACCTTGGAAATGAATGCAGGACAAGATAGACAAGAAGTAGCTAATTAGTTGCAGTGGTTTCACAAATCATCTAGAGTTTATTAAACTAAAGATGCCTGAATAATCACAAGACTTCTTTACCTCCTCTTTCAAAAAGGTTAAGTCAAACATTCAGGTCAGACCATCTAAAGCAGGCATCTCATGGAAAGATGGGAATACTGAAGGCTTGCAAAGATGTTAGTGTCAATTGATCATTCTGACATTACAACAACAAAAGAGCTTTATTTTTTTAAAGAAATTGTTGTAACCCAAAGAAATACTCACCATTATTATTTTTTTTATAGATGAAGAAACTGAGGATTGGAGAGACTAAGCGGCTTAATAAGGCACAGTTAGGAAGCAAATAGTAAATAGAGCCAGGGCTGGAGCCCAAGTCTTCTGACTCTCGGGTCTCTTTCCATTTCACTACACAGACCGTCAGTCTTGGTGTCAAAATCTTATTCCTCCTGATTTCTATCATCTCCTTTTTTTTCTTTTTAATACCACTGTTGGCATGTTACTTGCCCAGAGCCCAAATAAACAGATGATGATGCTCTACAGACTTCCATTACCTAGGAATTGGCTTATTAGCAATTTAATTCATGCTGGAAAATAATCCCACTCCTACTCTATTGCTTTACGCCACCTGCTTTGTGATGATCAGAGTTTCAACCTA
This sequence comes from Sapajus apella, assembly GCF_009761245.1. Taxonomy (NCBI): domain Eukaryota; kingdom Metazoa; phylum Chordata; class Mammalia; order Primates; family Cebidae; genus Sapajus; species Sapajus apella. Next base: position 83,516,098 of record NW_022436941.1, on the reverse strand, counting down.
ATGGGAAAAAAATTGAATTAGAGTTTTTGTTTGTTTGTTTGTTTTAATGCTAATTTAATACCAGGCATTGCTGTAAGGCATTTGCCGCAGACTTCAGCTAGGTCACCCGCCTTCGTTGTCTGCAGAGCAGACACCTGCCAAGGTTTGCCTTTCCAGGATCTTTGTCTGTGAGAGAACAGGGTGTGGGCAGCATGAAGAGCTTGTCTTCCCACTGAGCTCCATAGGCTTGCCAAACCAAAAACAACACTGGAGAAAGCCAGTATTGCAGAAAGAAATGCATTTGTACATTAACCAATTTGTCTGGGTTCTGTTTCTTTTTCTACATTACAGTTTGTAGCAGTTGTTACAAATTTAAGCTGTGCAAAACCACAGACCAATTTTTTAAGAAGGATAAGGAGGGAAGGAGGAAGAAGTAAGAGGAAGAGATGCATTTCTCTCTTTAAGCGCTCTAAAGCCCTTTATGGAATGAAAGACTCTTCAAACACTGAGCCTGGTCTCCCCTGGTCCCTTTTTTGCCAAGCCAAGGCAAGCCATGTCCTATGTCTAGCTTTTCACTTTTCATTTTACACTAATTTCCCTTGACAAAGCATCTACTAGTCTCTCCTGGTGTGTTCACTCTAAGCAATAATTCATCACTACAATAATAAAACATAACAACTAGCTTATGTCTTCATGCCGTGAAACTTAATTCTAGAATTGATATTTTTAAAAAGCTTTAAATTTAACTGGCTACATGTGAAAGTGCATTAGTAAATTTGCACATTTAACTGACCGGAATCATGTCTTTGCTCCTGCATCAGGTTTGAGCTTCTTCCCCTTGCTAAAATTTCTTAGCATTGCTCCATAGGCACTTCCTGAGTAGTATCACTTCTTAGGAGGCTTTAGCAAAAGATTTAGGCATTTCAGAAGAGCTTATTTATTAATTTACACATTAGCAGAGATTAACGTCAGCAATCACTATTCCCATTTGCTATAGAAGCCTGGAAGTTAATGCCCGAGCCAAGCTGAGTATACGACAATGAATAAAAAGGTATTTGAAAAGTTGTAAATCAGTTTGGTCGTAATACAGTTTCCAAGCCAGTATGTGTGTTGGTCTCAAACATATCTCCAACTTGCATTTTGCAATCACTGATTTATGTGTTCACTATAAGGACAACTGGGTCATTTTGATGATGAAAATCAACTTTTTAAAGAGATCAGACCCCCTAACTAATTGGCTTTGAAGAGGGAAGGAAGGTGATCAGGAACATGGATCCTTAGTAACCATTCCCCACATGGTTCTAGGGGTTTGGGGAGGGAGCAGGAAGGTTGCTTGGGGAGCTGACAGGGGCACTGCCACAGAGTCTCATTGCTGGAGTGCAATGGCGCGATGGCACAATCTCAGCTCACTGCAACCTCTGCCTCCCGGGCTCAAGCGATTCTTCTGCCTCAGGCTCCTGAGTAGCTGGGATTACAGGCGTGTGCCATCATGCACGGCTAATTTTTTGTATTTTTAGTAGAGATAGAGCTTCACTGTGTTGGCCAGGCTGGTCTTGAACTCCTGACCTCAGGTGGTCCACCAACTTCGGCCTTCCAAAGTGCTGGGATTACAGGCATAAGCCAGTGCACCCAGCATGGAAAGTGTTTTAAAAAAAGAATCACAGAACCTGCCTCTTACTGAGTGAAGATGAAGAGCCTTTCCAGCAACTCAGTACCTTTTCACTTAAAGAGGCTTCAGGAATTAAAACTCAGATGAGCACAACAGATTCCCACTGCTGCTGACGCCAGCATCTTTTGGCTAGACCAGCACTTCCTGGGGTCATGTCTTTCATCATCAGATTTCAACGGAAGCTAGCAGGCAGCGGTGATTTGAGTACCTAAATAAATCTAAAGAACACTCAGTCACAAGTTGGAATTTGTGAGGCACATTGGTACTATTCTTGCTTTCAAAGCAGATTATAGAATCAAAGATTAAGAAGTTTTCCTAACTTCTGGCCGTAAGAGAACCTCAATAATTAAACTCCACATTAGGAATCAGGTGTAGAAAAGTGGAAATTTTATTTTTCACAATAGAAACTTTCAGAATGGAAACTTTCAGAAGAAAAGTATACATGTGGGAGAAAAGAAATTCTATGTTGTTTACAGTGCTTAAGCCTAATATGGTGGATTACTTTTTTATAGATGCTATTACGGCTTTCTCACCATTATATTTGGTGGTAGAAGAATTAATAGCTCAGGGATTTTGAAAATCTATTATTTGGAGCAACATGAGACTCAAAATCTTGGTCATATGAAATAGTGAGAAAAATTTAAAAATACTTATCATCTTTGGAACCAATATATGTCTCCTTATTTTGTAACTCTTAAATTGACACTTCTAGAAATTCATCTAGAAGCTTAGTCAGATTTCACCTACCTAAAAATGGAAGTTATGGAGAAGAAGCACCATCTGCATCATGGAGTACCTTGATGTTTGAAAACTGAAACATCTCTAAATTATGCTTAGAATTTAGTGCAGATAATAGAATTAATACCTCAGCAGCCTAATATGCAGGCAATTATTTATTCTATCCCACTTCCTTATCCGTAACATGGGGAAAATACATACCTTATTCATCTTACAGAATTGATGTGAGCCTTGAATTAAGTATTATATTTGCAAAGACTTGCCTGAATAAGTAAACATTATTACAGTACTAATAATACAAACATTTATTTAGCTTCATTTAGCACTCTGCTGTATTCAAGAAATACCAAGTTAAGGAAGACATGAATCATTGCCTTTAAGGAGATCACCAGTAGTTGGATCTTGCTATTTAATCCAATTTAGCAATTTACATTTTAATTGGAATATTTAGGCCATTTACAATTAATGAGATTACTAATACAATTGAGCTGAAATCTGCCATCCTGCTATTTGTTTTCTTTTTGACCCATTGATTTTTTTGTTTCTCTTTTCCTTCTTTTCTACCTTCTCTTCAATTGAATATTTTTAAGCATTTTATTTTTTCTTATTGATTTATCAAATGTAATTCTTTGCTATGGTTCCTTTAGAGCTTTTGTAACACATTTTTATTATGCATTTCAACTTCATGTAATATTATACTCATACACATATAATAAGAGTCTAACAAAATTATACTTTCAATTTTCCCCTCCAAGATTTTGCCATGGTAGACATGCATTTTTCTTATATGTATATTATAAACTTCACAATATATTGTTATTGTTTAAAGCAAAAATAAAACTTCACAATATATTATTATTTTTGCTTTAAAAAATGGATTACCTTAAAGGGATTTAAATAATAAGAAAAAGTTTTTATATTTACTCATGTAGTGATCTGTTCTGGTGATCTTCCTTCCTTTATGTAAATCTAGGTTTCCGTAAGCTATCATAAAAACTTGCTTTCAAATTTCTTAGGGTGTAGATCTGCCAATATGTATTCTCTCAGCTTTTGTATGTCTAAAAAAGCCTTTCTTTTGCCTTCATTTTTGAAAGTTATTTTCACTGACTAAAAGTATTATAGGTTGATAGTATTATTTTTTCTTTCAGCACTTTGAAGATGTTGTTCCTCTGTCTTCCAGATTTCATTGTTTCCAAAGATAAATCTGAGGTCACCTTTATCTGGGTGCTGCATGTAACATCTCTTTTTCTCTAATTGCTTTTATGATTTTATCTCTATCAGTGGATTTAAGCAATTTAATTTTACTGTGCCTAAGTTTAGCTTTCATCACATATTTTGTGTGTATGAGGTTTGTTGAGGTTTCTGAATCTGTGGGTTTAGCTTTCGCCAAATTTGAACAGCACCGACCATTATTTCTTTGAATGGTTACTTAGCTTCCCACCACCACTTCTTTAGGGGCTTGAATTACACATGTATTTGGTTGCTTAAATTTGCCCCACAGTTCCATTATTGTTTTTTAGCCTTTTATTAGTTTTTGTTTTCCTCCATCTTTCATTTGGGATAGCTTGTTATGTCTTTAAGTCTATTAATCTCCTGCAATGCCTTCTACAATGTCAAATATGCTGGTTATCCCATTCAGCTTATTTTTATTTCAGACACTATAGTTTTCATCTCTAAATTTTTAATTTGGGTCTATCATATATCTTCCATGTCTCCATTTAACATGTTAAACCTGTCTTCTAGCTTCCAGAAAATATAGAATATATTAATAATAACTGTTTTAATGTCTTTGTCTACTGATTCTATCACTTGTGGCATTTCTGGGTGTGTTTGGATTATTTCATTTTTCTCCACATTATGGGTCTTATTTTCCTAGTGGTTTTTTTTTTAATCCTAGTAATTTTTGATCAAGTGACAGACCTTGTGAATTTTGTTGTGTTGGATATTTTTTATCTGTGTAAATAGTCTCGAGTTTTCTTTTAAATGCAGTTAAGTTAGTTTATCTTTTAGGTCCTACTTTTAACTATTGTTAGGCTCAACCAGAACTGCATCTAACTTCGGGTCAATTTTTCCCCATTACTGAGGCAACATCCTTCATAATACTCTAATTCTATCCAATTATTAGATTTTCCCACTCAGGCTGTTGGGAACAGGCACTTTTCCCAGGCTTGTATGAAGTCTAAGTTCTGCTGTCTTTAGTCCTTTTATATGGGTCTTTCCCTGACCTTGGGTAATTTCCTCACAGGCCTGCACTCAATTGAATATGCAAGGGGACTCTTTTCACATCTCTAGAGTTGTGTCTCTGGGCAGCTCTCTTTTTTCCAGTATTCTGCCATGTAAATTCTAGCCATTTGGCTTCCTGGATTCTGAGTTCTATCTCCTAAACAGTGAGACAGTTGGGCTCTTCCTGGGTTCTTGCTCTCTCTGCTACAAACTGGAAAATTCCCACATGCAGCAGAGAAAGTTTCTTGAGCAATTATCCAGTTCATCTGATTTGTTTCCCATCTTTCAGTGATCATTGTCCTTCATTGCTTGATGTCCAATGTCTTGAGTACCATTGTTTTCTATATTGTTGTTCAGAGTTTAAGCTGTCTCTAGTGGGAGGGCAAATCTAGTTCCTGTTATTCTGGTTTGCTCAGAAACATAAGCCTTTTTCTGACAGATTACAATCACGTCAATAGAAGCAGTCATGATGGCAAGCCTTGTCATGGAATTAGAAAACAGAAAACCTGACTTCATTGTACTAAGCAAATACAGACTACCCAAGGCAAAGGAAGCCAACTCTCCTCCTCCAAACTTGTCTTACTGAGCATTTGAGTGCCATCAACCAGTTAAAATGAACAGCTGGAATTATAACAGCCTAAGAGTGCTGAATTAAATTTGTGTGTAGTGTTGTTGAGGAGTTTTTTTCTAGTCCTAGAAGGATACCCACAGGCATCTGATGTCTCTCCATGCCTGCTGTGGTCTGAACGTTTGTGTTCCCTCAAAATTCATATGTTGAAACCTAATTTCCAATGTGATAATATTAAGGGGTGGGACCTTTTGGAGATAATTAGGTAACGAGGGTGAAGCCTTCATACATGGGATTAGTGTCCTCATAAAAGAGGCCTGAGAGAGCCTGTTTGTCTCTTCCACCGTGTGAGGACACAGCAAGAAGGGACCATCTATGAGCCAGAGAGTGAGCCCTCACCAAACACTGAATCTCATTAGTGCCCTGATCATAAACTTCCCATCCTCTAGAACTGCAATTAATAAACTTACATTGTTTATAAACTACCCAGTCTGTGGCATTTTGTCATAGCAGCCTAAATGAACTAAGACAGTGCCCAAGAAAGATATAAGGGAAAGAGTTCCAGCTGGGAATACATTCCAAAGACGCTGTCTCCAGCACTGCATGGGACAAGGATGAAGCTTCATCAGCCAGCTGAATTGGAACAAGTATGTTCTAAAACTTCATCCTATTTTAATTTTCCTATTTTTAATACGGAGTTCATCCATACCAACTTTCTTAACCATAAAGCCATTCCAAGCTCTAACTTTTGTTAATTAGCACTTTGCAAATTAGAACTTCAGTGTGAAACATACTTTAAGCATATTGGATGGAAGAAAGTATAGTTTGAGAATGTTATCAATCTTGTAGGAATGGATCAGACAGAACACGGTGAAATCAACAATGTGCTTTTATTAATATTCCTCAATCCAAGAAGCCAGACTTCTTCCTTCTTTTGTTTGTTCTGACACTTGAGATCATCACTAATGCTCCTTTCAAGCTTCAACATTCCATTTTTGCCAGACGTTTGCTAGTCTAGTCAATTTATTAAGAACTGAAATATAAAGAGGTAAAATGTAAAGGCATCTGAGTAATAGAACATGGAATTTAAGAATCAGAAAATCTCTTTGAGTCAAGAATATATACCTCTGACTCTGTAACCTTGAGGTAAAAATCATTTTAACCTCACTAGGATCTAATACTATCACTATTTGAGGGTGAATAAATTATAAGTCCAGACTAACCATGATGTGAGAATGAATTAAGCAAATACGGAAGCACTTTTGAAATACAAATTGCAATTGCAACTGCCCAACGCCACAAAAGAAATTACTAAAATATCTCTTATATATCAAGGATTCGATACACAAGCACATCCCCAAAATATAACATTCAAACTGATTTTCTTAATGATTGATCATTTTCAAAAATCACATAAGGGTAATAATTGGGGGATGATCTACCACATCTTGTAGCTTGTGGTGTGTTGTTCAGTGATATTACTGTGGCCAACGAGGTACCAAAGAGCAGGCGATCACAGGGACATCATGGCAGGACCACTGACAATGCTCATGATGTGACAGTTCTTTATCATTCATAGGCTGGGCTGGTTATAAAGTATTGAACTGGTATTGTTCACATCTCAATCATGTGATGAGACATTCTTGTCACCATTATTCAGTTTCTGAATATTCTTGGTAAATGATCTTCAGGGAGCCCTGGCTTCTGACTGAGGTTTTCTATCCTTTGTCAAGCCACCCTATTCCTTTACTTTTCAATCACTTTACCTATGACTAATAGAAAGTTCAAAGCAAAAACCTATTGATTAATTTTCAACTAGCAACAGATCATGAAATACATTTTGCATGTACATTTTTTGATTCCCATTCTCCTGACCAGAGTAAAATGGCTGGAAATAAAAGACATGTAAAAAATCTCATGCAGTTGTAATAATTGATCTAAGAGGAAAAACATAAAAGATATAGATACGCTGATTGCTTCCTCTTCATCCCATTGGTGAGGGAGGGATTCCATGCTATGGTTATGGGAATGGCTCAATACATGACACTTAATACTGGACAGATGAGATTGACATCAGTGTACAGTCCAGGGGAGGAGAGAAAGACACTGCACCACACAGGCCTGGATGTGGGTGTGCTCAGGAACAGAGTGAATAAGCAGACCCTGTGGAGAGCAGGCTTTGCAGTAGCAAGAGCATGGAATGACTCCTCATTTCTACAGACGGATGTGATTGGCTTGTTTGAATAATTTGGTGGGCTGGCAGGGAACTGAAATCTACTACTCAGTGATAAGCAGGCACTGGGCCTTGTCTTTTATTTATTTGAGACAGAGTATTGTTCTTGTTGCCCAGACTGGAGGGCAAAGGTGTGATCTTGGCTCACCTCTATCTCCACCTCCCTGGTTCAAGTGATTCTCCTGCCTCAGTCTCCCGAGTAGCTGAGATTACAGGCATGAGCCACCATGCCCGGCTACTTTTGTATTTTTAGTAGAGACAGGGTGTCTCCATGTTGGTCAGGCTGGTCTTGAACTCCCGACCTCAAGTGATCCACCCACCTTGACATCCCAAAGTTCTGGGGTTACAACCTTGCCCTTGTAATTAGAAGGGTTGTTTGGCTAGGAGATCTTATGAGTAGGAGCAGAGTGGGTAGAATGATACAGTTAGGACATCAGAGGCCCTCCCAGTTTAGATGTCAAGGTATTACATCATTGTCATTTTAAGCCTTATACCACGTTAAAGATCATATAAAAACACTTACCAATTTGGACCAGGAGGCATATCTCCCATAACTTCTGTCATCCATCACCTTTCACCCCTGCTCGTTAATCAAACAATAAAGAAAAGTAGTTTCAAAGTATTAGGCAGAATTAGCAGTGCTGAAAGCATTACTGAGGCCATTCCCAGCCTGCCTCCTTTGTTCAGAAACTGCAGACCAAAAGTCAAGGGGCCTTCCTAGGCAACCTGCGGTTGGTGGCTGCCCTGTCTCCAGCAAAGGTTTTTGTGACTGTTCAGACACACAACTGTAACTCCCCATGAGCTCCCCTCACCTTAGGCAGGTCCACCTACATTTACCAAGACAAGGAAACAGAGTTAATTATCCTTGTTAGTCACTGTGACTATAACTTAGAAGAATAGAAGCCCAGTGATCACACTCAATGAAAATACAAGGTGGCAATAAAGTAATCTGCAACTGTTTATGGACGAGAATTTAGGAAAAATGTATTAAGAACAGTTATAATTAGAGATACACACACAAAACAGATACATGATATGCTATATTATAATAAAATTGACATAATATTTCCTGTATTTACAGATTGAATAAATGTAAAACAGTAAAATTAAGTGAAAACATTTTTCTTGTGCTTTTGTGTTCAGTGGTACTGTCTTGGTTTTATATTAAAGTTTTAAATGTTAAATGATGACATTTCAAATATACAGCCAGGTACCAAAATTATTAATAGACACTCCTGTTCCAACCTACCATATTAACAGACGTTAACATTTTGCTTTATATGCCTTAGAATCAATTTTCTCTGTTTTAAAGACAGAAAGCATTAAGCATAGATAAAGCACTCCCATCTCACCCTCTAGCTCTTTCTCCAGAGGTAACAACCACCCTGAAATTAATATGTTTCTTTTCTTGTATGTATGTTTAAACTTTTTTATATAATATAGACATCTCCATAAATGATATATGCTGTTATTTTGTGTGCTTTAAATATTTATACAAATACTAGAAACCATATGGTACATTTCATTTTGTAACTTGCTTTTCTTACCAACATGTTTTGACATTTATCTGTGTTAATATATGTAGGTCAAGTTTGTTCATTTTAACGTTCCGTAGTATTTCATTACATGAATAAATGAGTTTATTACTCATTGGCTTACTGAGCACAGTGGTGTTTGGTTTTTGTTTGTTTTTGAAGCAACAGGAGATACAATTGAAGCAATTTGTGCTGCAAGGAAGGTTTTCTCCATGGGTACATGTATAATGGCCACTGTAGGAATCAGCCCTATGTTTGATAGCTGGAAAAACACTTATTTTTGATGGTTCAGCTTAAATAAATATGATATATTCACCGTTGTCATCATTGTTTTAACAAATCTTCCTTTCATGATTCTTCTAATAATATTAAAAAGTTAATTTTTCTTTTTTATGGAAACACAAAATGCAAGTTCCCTGATAAATAAATGCTATTACCCCAAATTCTTCAAATGAATTTATGTCATATGCTTTAAATATATAAATGTCGACACCACTGATGTTTAAAATAAAATGTGGGTACAAATAGGGCATTTAACATTAATATACCTCACACATGTTTACCTATGTAAGAAACCTACACATGTATCCCAGAACTTAAGATTAAATTAAATTAAAACATCAATATACCCAAAGTTTGCTGATGGCTAGCTTACTTCCAGAATAACTGTGTGTTCTCCGTTCCTCCACCTGGGCCTCACACAGCTGTTTCCATGAGTTCCTTGGACGCCTGAGATGCTCCAGTGAGATGCTGCACAGACCTCTCATGGTGTCTGTGTCTGACCTCCTCCTCAGTGTCTGCTTTCCCTAAGTCTGTGAGGTTTCATCTCATCCTTGTCTCAGAGCATCCTGGCCTCTGCAGCTGTAGATGTCCCAGGCTAGAGTCCGGCTTCCTGGATCTACTGTCCTCTAAACTGATGCTGGAGAGAAGCCAGCCCCTGAGCCCTCACTGTGACTAAGCTGTGCTGAGTTCCAGGGAGAAGTGGAGGAAACACTCCTCTTCCCAGCTCAGCGTCACCTGGGCCTAGATGTGGCACCAGTCATGCCTAAACCCCACAAAATATGACAAAGCCTCTCAGAACCAGCCTGTTGGACTTATGGGTCTAGGCTCTCTCTCCACGAGGCTAGGCTGGGGAGCAACCAACTGTGACCACTGTCCTTATTCTCTTCACTGTCCTTTCTCTACCAATCTATTTTGGTGGAGAAAATCCCGGCATACAACTCCCTCCCGGCAGCCGCATTCTCTAAGCAAATCCTCAAGCAAATATACTTCTGAGAGAGCCAGCCCCACGTGACCTGACAGGTCAGGTCTAGATTTCTCTCTGGGTACAGCCAAGATCCCTGCCCACAAATACAACACACAACACACACACACACACAGCTGACATATCCCACACCACACCAAACACACTATCAGCATCTTCATTCTTCAACATCTCTCTCTCTCTCCCCTGGCTTCTTCCCACGGCTCCTTCCTGTTTCCACATGTTCAAGTCCCTTTCATCCTCAACTAAACAAACAACTTAGACCTTCCGTAGACCTGCCTCCTCTCTAACTACTGCCCCAACTCTCTTTCATCTTTCACAGACACACTTTTTTCTTTTAAACTAATTTGAAAATCTGACTGATGTTAACTCTAGACACATCAGTACTACTTAATGTTTACAGTGAACTTATATTCAATTTATAACTAAGAAAATTCATAGTCTCCATGATGGATTGAATTATGTCTCTTAAAAAAGGTATGTTTGAGTCCCAACCCCCAGGACTGCACCATGGGACCCCATTTGGAGACAGGATAATCAGGTTAAAATGAGTCACTGTGATGGGCTCTAACCCAACAAGGCTGTTGGCTTTATAAAAAGGGGAAATCTGGACACAGATATATGCACAAGGAGAACGCCATGTGAAGATGATGGCAGAGATTGAGATGATGCTTCCATAAGCCAAGCTATACACCCCAAATCACCAGCAAACCACTAGAGGTGAGGGCAGCAGCTTAGAACAAACTTCTCCCTCAAAAATCTGAGATCAAGTCAGACTTGACCTCAGACTTGTTGCCTCAAAACTGTGAGACAGTAAGTTTCTGTAATTTAAGCCATTCAATATTTGGTACTTCATTTTGGCAGCCCCAGGACACTGAAATGGTCTCTGAATCTCCATTCCCAAATTTCGATGGTGTTCTCCAGCCATATTTCTCCACTGTCTAATCTCCCAATGCACGTATCCACTCATTGATACCATCAATACATCTGCGCTCACCATTCTGCTGTATTTTCTCATGTAAGTCACCAATGACTTTCTTGTTGCTAATACCAATGAAACATTCTTCAGCTCTTTCCCAACCCCTCTACAACATTTTTGCTTGTTTCTCTGTCCCTCCTTTCTCTTGTCTTCCATGGCACTGCACTGCTATATCTTTCTCCTGCTCCTCTGGTTTGCTTTAGTGTCCTTTGCACTTCCCCTTCCATTGCCCCTTGTTTAAGTGGAAATGTGTCTCGGGGTTCTAGCTCGAGTCCTCTTACCTTGCCATGTTAGCCTGTCCCTGAGGACTCTTATCCAATCCTGTTGGCTTTAAGCATCATCTGTCATCAGAATTTCTCATTTAGATTTTTCTCCTGGATTTCACACTCCTTCATTATTAGAGCTCATTTGTTTGATGGAAAAAGAAACCCACTCAAACTAGTATGCGTGAAAGGGGGTTTATTGGGTGGAATCAGGGTTACCTGACAGCTCTAAATAGCAAGAATTACACACCTCACAAAGGAGGGATGGAAGGCTGGAGAACAAAGCCCAACTTTTTCCACACCCCTCTCCCATGCCACCTACTCCCCATCTTTCAGCAAATTCCTGGGGAGAAGCACCCAAGGACTTCCCCTGGGCTCCCTATACTTGCCCTCGAAGGAAGGGCAAGCTCAGTTACCTGTCTGTAGTCTGGTCTCTGCTTTCCTCCCTACCCTCATTTCTCTGCTCACTCAGTCACTTTCTGGGTGCCAACGACACCAGCTTTTTCAAATCCTTGCAGGCCTCCAGCATGCTGGCCTCCAGGCCCTGGGCATGACTTCTTTCATCTCCCTGGAACAAGCTATCTTCCTTTTCACTTGGCTAACTCCAACTCCTCCAGTACATTGTAGCGTATGTCCATTTCCTTTTGGAAGTTTCCCTGCTTGCCACTACTCCCCCTCAAACCTGAGTTTTTTATTTTGGCTTTGGGGCAGCCAGCCCCCTATGTTTCCCACATCATGCACCCACACTGTGTAGCATTTCCATCTCTTCTTCCACATCCCTCACTGAGCTGAAAAGCTGGAAGCATCTGCAGGACACAGCTGAGCTAGGTAAGGCTTGCCTGTTAAAAATCACAGAAACCCCAAGCTAGTACAGGCCTGTGTCAGTCTCGGTACTACTGAGGTTTTGGGCTGAATCGTTCTTTTGAGGGAGAGCTGTGTGTGTGCCTCACAGGATGCTACACGGCACTGTTGGCCTCTACTCACCAGATGCCAGTTACACTCTCCCCTCCCTCAGTCAGGACAGAAAAAAAAAAGTCTCCAGATGTTGCCAAGTGTTTCTTGGGGACAAAATCGCTCCCAGTTGAGAACCAGTGGTTTATGCTAACAGGGGTATTTGTTACAGGGATACTGCTGATAACCAGGGTCTGATGTAGTTAGGGATTCTAGCAAGTGGCCTTCCTGTGTTCCCCAGAATCTAGACATAGGGGCTGAAACAGCTCTGCAAATGGCATCTCCCTGGAGCGTGAAGTTTGCGGACTATGAAGAGCAAGGTGCAAACAGCAGGAGCTGAGGCCCAAGCATTAGGTAGGTCTTGGAGGTCAGGCAGGAGATTTGGGCTTTCTTCTAACATGTTGAATGCAGACAGGAAGCAACGTGGTGATATTTGCAATGTAGACAGATGGAGGCAGCAGTGTGAGCAGATGTACAAAGGGTGGAGGTTTAAGGCAAGAAGTCTGGACTCTCCATCAGAGGGTCACAAGACAGGTTGACACATGGTGTGAACGAGAAAAGTGAGGGCTTCAAGGGAGGCAGCAGTTATGCCACCTTTCCCTTTTGTTATTTGTGGTAATGCTTGGATAAGTACACTTTTAACAGTTTTATTTGATAATTTGTTTCTTTTTGGTAGGAACAAAGAGATGGCTACAAGAAAGGAAAATAGGGTACTTAACTGATTTGCTAGGCTACCTTAAGAACTCAGGGAATGATGATTTGATGGAGAAAAGAAACATTGTAATTTGTTTGTAACAAATTACATTGCAATTTAAATGTGAGACAGAACAATTTAGATTTTATTCTTGCCTATATTATTACACGCCATTCTTCCTTTTGAAACTCTTAACTATGTGAGGCAGAGCTAGGAATTTCTCCCCGCATACTTTTCCTTAACAGTAGAATCCCGGATTTTTGCTGGCCTCATAGCTTTTGGAGTAAAGTTTTACAGGTGCAGTAAGGGGACTAAGTTCTGGCCTGATACAGCAGAAGTGAGGAATGTGATGCTTAGATGTTTTCCTAAAGGGAGGAAGTGAATTCTTAGTTCTCTTTTGCACTGGCTTGAAGGCAGACACAGAGGCTGGTGCTTCAGGAACTATATTGGGCCATGACGCAAAAGTGTGTGTTGAGGATGTGGTGCAGCAAAATAAAGAAACCCCACTTCCTGATCCGACGGCGCAAGAACCTGCAAACTTTTTCTCTACAGGGCCAGATCTTCAGTTTCATTAACCATGCAGGCCTTTGTCACAACTAGTGACAAAATTCTGCCATTTGAGAGTGAAAATATCCATGGGTAATATTGAATGAATGAGTTTCTAAATGTTCCGATTTGGTTTTTGATAAAACTTTATTTGTGGACATTGAAATTTGAATCCCTTATAATTACCTTTTTTCAAAATTCTATGCAAAGAAACAGTAGAATCTCTCATCATTTTCAGACATTTAAAAATGTGATAATAGGCCAGGTGTAGTGGCTCATGCCTGTAATCCCAGCACTTTGGGAGGCTGAGGCAGGTGGATGACCTGAGGTCGGGAGTTTGAAACCAGCCTGACCAACATGGAGAAACCCTGTCTCTACTAAAAATACATGTCTGTAATCCCAGCTACTTGGGAGGATGAGGCAGGAGAATAGCTTGAACCCGGGAGGCAAAGTTGTGGTGAGTCGAAATCGCACCATTGCATTCCAGCCTGGGCAACAAAAGCGAAACTCCGTCTAAAAAAAAAAAAAAAGATTGTGGAGACTAAAAATGTAATAATAATTCCTGGCTTCAAAACTATACAAAAACATACTGTGGGGCTAGATTTGGCATGGGCATGTTTTGCCCACCCCTGAAATAGATCACCATACTGCCCAAAATTGGTGATCTTCAGGCTTTAGCTACAGGAGAGAGACACTTCTGTGTTGCTTCTGCTAGATGGAATTTGCTCTGATTCAGCAAAACGAATTTCTGACTTACAATTAGTAGATGCAGCAGCCCCTGGGGTGCTCCACCCACATGCAACCCATATCAGTTCTGTTCCAGCTCTGTGCACCCTTCCCGGCTTCTGTGGTTTGCTTCTAAGGCTCCAACTTGCAACTCTCTTTTAAAATAACCTTATGTCCACTGGCACTTGCATCTGGAAAGTTGGAAGTGCCTGAGACTTTACATGCCCTCTGGGCAGCCCTTCTCTACAGAGCCTCAAAGCCTCGCTGACTTCTGCATCTGGACGAACTCACAGAATTTATACTCTGGATTTTCCCTGTAGAATCAGGCAGTAGCCTCCCTCCTCAGGACTTTGCCTGACATCACACCTTTGTTTGGTTTGCTCCCAGCTCCTGTGCTGTTTCTCCTGCTGTTTCCTGGACTTCCTATGAGAGCACTTCCTTCATAATTCACGTGTACAGAGCCCTTGTCAAGGTCTACTTCTGGCAACTTCAATCTAAGCCATAGTAATTGTCCTTGTTCAAGGAGCTTTTTCTCCAGACTCCAATAAAACAGAAGAAACAGCAGTCTCCTCTTTATAAAAATAAAAAGGAGTGTTCCAGGTAAAGCCCTTTTTACAGAGCAACGTAATGGGTGACAGCACGGAGTATGGAGTCAGCCTGCTAATAAACACGTCTCAAGATTCCTCATCTGTAAAATGGAGCTAATGACAATGAGGGTACAGGGTTGTGTTGAGACTATGTTAAATATCACGGCACTCACACATACTGTCCAGCACACAAGAAACACTCCATGAAATTTGGTTAGTATGAGCATTGTTAATGTGTTATCTGAAGCATTTTGACACAGCCACTGCTACTTGTAAATTCCAGGCATTGCTGCTACTGCTACTTGTAATTCCAGCATTTTCTTTGTTCATAATAGAAAAACAAGTGCTATCTGCTGTTCTGTGAGAAGCTGATGATGCATTACCAAATAAGATTTTCCACTCTGTAGGTATATTTGAATATCAGAACGTCCAATTAAAAATTACAGTATAAGCATAAAAAGGACACATCCTGGTTGAAAATGTCAGCAGTAAGTTAGGCAAATGGCTGTGCTCTGAAACCAGGCATACCTGGGCCATAATCCCAAATACGCTGCTTCTATAGAGACATTACTATTGATTTACCCAGTCAGGTGGCCAATACTTACCTCCTAAGATTATTGTGAAGATTAGACAAGACTGTGCATAAAAAGCACTTAGCTACTCCTTATTAGGAACTTCCTATGTCCCCGGCACTGTGCTATTATTATCCATGCCTGATTCCCTGGAAGCGAAGTGGAGAGATTCCAAACATACTCAGACACCTTTACCCTGACGACAAAGGCAGCAATAGCGCAAATTCCCAGAAGATAATCTTTTAGAAGATAATCACCTGGCTTTTTCCTTGGCCATTGGCCTTCTTGGGTCAGTTGGCTAGAAACCAAGCCCCATCACAACAAAGAAACACCCAGGAAAATGAGTCTCTTCATTGCAGCTGAAAGCAGGGGGAGTTGCGTCCTCTTACAAACTCTTTACTGTGCGTGATCCAAGCAAGTCTCCATTTTTTAGCTTCAGCACCATCCGGTCAATGCTTTGTAGGAAGAGCTGCATGTCAGGGTGTTAGCACGCCAGTGTTTGTGCATCTCTCTGGGAGCCCTCCTGGCAGAGCCCTCCTCTGCACCAGCACAGAGTTCTGATGTGGGGCAGGCAGGCTGTCAGAGCTCAAAGAGAAAACAAATCTCTTCTGCATAGTCCAGGAAAGGCTCACCAAGGAGCCTTTTTGCTCTGCTTGGGAGGGAATGGAAAAAAAAAAAAAAAAAAAGGGAGAACCACACCCTTCAAAGGCCTTAGTAAATGTTTGAAGCGTGCCTGACTCACCAACTAGGTTTGACCAAATGAGAACTCTCCTTATTTAGGTATTTATGAAGTGATCAAATAGTAGGATTGTATTTCCATGAGCTAGAGAGTTCTTATTTAGTGGTACAGATTTTTTTAAAATTCAGACTTTTCTCTTTTTTTTTGCCACATTCAGCAATTGCTATCAGATGCCGAATGTCTGCGGTCACATACTCAGCTTCCTGTTTATAAACGCGCTCTGTTTTCAGTGAGTCAGCAGTTTCTTGTTCTAAAGAGGGGTAAAACTGGCTGTGTCATGCCAGGGCCATGTGGGGTTCAATGAGCTTTGTGAATGGTCCAGGGTGTGCCAGGCTTCATGGTTTGTGTGAAAAGGTACTCACACTGTCTGCAGCTCTCCATCAGCTAAAATAATTCAGCCCAGTAAGTTTGGTGGTTTCTCATCTCATTTTGTCCAAGTGAAACAAAGCCAGACACTAGTTAAAGTGGTAAAGACAGATATTAACCAGTAGTAACCATTGCACCAGGGAAGAGTCCAATGTAAACCAAACTCAGTTTCGATTTGTGCAGAGATGACTGGGCTTTTTTTTTTCTTGAGACAGCGTTTCGCTCTTGTCACCCAGACTGGAGTGCAATGGCGTGATCTCGGCTCACTGCAACGTCCCCCTCCCAGGTTCAAGCAATTCTCATGTCTCAGCCTCTTGAGTAGCTGGGATTACAGGCATGCAACACCAAGCCTGGCTAATTTTTTATGTTTTTAGTAGAGATGGGTTTTGCCATGTTGGCCAGGCTGGTCTCAAATTCCTGACCTCAGGTGATCCACCCACCTCCTCACCTCAGCCTCCCAAAGTGCTGGGATTACAGGCGTGAGCCACCACATCCCGCCTGACTGGGCACTTTTAAGGAAGAATGAGGGAATAGGAAGGAGGGCAAACAGAGAACCAGTAGGGTCAGGGAAGTGAAAAATTACAAAGGGTTGTTCAGAATCAATGCAATCAGACCAGCTGTGTCTGCTAGCTGGCAATTAGGGAAGTTAGGATTCTATTCTCTTTGAGACTGGGAGACAGAGGTCCTTACCTGTCCTGATAATTACATTCAAAGGAATAGCTTTCAGGGCCTCAAGAAACACACTCCTGGGTTGTAGGTGATACATATACATCTCAAAGGTTACGGAGAAGGAAGTCATAATTGCCCTTCTTAGTAAGTGCTCTAAGAAAGGGTGGTGGGGCTAGCTCCAGGTGTGGGCTGGAGCAAACAGTAAATTCCCCTGGCAGCCTTGAGCTTTCTCAGGCAAGCATCCTTAAGGTGATAGGGACATCCTAGGGATGTGGCCCTGAGGTATTGGAAACTTTGTTAGCGATTGTACAAGTCTTCTGGAGCAAGGTTGAGGCCTGGCTGAGAAGAGGACTCAGAAGAGCCTGGCCAGCGTTTACGCAGGGTCAGAGTCTTTGTCATTGGGAGGCAGCCCAGGGTCTGTCTTTGGCACTTCACTCACTCGCTTTGGTGCTACTGCTTCCAGACCTCGCCTAACTGTCCCCTTGTCAGCCCCAATGGCCTACAGCTGCCAGGTGGGCTGGAGCTTCAAATGACTGATCTCCCTGATGAGCCTGGGATTTCTGGACTTTCCTGCTTCCCCTCCTGTGGCCCCATCCACCTCTCTTTTCACACTCCCTTGTAAGCCAGCTCCACACTGCCTCTGGAATTCAGTTTTTCTTTCATCTCTTTCTGCGAAAGCCTTCCCTGAGCTCCAAGACCTAGGCTTGGCATTCCCACTACACCAAGCTCTTCTCCCTTGCAGCATTTATTGCACTGTATTTTAGAGAATAGTTAAGAATTGGTTTCCTCCACCAAGCTGTAAGCCACAGGAGAGCAGGGACTAGGTGCAATTCAATCGCAGGTGATTGCTAAGGGCTTGCTGCGGAGTGACTGGTGGTACCTGTCCTTTGACGCCTCCTCTCAGGACCCTGTTCTTAATGATTAACAATACAGGCTCTGGGCTTGAATTCCAGCCTTTCCAATGACTTGCTCTGTGACTTGGGGCAAGGTGTTTCACCCTTCTGTCCCTAAGTCATCTTGACTGTCAGGAGGGTAGATGATGATCTCCGTCTCACTGGCAGCTGTAAGGGCTAAAGGCGTTGTATGTGTACCTGCTTGGAAGAGAGCCTGGCACAAGGAATGCTCAGTATTACCATTATTACCACTGTGTGTTCCAAGGAGGCCATCAGCTACTCTGCCAGTGACTCATTGAGTGAATAAATGCCCAACAGACCATTGGCCTTTACTGCTTCTGTTTTCTGACTGACTCTGAGAGAGTCAATGCCTTACTCCCCTCCTAAGCCTAGCTGGCTGGAGTTCTGACGTGGGGCAGGCGCCACGTGGAGCCATGGAAGCTGAAGGGCAGAGCTGGATCTGGCCAGGACTCTGACTCAGCCTCAGCAGCTTTTCTGCCTGCTCTCGAGACATCTGTTTCCCCCAGAATTGCCCCCGCTCAGTTGTAGCCCGCCTCTGCTGCCCCTTCCAACCTAGACCCGCTCACAAACACTCTCACACTCTCATCTCTCTCTGTCACTTACACCCTCACACACACATCATTGCAGGCACACTCACACTCTCACATGCACGCCCTCACTCTCACTCATATGTTCTTACACCCACACACTCTTCTCATACACACTCATGCACACTCACACACTCATTCTCACACTGCCTCATAGTGTCTTCATCGTTCACATGTACACAGTCACAAACACTCTCAGGTGCACATTCACTCTCTCACATACTCTTACACCCACACACGAACACACTTCCTCATGCACACTCACATATACATCCATTCATACTCTGTCTCATACTTTCTCCTCGTCTCTCCCATGTACACACACATACACACGCACACTTTCTGATGCACACTCAACCTTCCACATGAACATTCACACTCTCACTCACATACTCTTACGTGCACACACACACACTCTTTCTCATGCACACACAGTCATGTGCACACTCACACATCCACATATTCATACTCTATTTCATGCTTTCTCTCTGTCTCTTCCATGTGCATATACACAAACACTCTCTGGTGCACACTCACCCTCATACGCACACGGAGACCCACACTTATACACACTCACTATCACACTGTCACCAACAAAACAACAGGAACTAAGATCACCAGTGGCCTCCAGGCCATTTTCAGGACATTTTCAGTCTGCAGTTCCCCAACCCCTTCCCAGGAGCAGCAGAGGTGCTGGGTCCCCTTCCCTGTAGGATTCTCTCCCTCCTTGGCTTCCAGAGCCCAGCATTCTCCTAGTTTTCCTCCCACTGGTTCTCTGTCTCCTTTGCAGGTCTGCCCTTTCTTACTCAGCCAGTAAGTTCACGGGCTCTTCCTCCTCTGCCTTTCTGCCCTCTGCCAGGGTATCCAGCATCCCTGTGGCTCCAAATACCAGCTACAGACAAATGGACCATGAGCACCCTCCCTCCTTACACCTGCTCTTCCTTCTGCCTGAAATGTATCTCACTTCTAGGTCTCTGTTCAAATGCCACCTTGTCAGAGAGAACATCCCTGGTCACCAGAACTAGAATAGCCCCTTACTCCTCATCATCTATCCCATTAACCCTGGCTTAATTTTCTTTCTTCTCTGTTACTGCCTGAAATACTCTACATTTGTTTATTATCTGTTCATCCCTACTAGAGGGTAAGCTCTGGGAGAATTCACAGCACATACTAGTCTAGGTGCCAGGGACATAGCAGTGAACAAAAATGTTAAGGTCTCAGTGAATACTTTTAAATATGTGCGAATGAAATGAAATTTTTAGCTTGAGCATTCCTCTGAGCTCCAGGCCAGTACAGGCAATTGCTGACTTGACAGCTTCGCCTGGATGTCTCAGCAGCATCTCAAACTTAGTCTCTCCAGACCAACAATGGAAATAGCCTATATCTGCTCTGCCCAATGGGGTGGCCACTAGTCACATGTGACTGGAGCACTTGAGATGTGGCAAGCGTGACTAATGAGCTGAAGTTTTAATTCCATTTATTTTTAATTAAACCTAAAATGTAAAACGCCCTATGTTGCCAGGGGCTGCCATATGGGGCAACGTAGTTATCTGAACTGATGGTCCTCTGCCCATACCTGGTCCAGTGCTCTCGATCTTAACAAATGGTACCACTAGCTACCCAGATGAGAAAGCTGACAGCCTGGCGTCATTCTTGACCAGCTGCCTTTCCTGTGAGCCAATCCTTCACCAAATCCTATTGATTTTGCCTCTCTCTCTCTCTCTCTCTCTATATATATATATATATATATATATATATATATACATGTATATATATATATATACATGTCCCCCCTCTCTCTCTGTATATATAAATATATATATATATTTATAAATATATATAAATATATATACAGAGAGAGACATATATATGTATACTTCCATTAATTCCACCTCTGCCACCACCGCAGGAGAAAATCATCATCTCTCATCTTGATTAATGCCTCTTAACTGAATTACCCACTCTACTTTCCCTTTCTCCAATTCAGTCTCCATATTCCTCCAAAGGAAGCCACAGTGAATAGAGTGCACCCTGACCCTGACCTTGCATCACCCCCTCACCCAATCAAATGTCCTTCAATGGGTGGCCTCTTCAGATGGCCTGCAGGTTCCTGCAAGGGTGTGAGTCCTGCTCACCTTTACCACAGGCTCTTTGCCACTCTCTCTGGGCTCCAGCCACAAAGGCATGTTTTTTTGTTTTTTGGTTTTTTTTAATGGACGTAGACATACAGAGGGAAGGCTCAGGGGGAAGACAGCCCTTTATAAGCCAGGAGAGAAGCCTCTGAAGGAACTAATCCTGGGACTCCATGTTTGGGCCCCCTTCCTTGAACACTGTCGTGGAAGCCGTATTTCTCTCTCTTGGATTTTCCCTCTGGAGTCCCCTTCCACACTCTCTCGTGGAAGACTGTCTTCCCCTTCTAAGCTCCATCTCTCTCTATTCCTTTCCACTCAGTGTGGGAGCTGCTTTCCTCTCCTGGATTCCATCTTTCTGGATTCTCTCAGCGTGAGAGTTAGCTGTTTCTCTCTCTCTCTCTCTCTCTCTCTCTCTCTCTCTCTCTCTCTCTTTCTCTAACTAACTAAATAAATCACTTACTACAAAATTTTTTTTAAAAATTAAAAAAAAAGGAACTAACTCTGATGGCACCTTGATATTGGACTTCTAGCCTCCAGAGCTGTGAGAAAATAAATTTCTGTTGCTTAAGCCACCCAGTTTGTGGTACTCTGTTGTGGACGCTCCAGCAAATCGATGCAGATCTCATCCGTCAGAAATTAGGAAAGGGCCCCATGGTGATGGTTGATCTCTGCTCCGTGATGCTTGGAGCCCCAACTGGGAAAACTCACAGGAAGGGGGTGACCCATGGCTGGAAGGCTGCAGTGGCCTGCAAGCTTGTTTACTCGCATATGTGATACCCGACTTTGTGGAATGGGTTGAATTTGTGTTGCCCCCTCACCCTCATTCAGATTTTGAAGTTCCAAATCCCAGTACTCCAGAATGTGACCTTAATGGAAACAGGATTGTTGCAGATATAATTAGTTAAGTTAGGATTAAGGTCATACTAAAGTAGGATGGCCTCTAATCCACCATGACCGCTCTTCTTATGAAAAGGGGAGAGTTGGACACAGGCACACACACAGGGAGAACTTCATGTAAAGATGAAAGCAGAGACCAGGCGCAGTGGCTCATGCCTGTAATCCCAGCACTTTGGAAGGTCAAGATGGGTAGATCACCTGAGGTCAGGAGTTTGAGACCAGCCTGGTCCAACATAGTGAAAACCCGTCTCTACTAAAAATACAAAATTAGCCAGGCTTGGTGACAAGTGCCTGTAATCCCAGCTACTTGAAGGCTGAGGCATGAGAATCAATTGAATCTGGAAGGTGGAGGCTGAAGCGAGCTGTGATCGTGCCACTAAACTCCAGCCTGGGTAAAAGCATGAGAATCTGTCTCAAAAAATAAATAAATAAATAAAATAAAGCAGAGACCAGATGATGCAGCAGAAGCCAATGAACACCAAAGATTGCCAGCAAACCACCAGGAGCTGAGAGAGGCCTGAAATAGATTTTTCCTTGCAGTCCTTAGAAGAAACCAGCCCTGCCAGCATCTTGATCTCAGACTTCCAGCCCCCAGAACTGCAAGACGATACATTTCTGTTTGTCTGAGTGTTGTGTAAGCCACTCAGTTTGCAGCACTTCATTACAGCGGCGCTGGAGAGAGAACACGACTGGGAAGACTTAGGACCAGCACACCTGTACATGGGCTTTCTGTGTATCTTTCCGTGGACATTTCTGGCTTCAGGGCAGTCAGACATCTTCCATGACAGCTCAGAACTCCCACCACATGTGTGTTCCAGTGAACAAGCAGAATTTGCATCATGATTTGCCTCAGTTTTGGGATTTATTCACTGTCACTACCACCAGATTCTATTATCAAAGCACCCCACCAACTCATCCAGATTCAAAAGGAGGAGGGTTAATCTCCATCTCTTCATGAGGCCATAGGAAGATCCCACTGTAGACGACCATATGGAACGAGAGATATTGTGGCCACTTTGGAAAATGCAATCTGTTGCTACCCATAACTTGAAGAAGAGAGCATAAAGCATTCAACAATAGATATAAAGAGACTAGATGAAGAGCTAGACCTATGCCTTTCTTGGGGGGAGACTGGTAAAGAGATAGTTACATTTCCTGAGAAAGGAGTGAGAACTCTGCTCTCTCCTGAGTTAAAGCCCTGGCAGTAACAGTGAGGGGAAGAGACCCAGGACACATCTAGGAGGATGCCAGGGAGGGAGACTTGAGCCTTGCTGCCCAAATATGGTTCAGGAGATGCTGGTCCTGCAGAGAAGCTCCTGACTGCCATAGTCCCAGTGTGGTAGAATGAGAAAGGCTGACCAAGGTATCTAGGGAGATGTGCCTGAGGGCAGCCACAGAAAACCCCTCCCATGCTAGCAGTGGTTGCAGGCACCATACAGGAGTTCTCCTGGGAAGTCCCTGGGGTCAGGCTGTGTGGATGTAGCCCTGATAGAACCGAGGACATTGGCAGTGGAGGCCAGCTCCTTGATGATTCTGCATTTCTAGTGCCTTTAACTGTGGTTTTTCAGCGACACTATTCTGAGGCTTGCTTTGTTATTTTTAAGTTAACATTTGATAGATTAACATTACAAACTTTAAAACCTACTTCTAACTTTTGCTTTTAATTGAAGCTTGTGATTAAAGTTTGCTAGTCTTGCAAACATTTATATTTGAACAATCACTTTTTAGGGGATCTCTGCTTAATATTTGATCCATTTACAAAGTTAAGCATATTCAAATATTTCAAATGACATTTATACTTTTAATATATTTATTTCCACTTAAGGGATTTCTGCTTCATGTCCACTTCAAATTTCTAACCTCCTAAGTTAGAAAATTATTGGATTAGAAGGACAACTTAAATATGGTGAACCTAAGTTGTCTTAATTGTTCCAGTAAGACAATTAAAACAGTAAGATTTTTACTTAAAAAATAACAAAGTAAAATCAACTAATTACTCAATTACACATTTTAAATTGGACTTATACGAGTGTTCATTTATTTTATTTTATTTATTTTGAGATGGAGTCTTGCTCTGTCACCAGGCTGGAGTGCAGCGGCGCCATCTCGGCTCACTGCAACCTCTGCCTCCTGGGTTCAAGTGATTCTCCGGGGACTAAAGGCGGGCACCACCACACCCAGCTAATTTTATGTTTTTAGTGGAAACGGGGTTTCATCATATTGGCCAGGATGGTCTCCATCTCTTGATCATGTGATCTGTCTACCTCAGCCTCCCAAAGTGCTGGGATTACAGGTGTGAGCCACCACGCCCGGCCTTGAGTGGCCATTTATTCCAAGTCTAGTTCTCCTAAACATTATAACCACATGAAATATAAAATACTTTTATATACCCTAATATAAAATATTAATATATTATTCCTTGAAGTCCTCAAACATTTTTATATTTAATTCCAAATCTTTCCAGTTCCACCAAGGAAACTACTATATAACCCCACACAATATTTACGGCTAACCTTTTCAGCTTTCTTGTTCTTGCATTAGATCAAACAAGGGCCTGGGTGACCTGGCAAGAGCCAGGAGACCCTGGTGGGTGTATGCAGTGAACAATGGAGCTTTAAGGAGATGACCTCTGCCCTCTAGGGTCAAGTGACAAAGTCCTAATTCTTCTGTCTGCTCAAAAGACATTGAAACTTGAATCAGGATTACTGTTGATTAAAGTCTCTTGAAAAAGATATTGATGTATTTTAAGAAGCAAAGAAATGCAAAATCTAAAGAGGAACTTGCATGCCTTCAGAACTGTCAGTCCTTGGGCCCCAGGAATGATAACATGCTCTCTGGTGGAACTCTGCACAGCCCTCATGGCTTCTCCCATCAGTGAGTCATTCAACTGACACACAGTCAGATGAATGTTACCTTCATCTGTGTTAGGATCTACTGGACCACCATGGACCAAACAGCTCTGCCTAGGACCCTGCTATACTGTCCAGGAGCCTTTGTGCGAATCACTAAGAGATGCCTCTTCCTTCAAGCTGAAACCACCTAACGCAGGGCTCCTGCTTGGAGAGGTGAGCAGAAGGGAAGAATTGC
The DNA here is from genome assembly GCF_009761245.1 of Sapajus apella. Lineage (NCBI taxonomy): Eukaryota > Metazoa > Chordata > Mammalia > Primates > Cebidae > Sapajus > Sapajus apella. Next base: position 83,491,180 of record NW_022436941.1, on the reverse strand, counting down.
AGCCTTTATGTACCTCCAGAACCAGGCACTGTTTTTTTGTTTTTGTAGAGACTGGGTCTGGCAATGTTGCCTAGGCTGGTCTTGAACTCCTGGGCCCAAGCAATCCTCCCACTTCAGTTTGCCAAAGTATTGAGATTACAGGCATGAGCCACTGTGCCTGGCATTCAGGCATCTTTTGAGGGGCAAACAGCACAGTTGCCCATGGCAGCTCTGCCCCCGCTCTTTGATTCCAGAACTGAGGGTGAGACCCCCAGTCTCTAAGCAACCCCTACATAAAAGGCAGGAGAAAAGAGAGAGGGACAATCCTGAATTAACTGTTTGCTCAAAAGGGACTGAGAAAATCCAGAACTGCCAAGTTACTTTGATTGGGTAAGAATAAGATTCTCTAGAGAGCACAAATCGGGGTTCAAAAGCCAGGTTCTCTATAAAGCACATCTTGCATATCCACTATGAAGGACGGCATCAAGATCACATTCCTTAGCCTGTCTGGGTCTCAGTTTCCACATCTGTGAAATGCTTCTCAAATGTTATTATGCATAGAAATCAACTAGGAATCTTGTTAAAATGCAGCTTCTCTTCAGTGGGGATAATGCAATGTCTGGGATTCTGTATTTCCAGCAAACTCTCAATTGTTTCAACCCTCTGGACCACACGTAATAAGTGGAGACAATTCTAAAGTCTGCCACACTATGGCTACAAATTATCTGTTGTGAATAAAAGCCTAATTGTCATGCTGAGGACGTGCCCTGCAGAGCTAGAAATCACTTTTTGGTTGAGCTGTATGTCTAAGAGCCATAAAGCAGTAATGGTTCTCTATTTTTGAAAAAGAATGGCGCATCTCTCCCCTCTCCAGTTACCTCCTATCCACTCTAACCTCAATCCCACACTTTTTTTTCTTTTATTCATTTCATATCAGCAGCAAAGAGAAAAAAAAATGGCAATGCCACCAGAACCAACACCGAATGCTCGAGAGAACCTTCAGAAATATGATTGGGGAGGAGAAAAAATATATTTTTTGATAGAGTTTAAGTGGGCGATTATGGAGGGTGGGCACAGGCACTGCGCACGTTTTAGAGAAAACTGAGTAGATGGTGAAATATCTTAATGAAACGTGACATTAAACACTGAGACCGCATATCCTGTTGACCAGTTCAGAAAATATGTTTTGAGACAAAACATTTGAAATAGAGATTGTCTCAGAAAATCCATGGCAAAAGGTCTCTGCAATGTTAGTTTTACAGCAATTGTCATTCTTCTTCCCAGGAGGGGTGTGGGGGGAAATATATAGACTACATACATGCACACATACATGTATATTCACACAGGTGCATATGTTTAGACACACATACACTATATACTACACACACATACACACACTCTCTCTTGCTTTTGTAACTGACAAGGAACTGAAAAAAAAATAACCAAGGAATGTCCTTTAACAGAAGCCCCACTTCCTTCCGCACAAATTCATGAAGGCTCTGTTTAGTTACTTCCTCTCCTGCCTGCCCCAAGTGACCCCATGTGCTGTGATATGCCTCAGGCTTCCTTTAGTTAACCTCACTTTGGTTGATGTTTCCCAACAGACTAAGAGGCCCAGACCCGGGGCAGGCTCCAATTCGCAGAAGCCTGCACAGAAGCCCACCAGCTTCCCCTTGCGGTAGAGCATCATGAAAAGGCACGTAGTGGGGCTTCACCTTCCTTCCTCCAAAGATTGCAGTGGGCCATTGAGCCAGGCGTACTTCTTAGGGCTCCTGGCCAGGGGTATTCCCGTCCTTCCATCAGAGCAGCCTCTGTTCAGTGCCAGGACAAATCAGAGTGTCAGCCACCCGCTCTTCCCAGCAGGAACCCTCATGTAGAGATTACAACCAGATTCCCCGAGCTTTATCACCTGCTTAATAATAAAAATCGGTCTAACTGATGAAGTTAAATGACCCTGGGCCCATGGTGCAGAGGGCAGCCCCTGGTCTTTGGATGTGATTCTTTAATGGTTGTCTTTAATTCTCCTAAGGAGAAGAGGATGGTTCGCCTCCCAGTTTCTGATTTTCTCTTCAGGTTTTTGATTTGGTCTAACCTCAAGAATTTCCTGTGGCATCAGTGAGGGGAAACATCCATCTTGGATTCTGAAACACCCACTTCTAAATCAAAGAAACCTGTTTTAGAGTTTGTTTGTATTTAGAAAGCTAGCCCTTCCTCCCTCCTTCCCTTCCTTTTTTTTCCCTCTCCTCTTTCCCTCCCTCCCTCACACACATCTACCACAAGGCAGAGATGAGCATGAGGCCTTATGAGACACCCAAGACACGTTTCCTTTACTGGATTGTAAACTACTTGAAGGTATAGTTAAGGCACAAATATAAATGTTTTCAATCTAAACAGCCTAAGAGAATTCTTAATGAGATTTCAGAAAAAGGAGTGATACCAGCTAGCTGGAGATAACTCAGGTTAGAGAGAATCTGAGAAGACTGAAAGCCCATGAATGGGGCCCTAAGTGCACAGAAAGTCACCTGGCTTTCCTAGAAGAAAGGCCCAAGTAAGGCCAGGAGCTGGAAAATCAGGGGCTTCCTAGGGAATGGCACATAGCCCACTCTAGCTGGAGTGTGTGTATGTGAAGGAGATAAAGATGAGGAAGTATGGGGTGGTCAGAAGGTCTGGGTGCCAAACTCAGACATTTGATGTCATGGGTCTCTGCCACAGTGACATTACCCATCTGACCTTGGCAAGACTAATTTGGCACTGTTTTGTAGGATGGACTTGATGGGAACTGAGGGAAGAAACACCAGTTAGAAAGCGAAGTGGGGCATGATGGGGGCAGGAATTGAGAGATGGCATTGGGAACGGACAGAAGGTGAAGGATAAATGAGGTAGATGGGACTTGGGGACTAGTTGGATTGGGGGTCTGTGAAGAGGGGCAGGGAGTAAACACTGACTGCAAGGTGGCAAGCCTGGGCCGGGCTGGTCCTGCACCACCAGCCAGGCTGTGCACTTCCCAGCTCTGAGGATGTCATGCACACAGCTACAGTACAAATGGCACCTGCCCCAGCCATTGAGCAGCCAGAGGTGTGAACCTGGCTGACTGCAAGGAAGGCAGTACCAGCAATGGCGATCAGAGCAGACAGGCAGAGGAATCAGCCCTGGAGGAAGTACCTGTGGGCAGGAGCCCTTACTAAGAAAAAGAGCAAAAGATAACGAGTTTAATTTTAGATGTATTAGAGAATGTTTCCACATTAATGGTTATAAGAAGAGAAGAGTCTATGTCAAAAGCTAGAAGAAGGAACTCCTTGGCAAGAAGGATGCTCCTGTCTAGCTCAGCCTCCCAGCCCATCCTCTCTCCTACCTGTGCTCCCCATGTCTCTGGTCACAGTACATTGAATTAGAAGCACAGCTGACAAGTGCACAAAGCTCAGAAACCCCAGAGCTACAATGGGTAAGAAAAACAGGTTGGCGAGGGCACTCAGAGTCAAGGAAGAGAGGAGGCAGAGCCCACGGTAGTGTACAGGCAGTACCAGAGAAACAAACCTATGCACATCTCAGGAGAGAGAAGCTCCTTCAGAGACTATCTTGACATCATACCATGGAAAAACGTCAGGTTCTGTTAGAGCCCCAGCCCCTCATTTTCTCAGTAATGATGTGTGCAATGGTTGCTGGGGGGACTGGGTTGGGTGAGGTGGCATAGCAAGTGGGAGGATCGTTTCAAATGGAAACTCTGAGCTGCTTTCATCCTGGGAATCAGACATGCCTAGGCATAAAGGACTCAGGCTTGCAGAGAATATCTGGCATACTTTCTTCTCTCTTCCCTTTGCATGAGGAGCAAGGACACTTGGGCATGATTCATGTTATTTGGTTTAAGGAAAATATGTTGGGGCCAGGGGTAGGGAAAGAATATTTTGAGCACAGGAGAGTTGCTGTAAGAAGTCATCCAGCAAGACTAATGTCCTGTGAGTCAGACCTGTGTCCCACAGAGGAGAGTCCTGGGGCTAAGATGCCTGTGGATGTGTGTGGCAGCATTGAGCAGTCCTGAGCGTCACTGCAGTCATGCCCACAGATAGCACAAATTCAGGCGTTTATTAAATGTTCAATATGGAATGGGCTTGCACAGATCCTGGTACATGGAAAGTGTCCATTTAAATACTGTCTTTTATTATCATTGCTTCTTTCCCAATAGGTGGGCCCTGTTATTAATCTCCTTTTACAGATGGCAGGGAGGGGTTAGGCCATCTAGGTATCACCATCCCACAGTGATAGCAGTTGATGTGTGACAGAGCTGGATGCTGATCCCTGTGCTCTCATCCACCATGCAGTGCTCCAGGGAACTGAGAGCGCCCTGAACAGTGAACTTTGCTCATCAGCAGCATCCGTTGCTGGTGACATTATCAAGAGGCACTCACTTGGTAGAGGTAGAAGTTTTCTAACCAGAGGCATCAACGCTTAGAGCAGAAGCAGAACAAGGATGCCATGAGGTAGGTGAAAGATGGTCAGGTTCTCCTTGGGGGCTTCCAGAACTGGTTAGAGAGAAAACCAGTGGAACCTGGGCATCATACATCAATGATGATTAGATTGAGCTGAGAGTACAAAAAACTCCAAAATAGCAGTGGCTTAAACAAGTTCAGATAAGCATTCTAAAACTGATAGGGCAGCATCATGACCCTCAGGGACCCAGGCTGCTTCTTCCTTGCTGCTCCATCATCCTTAGCATAGCTTCTGTGCATGGCACAAGATGGATGTTTAAGCCTCCCTGGTACATCAGCATTTCAGCCAGCAAGAAGATGACAAAGAAGACAGAATGGCATGCTTCCTCCTATGATGACGCTTCTCAGAAGTTGCACAAAGCACTTCTGCTTACATGGTATGTAATGGAATTTCGTTACACATCAAATCTAGATTTAAGTAAGGCTGTGAAACGTAGTCTTTATTTTAGGTGTCCAGGAGTCCAGCTAAAAATTCCAGGAGCAATAGCAAAGGAGATAAATGAACAATGAGAGAAGTAGCCATCCTGCCATTCAACCTAACCAGGATTTTCCCCTCCCTTAGTTCCAGGCTCATGACTGTCTGTCCTGTGGTCAGCTCTAAGAAAGTGACTCTGGGCTACTCTGTCAGATGCAAAAGCTCAGCAGCTGGAGAACAACAACTGAATGAGTCCTGAAAGGGTTACCAAGAAGACCTTATGCTGGCCTCAAGGAATTAAGAAATACTTGTATTGCTTAAGCATTTCTTTTATTTTCAATCCTTCTTTTGAAAAAAAGTTTAAAATTGATTTTAGAACTACACAAAATGAAATGGCAGACTACATTTTGCAGTAAATTAAGTAAAAACTAATATATATTTTATCTTATTTTGTTTTACATCTTTTTATTTTCAGGGAAACTATGAGAAATGGGTGTGTGATTTTGCCGAACTTATTTGTCAAAGAACTGAATCATAGTTGCTAAACTAAGACATTTTTGCAAAACTACACGTAAAGAAAAGTGAGAGCACGTGTACACAAATGCTCAAAAACTGGGTATAAAAATATTTCTATCGGGAAGGTAAAATTGTGAGAGGGAAATTAGCAGTGCCTGGTGGTGTGCGCCTCTTGTCCCAGCTACTCTTGAGGCTGAGGCATGAGAATTACTTAAATCTGGGTGGCAGAGGTTGCAGTGAGCCAAGATCGTCCCATTGCACTCCAGCCTGGGTGACAGGGTGTGACTCTGTCTCTAAAAAAAAAAAAAAATTGTGAGTTGGGGAATTTGAAGATTTTTAGATATTTGGGTAAACTTTTAAATAAACATTTGTTTTCCATGATCTCTTTTCCTCCCAAGTGGTAGTCCTTGATATGTAGCTCTAGGCTCCCACTGTCCTGAGACATTTTGCCATTTACTATCTTTTTCCACAAAGCAGTACATGCTGGATTTGCCACTATTTTCCAGATGCCCAAACTTGAAGCCATCTTCAATCGCCAAATCATAAAAAACACCCGCCATACTAACTGCATCAACCACCATGCAGGAGCCCTACAGTGGAGAAGCAGGGAAATAAGTGCCTTAACTCCACTCTCCTTCCTTCTTTTCTCTTTGCTCAGGCTCTGCATCCACTGAGCACAGAAGAAGCCAGAGAATAAGGGAGCCTCTTGATATAGCCCATGAAGGTAGCCTTCCTGGACAGAGAGCAGGGAAAAGGGAGAAGCATGAAGATGTACATGATGGAGCACACTAAGAGATCACTGACACATCTGTTTCTGTGCAATGTTCCACAGTCAACACAGCCTCTTCTTCCCCCTCCTCATGCACATAATAGTCATTGGAAGTCTAATATTATACTTTTAATTATCTCTGGGCAATATAATATAATGGATCATAAAAGCTAACACTCATTGAAGACTTAGCATGGGTCACGCATTGAGAAAGCACATTCACAGATTAACTTATTAATCTTCATAACAACTCTGTGATGCAGATAAAGTATTAATTTCCAGGGGCTTGTTTTTAATAAAGTAAGGATAGAACAGAGGCCAGAAGGACAGATAATTTGTCCATAGTTGCTTCTGAGATAAGTTAGATTAAAAAAAAAATCAGCACAGCATCTTAGCAGGTAGTAAGTGCTAGAAAAATTTTAGACATGATTATTAATGTATATCTACACAGCTACTGATCCTTGTCATAACAATTCTTTGAGGGAAATATTGTCATCATCATTTTGCATATGAAGAAAACAACGCTCTGAGAAGGAAGGTCACCTGCTGGCCAGTGCAGGTCCTTGGAGAGTGGCCAGCCTCTTGGTGCCACATCACAGCTTCTGTTCATTGTCCATGCTGCCTATCTACCTGGTGAAACTGATGATCACCTTTCCAAGCCGGTCATTTTCCCAGTTAGATACTGACAGGCCAACATCTCAATTACAGTTCATTTAGTCTGCCTGGAGTTTTTCCCAAGCTCCAAATGATTTTTAGAGAAAACTTTAAAAGCTTTAACACAAATGTATTCTCTTATAGTTCTAGAGCTCAGACGTTTTAAATTGGGTTCACTCAGCTAAAATCAAGGTGTCTGTGAGGCTGTGTTCTTCCTGGAGGCTCTAGGGGAGAATCCATTTCCTTGTCTTTTTCCACCTTCATTTCTTGGCTTGTGGTTCCTTCCCCCATCTCCAAAGCTGGCGGCATAGCATCTTCAAATCTTTGGCTCTGACCTCCTCTTTGTCCCTCTTCCACTTCAAAGGACCTTTGTTTATCCACTGTTAGCATTTCTTTAATTTTGATCCTACTAGGATCTCAAATCTGCAACACTTGCAAGATTTCTTTTTTAATTGGTCTTAACTTTACTCTTTATTTTCTTGTGAAAAAGTAAGGATGCTAGCCTAGCTCCAATCACAGCAGAGTTGAAATAACCCTGGCCTTGGAGCGTTTTCCACGGCCAGTCCTCCACCACCTAGCTTTTACTTCCTGTGGTGAGATAATTCACAATGCTCACACAGGCTCTGCCATTCTGGCCATATGAAACTTTTTTAATCTGATCCGGAATCTCTTGATTTAAAATGCATAGAATCCCTGCTGGCAGAGCAGGTTAAACCCAGCCTGGATGTTTTAAGGTTTAAGCCTCAGCTATCTGGGAGAAAACCAATGATGAGTCTGGCCTTATGTCAGAACAAGTTTAGGAGCTCCCTACTGGTACTGAAAGCAGTCTTGCTGGACTGCTTGGAAATGAATCTGTTATGTTCTGAATTATGTTATCTTGGACAAGAGATTTATCTTCTCTGGGTCTCAATTTCATTCATTCATTCACTCACTCGCTTGTTCAAGAAAACTTGTTTGACATCTACTCAGGCAATAAAGGTCCAAAGCAGAATTAGACCCAAATGGTATCATTGAGCACAGCTCTAGAATAAGGATGTTGAAGTAGATGATGACAGAAGTTGCTTCCAAATGTAACTGTTGACAAGTGGAAGATTTCACATATGGAATAGGTTGGTAGGGTTCTTTCTCTTTCTGTCATCCCAGCTCCCCTGGGAGGTTGTCTTGGTCCATCTCGGAACTGGGAATAATAGGGAAATGACAGGGATTCATATTTACATGCTAAGCCAACATCTCTATTGCAGAAGCCCCTGTCCCAGGCAGAGCCAAGGTCAACATGGCTGACCCGAAGCAGTTTGAATAAATAGCCCAGATCTCAGTCATTGTTCCTGGTATGGCTCAGCCCTCTAGATCGAGAGATCATCAGTTTTGGTTAAAGCGTTAACATATTTTTGAAGGGATGAAGTTTGCCGGCAGGACATCTGAAACTGGGTGCAGAGTTAAGGAGTGCCACATGCCACTGCATCTGCTTCAAATTATGTTCTCCAGAAGACAAAAATACAACTCCATGAGTCTAAAAATACTTCTGAGCTGTTAGCCAAAAATGCATTTATTCTTGGATTCATAAAAATGCAGGCCATGTGAAATATGTGGGGGCATGCACTCTCATAGAAAAAAATTGACTAAAGAGAAGAAAAAGTTAATATAAACCTTAAGTATCCTTTATTGAAAGAACAGGGAGAAGATGGAAATGGTGAGACTTTGGAATGTGACTGGGAAGCAGAACTAAGAAAGCTGTGTCTACAGCGGGAGGGAGGCTCCTAGGACCAGGCTGCCCTTTGCCCTCATCCCATCCCCAGGAAGGCCCTGAGCAACTGTGGATTGGGCCCTCACTTCTCCCCACTTGGGGGAATTAGTAAAGCCAGTGGCAAGGACCCACCACAATCCCAAATCTTGGCATCCTGGTCTGTGCAGTGTTTCTCTAAGAGTCTGTGATTAGAAACCAGTTTTTTTTTTTTCTTCCAATTGATGTGGACCAAAGTTTTTATAAAATATAATCAGAATGAATTACTTTAAAACAAGAAATAAAAATAACATAAAAGAGGCTCCATTTTTAAATTAGTAGATTCAGCAGACATAAACTTACCTTTATAAATCAGAATGAACATGGGAAAAAAGAAAAGAATTACCATGAGATGTTTCTAAATTTGTAATCTCAATATCTATATTTGTTTCAACATGGATCAGGAACAGTCTGTGCTGCCCACATTCAATAGCATTGGTGTGGCAGATTGTGGATCTGAGCAGTTTGCTGCCCAGCTCCACATTTGCCCATGGTGTGCCATTGGCTGCATAACTTGACCTTTCTAAGCCTCTGATGTTTCATCTGCAAAAAAATGGGATAATACATTTTTATCAGAATGAGCAAGGATAGAGGTAAAGGTCAGCTATGGTTTTCATTACCATCTATATTAGTTTCCAATTGCTGCAGAAACAAATTACTACACATTTAAAAGCTTTAACACAAATGTATTCTCTTATAGTTCTAGAGCTCAGAAGCTTTAAATTGGGTTCACTCAGCTAAAATCGAGGTGTCTGTGAGGCTGTGTTCTTCCTGGAGGCTCTAGGGGAGAATCCATTTCCTTGTCTTTTTCCACCTTCATTTCTTGGCTTGTGGCTCCTTCCCCCATCTCCAAAGCCGGCGGCATAGCATCTTCAAATCTTTGGCTCTGACCTGCTCTTCGTCCCTCTTCCACTTCAAAGGACCTTTGTCATTATAAAGTCCACCAGTATATAATCCAGGATAATTCCCCTATATTAAGTTCAGCAGATTAGCAACCTTCATTTCATCTACAACATTAATTCTCCCTTGCTATGTAATATAACATATTCCTATTGAGCATATTCAAATTCATAGGGATTCAGATGTAAGCATCTTTGGGAGGGGTCATTATTCTGTTTACCTGATATCTAATGTCATTTACTCAGCAACATTTATTGAACACTCGCTCCAGGCAGATAGAGTTCTAGGCTTAAAGAATATAATCAGATAAAGGCTGAGATGAGCTCTGAGTTATGGAATTTGTATGTTAGTGAAGAAGACCAACATTACACAAATTATTAAGCACTAAAAAGGAGAAGTATAGAATATTATAAATGCAGTCACTAAAAATCTTGATGTCAGCTGAGGCGGAAAGTGTTTAATAAATATCTGTAGATACAGGGCACTACTCTGCATGTACATTAACCAAAGAACATAATTTAATGAAAAGTATTATAACAATTGTTCCAGACCACTTATATCAGAAAAACTCAGGAATTTTATTAAGACCATCAAAATCTTAGAATACGAAGGCCAGAAATTTACATTTTATATAGACATATTTATATTTGACACATCGACTCCCTCACTGCCCTTCCCCTCCCCACACCATTCATACAGTGATTCCTTTCCACAGTACAATCTGGGATCAGGATTTCCGTGTCGTTTCCTAAGCTTGCCTAATAAGAGAACCACTGAGGCTTGCAGGCCAGGTGCCCCCTACTGGCCTACTGAATTAGATTCTTTAGGAAAGGCAGCTGGGACTCTGTGTTTAAAGGCATTTACATAATTCTTATGATTAGACAAGTTTGGGAAACACAAGGGTATTAAAAAATAAAAAAAATCCAGTGGCCAAGGAATCAAGAAGTTTAGCTTCTAATCCCCGGTCTTCTACCCCATCACCTCTCAGAACTTAGGGATCCACATTTGTAATACTCAAGCAGTGGTTCTTGGATGGGGCAATTTCGGCTCCCAAGGCCAAAATTGGACCTCAACAGAGGAAGACATTTTTGATTGTCATGACCATGGGTGAGGAGGAGAGGTGATGCTGGCATCTCGTGGGTAAAGCCCAGAAATACGGCTAAACATCCTACCATGCACAGGGCAGCTCCCCACAAGAAAGGATTATCCCAACCAACATGTCAACACCGCAGAGGCTGAGAAACACCACGTACAAGTGATTTGCTAGGAAGTGTTCCCAGGTAGAATCCACAAGGGAGATGGAAAAGGAAGGATAGAAGGCCAAGTAAGGGTGAGGTGTCAGGCTAAGTCCCATGGGGAGGCTGTGGAGACAGTGCAGTTCCCACCACACACTTGTCCTGATGAGACGCAGGAGGGCTGGGATATTCATATCCCTGTGTAGGTCAGTCACTGATCGAGGACTGCTCCCTGTTTCAGTTCTCTAAGCGCAGGCAAAGCAGGCTGTGGCGCCTCCTTGGGGACCACCTTGTCCAAAGCCCCAGGTACAGGCTCTTGTGAGTAAAAGCACCCAGGGAGCCTGTGAGAGGAAAACAGGGAGATTCCTAACCAAAGGCGGAGCACCGAAGGCTCAGCTAAGCAGCAGCAGTAGTTTCCACCGCTTCTTTTTCACTACAAATCTTTAGTGGATTGAATACTCTTCCTGGAAATTCAACATACAGCACTGCTAAAAAGACTTGCGCTGGATGAAGAAGAGCAGAGTGAAGCCTGTCTCCTCCTCCTCAGTTCCTCCTCCCTCCTCCCTTGACTTGACAGACTCTCCTCCACAGACTTCTGTTGTACTGAACCAAGCATAGAAAGTCAACACCAAGACAAAAGTATGCCAATCTGCAGGGTCTTTATTGCCGGCGGCCACGGAGGACTCGCATCTCTCCAACCTGTGGCCCCGAAAGGAGGTTGTCAAGACCTTTTATACCCCTAAAACCACGTCGGGGGTGAGGGTGAGAAGTGGGGTTGGGGATGAGGGGCTTCAGACATTCTGAGGGCTAGTGGATTCTGTAAATCACCTCCTGGGCGGAGATGAGGGTGAGGGGCTCCAGACTTTCCAAGGGCCAGGGGACTTTTGTCACTCCGACTGTTACTTAAGTGGTTTACAGAAGTCAAGATAAGCATTAGTTTACACATTGCCTGGGCAGTGGTGGGAATTACAGACCTTAGTTACTTATTACAAGTCGCAGGAGCCAAGATGGCATGGGTTGGGACTGCTTGCCTGTCACATTAGGGTCACAGAGAGCAGTTTCAACAGAAAGTCGAGGTATGGTTGAGGTATGCAGTTTTATGGGGCTTTTACCATGTCACACTTAGAGCTTCTTGGAAGACACATATTGCGCCACTGCATTAGTCTACTGGCATCGCCATACCAAGTACCACAACCCAGGTGGCTTTCACAACAGAAATTTGTTCTTTCACGGTTCTTGGAGGCTGGAGGTCTAAAATCAACAGGGCCATGCTCTCTCTTTGAAGGCTTTAAGGAGAAGAGTCTTCCCTGTCTTTTCCAGCTTCTGTGTTGCTGGGAATTCTTGGCATTTCTTGGCTTGTTGGTGACCATCTGCTCCCTGTGTGCTCACGTTGTCTTCCCTCTGTGGGTCTGTACCCACATTTGCCTTTCGTATAAGGACATCATTAAGCTTTAGTGTCCAGTGGTTTATGTTAAGTGCTTAATCATCCTTCAGTGGTATATTCTTAAGTATTTGTGTGTTAGATTAAGTGGCTTGAGCACTATCCTCCAGAAGTTATCACCTTTAGTGGACCCCAAGAACAACCCAAATAGCTACTTCCTTCACATCCAATGCAACAGTCAAGGAAGAGACCTGAGGGTCACTGATGCAGGCTGAGTGGAGCCAAGCCTTCTTCATGTACACTAATTATGCCACAGGCAAGGAGACAGAGTCTCTCATATGATCTGTAAACCACCCAGAGTGGTGCTCAGGGTAGAGATGGTGTTCCCATTAGACAGCTGGGAAAACCAAGGCTCAGAGCATGACTTGCCCAAGGCCACATGGGCCCTGGCCTTCACTACTCATTAGCCATGCCTTGTGATTTTTCTACAGAACCAGCTTACCTGGTCTCTTCCTGTTAGTCAGGAAAGGCCGTATAAAGAGTGAAATCTGTGACCAAGCCATGAGAAAAGATGATATAATACTTTGACTACATCAACTCTTCCTTTGGAGAAAAAGTAGTTATGTCTTTATAATTTGGTCAAAGAAATTTCGTTTAGATTGAAAGCACAAGAATTTTTTTAGTGGGCTTACTGTGTACTAACTACTCTCTTAAGGGGTTTACATATGTTAATCAAGTTAATCCTCATAAGAGCCAACAGAATTGATACCATTATCCACATTTTATGGAAGAGGAATCAAAGATACACAGAAGGGCTGGTTTACTAGAAGAGAATTAATTTCTATAGGTATTTCTAGTAATGCCAGCTAATAACAGAAAGAGCAATAAAAATATCTGTCAATTATTGCATGTTTCACTTACAGTTTTCCCATCCAGTCCAAAAAAAACCCTGAGAGGTAGTCTTTCTGTCTCCATTTCGTAGATGAATAAACAAAGGCTCCGAGTTCAAGTAACATGGCCATGATCCCACAGCAAATACACGGTAGAGCTCAGATGGTTCCAGATTTTTGGTTTCACTTTCGGACCCTTCTGTACAGCTGGTTGGACGAAAGTCGCTTGTGTGCATAAGTTAGGCCTCTGGGCAAGGAATGTTAGCTTCAAACTCTAAATACCACTGGGGCAAGAAGTAATGCATTCCTTTTACAGAATTAGAAAACCCCAAGGCATGGACATTGTGGTTAGGCATTCACACACTTTCTAGGTAAATGGGTATCATCAGCAGTTTTCTAGACTTAAAAATTACACAATTTAGTGTCATTCTATTCAAGTATCAACAACCTGAAATATCAAATTAGTATCTACATAAATAAAATCACGTTATAATTAACTAAAACATAAACATAGCCCATTAATTGGTACACTTCAACATATTTTAGTATACTTAAGATAGAAACAATAAATCCCAATTGCCATAGTTTCAATACATAAAGCAATAATAAGTAAAACAATTTCTAACACAGAATAGACGTTCAATAGCTGTTATTTAAGTGTGTTTACATGTATTAACTTATTTTATTCAAAGGCTATTCCAAATGATCAAAGAGCAGATGGGGCCATTTTTTTCTTCATTTAAAGCTCCTCCATTTGTAACTTTCGGGCTAGAATTTGGGTATTTCCTTAAAGTTCTTTATTTACAAGTCAGTAAAAAGGCACTAAATAGTACTAGACAGGAGGTAGGTGGCAGTAGGAATAGAGAGATCTTTGTCTTATTCAATGTTTTTGTTGATGACTTGGATAGTCATTTTTAACTTGAAATAGTCTCTTTCTCAAGGTGGGTTAAAGTGCTCTGATTTGTAATAGGCTCTAAGATCGCATGATAGACACTGTGATGTACCACTTTGTCTTCAGGAATACAGGGTTTACTCCCCCAGACACGAAGTGCTGCAGGTAGAGCCCTCAGGTCAGCCTCCTACAGTCAGTTACACTGCCGTAACTGACTACAGCAGCCTTGCCCAAGGTTACACCTCCTTCATCAGACAGTCCACAACCAGTGATCAATTTGGAGTAATAAAAGCTAGCCCCTTGCCCTCAATTCAGAACAACTCTGAAAAGTCCTCCCAGTTTTAGAATTGGCTAAGTCCTTCATTCAGTGTATATCACAGCTAACTTCTTCCTCTACCCAATCTTACTTCCACCCTTTTCACAAATGTTGATCTCAAGGTGCATTCCCTAAGACATTTTCTGCACAACAATTTCCATTCCAGATTATGCTTCCTAGGGAACCCAAATTGCAACAGTTGGTACCAGGAGCAGTTTGGGAAGGCAAACACTGAGAAGGGATTTTGGAACCAAATTACCTAACAAACACCTGGCAAAGAGGACCTCGTTGCTGGTGGTAGGTAAGCAACAGACAGCCCTGGCACTAGGTAGCAATGCAATTGTTCAGACTTTCAACCAATGATTGATACAGTGGTGGAAAAGAATTCGTTAGGTGGCACAACGTATCAGGTACTTATTTGAGAAGTATGAGGCCAACTAACTATAAGGACAATGGAACTGGCTCTTAGTAAGTTCAACTGGAGTTCTGGAAAAAGATAATAAAAAGCTCAGAGTGATTAACCAGCAATTATAAGCTAGGAGTGAAGGCCAGAGAGACTTTCCTTGGTAGCATATATAGACGTATCATCTCCTACAACAAGAGGGCTGAGGAAGCTGAGAAGTAGCCCCAAGAATTATCTGACATAGTATTTGAGTTCAAGGGAAGGTTAAACTTCCAACTACCGCAGTGGACTACCCCAAGGTTAGGGCCCTGTTGGGAAAGAATGGGACTCAGACACATTAGACAGGACTATCTAGATGATGCCCCCCAAAATATTTACTCCCCAAATTTCTCTTAACCTTCTGAGCCTGCAAAAGTGGCTCACATTCCTCTCTACTAAGGGATAACATGCCAACTTTACTTGAAGGAAATGCAGAGGTTCTTCTCCCATAAAACAGCACATACCCTCCTTGCCTCAGAATCTGTGCTACTCTCCTCCTTGCTACTACATCAGTAAATTGGGTTAAGTCGCAATATAAGCGGGCTTCCTAGCTTTACATAGCATAGCCTCTCTACCATGAGGCTTTCTCAAGATGTTTTAATTTCCCTTCCACTGTATGCTATGACAATTTCTGGTCTTTGTACCTCATTTGGCTGGACTATTTCCTCTACCATCCTTACAGGAGTCATCCTAGCTTATACCATCTCCTGGGGCTTCTCCAAGCCACTTAGTCCTGCATTATTGAAGAGAATTCCCAAATCAGTAAGCTCTCCCTCATTCACCCTAATATTCAGCCTGGGGGAGATGGTGGTCATCATATCTCCATTTAATGCACTTACCTGCACCTTGCAGAAACCACACAGACGTGGAAGAATATAAATAGTGGACTATCGTAAACTCAGCTGAGTGGTAGCCTCTCTTGCAGCTGCTGTGACAATGAGAGTGAGGAAATGTATTCTCTTCCCCGGCCCATGAGGGGGCATAATTTCAAAGACAAGAACTTCCCAGCGCCATACCTCCATCTACTTCTCCATCCGGGAGCTTAAAGGTCTTTGTTTAACTTTCCCATGGGAAAAAATCAACGGTCAATCACTCCACTGGAAGTTTAAAGGAACTCCTTTCATAGGACAGAAAACTTAAATAGGGCGGGAATATCTCCCAGGTTAAAAGTCCCCTTCTCCCACATCAGGGTGGACTCCATTTCTGGAAACCCTTCCACAACATCATGGAAGCTGCTCTCTATTTCTTTCTCCTTTTCCTCCCTCTCTGTCTAAATAAATCACTTTCTGCAAAACTCTTTGGGGTTCGATATTTACTTAAAACACATTCACCATGCCCAGAGGGATCCTCCCTCCCATTCTTGGGACAGTGAGGGACCAAGGGCCTGGAAGAACACAGCCCACCACGGAGTGACCTGAGCCCATCATCCACAATTCAGTCACAAGAGCAGGTTAACATGACCTCAGCCTCACGGTGTGGGGCCATGAAGCTGGCAGATGCGTTCTTTTGTATGTCTACCAGGAAAGAAGAATAGATGTTTCACATTCATATGAAATGTACAGTGGTATATGTTCATTGTTTTGCCCACGGTCTATGTGAACTCTTCTATTCTCTGTCAAAACATAGTCTGAAGAGACCTGGACAACCCACAGAAGCTCACATTGTTCTACTCTTTTGATGGCATCATATTAATCAGATCAGATGAGTGTAAAGTAGCTAGTTGATTGGAGGCCTTGTTAAGACACATGCACTACAGAAAATGTGAGCTAAACACTTCGAAGATTCAAGGAGTATCACATCATCAGTAAAAGCTTTAGGTACCCATTAGTCTGAGGCAAGCTGGAACAGCTCCTCCACAGTAAAGGAAAAGTTATTTTTTCCTGCACCTCCAACCATGAAGAAGGAAGCACAGCACCTAATAGGCAATTCAGAGGCAAAATATTCCCCACCTGGGAATACTGCTTGAACCTATACAGTTGGTGACAAAAAAGAAAAAAAAAAAAAGCTTTCAGCTAAAAGTAAGCTCAGAGTAGGAAAGCCCTCTGCAGAAGTTCCAGGATGAAGTGTTTGAAACACATGTATCCAGCCCACCAAGTCATGAAATTGAGGAGGTCCGGCAGTAATCCATCGTAAAATAGAAGTGCTATTATACAACAAAGATCAGGCACAGAAGCAAGCTGTCTCAGTAGGTAGTCCAGAGGCCCATGTCACCCATTACTCTTGCACCAGGACCTGTCTCTCACCTCACAAGTGGCCACATGTGGGACTCTTTATGACCAGATGTTGGAGAAAGAAAAGGCTGGGTTTAGTTCATGAAGGGGTGGCCTTGAAGACATTAGTGAAAGAAAATCATCCCAATGAGCAACTTGTCATCCATTTTATGTAAAAGAAGAAATGGCTTGAGGTTAGATCATGCATGGATCCCTAAAGAATGGTGAATGAGTTGGCCAGTGAGCAGCACCCTAGGAAGAAAATGGTTGGAAGATCAGGAACTAGGAGATTTGGAGTGGATGCCTGCAGATTGTAGCAGGCAGAATAATGGCCCCTAAAATGCCTATCCCCTATCCCTGGAACCTGTGTATATGTCACCTTACATGGCAAAAGAGACTTTGCAGATATGATTAAGGTTATGGACCTTCAGATGGGTTGCTCAAGTGGGCCCAGTCCAATCATATCTGTCCTTAAAAGTGCAGAACCTTTCCAAGCTTTGATAGAAATGCAACAATACAAGAAGGGCCAGGGAGATGGCAGCAGGAGAAGGATTTGGTGCCTGTTGCTGGTCCTGAGGTGTGGGGAGTTATGTGCAAGAACCAAGAGAAGCCTCTTGGACTTAAGTTCTGCCCCAAGTGACAGACTAACAAGGACTTGGAGACATCAGTCCTATGACAACATGGAGCTGAATTCTTCCAACACCTGGATGAGCAAGGAAAGGGATTCTCCCCTAGAGCCTCCAGATGGGAACGCAGCCTGGTGACACTGATTTTAGTCCAGTGAGACCTGAACTGAACTTCTACCCACAGAACTGTGAGATGACACATTTGTGTTGTTCTAAGCCATAAAATTTGTGGAAATTTCTTATGGCAGCAATAAAAAATAAGTACACAAATAGACTTATGGATCTGTGTTTGCCTTAGCTGATTTTGAGAAGTTTGCGAATGGAATCATTCTTTTGCTTCTAACTCATATAATAGTCCACTCTGTTAAACTCGGCTCTCCTCTACTGAGCATTTACTGGGCTTTATTCAGGGCCTCTCATAAGGTAAGATTTGGCTCCTGTCCTGGAGAACTTGATTTGTTAGAAGAGGTGGGTATATAGTTATAATATCCCCAGTATGTAGCACCTGCTATCACAAAGGAGAGAGACTGAGATAAGAGGAAGGAAGACAGAAAAGGAGAAAGGAGGTGGCAACGAACCACCTTGCCATAATGTACATATCTGACAATCTTGCATGCTCTGCACACATACCCCAAAATCTAAAGTACAATAAGGAGAAAAGGAGAAAGGAAAGAAGGAAAGTAGAAAGATAAACCAGATACAATGATAAAATGATAAAGAAGAAAAATGTCATTTTTGAACAAATGCTTCATGTTGAAAAGATAGTAGAGATCACAAAGACTGTCCTGATAACTATTGTTGGAGAATACTGTTTAGCCCATTTAAAAGAATTCACCAATATGGAATACATATACAATAAAATATTATTTAGCCTTAAAAAGGAAATTCTGACACATGCTACAAGAACAACGAATGTTGAGGACACTATACTAAGGGAAATAAGCAGTCACAAAAGGACACATACTGTACGATTCCACTTATATGAGGTGCCTAGAGGAATCAAATTCATAGAAGCAGAAAGAAGAATGGTGGTTGCCAGGGGCTGGGGGATGGGAGTGGAGCGAGCAGTTATCACTTAATGGGTAAGGAGCTTCCATTTTAGAACATGAAAAGAGTTCTGTAGGTGGAAGGTACTGATGGTTACACAACAATGTGAATGTATTTACTGCCAATGAAATACACATATAAAAAATATACATATAAAATTGGTTAAAATGGTCAATTTTTCAAATGTAAATGTTACCACTATAAAAAATAGCTAATCTTTAAATAGGTTTTTAAAAACTCACCAAGATTCAGCCAGGTGCGGTGGCTCATGCCTGTAATCCTAGCACTTTGGGAGGCCGAGGTGGGTGGATTGCCTGAGCTCAGGAGCTCGAGACCAGCCTGGCAACACGGTGAAACCCCATCTCTACTAAAATACAAAAAATTAGCCCAGTGTGGTGGTGTGCACCTGTAGTCCCAGCTACTTG